>NC_139536.1:62991851-63578250 GCF_965153285.1 Podarcis tiliguerta | reverse complement strand
GGCTGGAGGATGCACAGGAAAGTGGTAGCTGCTTCTGCACTACCCCACACACCAGCTGTTAGGCAGGGAGGCTGAGCAGCCCAAACAAAGTCCGCTGTGCCTCCGGTCTCTGCCCTCACCAACATCCTCTTCAGGCTCTAGGGAGGGTCTCCTCATGAGCCATGAAGACTCTCCAGCTTTCTCTTACCATTTTCGAGGTTGAATCAAAATATTTATTTCCCAGCACCACACATATACACTCAGTTGTATCTGTTCATGTAACATAAATACTAGGGTTGCCTCCAGTTTTTCTTCTGCATGCAGTTTCTTCCTCCTGCCTTCACAGTGTCCGGCAGATGTTGTTGCAACCCTTTTCCATCACACGCCGGTTCTTTAAAGTCAATTAAAGATCCAATTAAACAGTGAACCTCTGCTTCTTAATGGCGGTGTAGGAGGGTTTTCACCAGGTGAGGTGCTTTTGCACTCAGCGCCTCCCTGCCTCCCATGCCCAAACAAGAACCAGGTACTGAGATGAACTGTGAGTGAAGTCCATTCCCCCTGTCCCTGGTGGGAATTTGCAAGGATGATTTATCCTCTGTTATCCTTGTTTTTCATTTGCTAACAATCCCCCGCTGTTGTGGGGGCTGCCTCCATTAAGGCAGGCAGGACTGGAAGCCAAACATAAACTTCATTGTATTCCCAAAAATAAATGACACAGAAGAAGGGAAACCTGTAAAGGAGGTGATTCATTTTCAGAGGGAAATACGCATTTCACCAAGCTGAGGTTGCATGCTTTTTCTGCTTTATAATGGTCTTTTGCTCCACTTCTCCACACAGCTGTTCAGATAGCTATAAAATTGGTGTTGCATGGCACCATCTTGTGGCATTAATGAGAAAAAAGCAACTTTTTGCTTTTTATATTTATTTTATTTTTACACTCATATCCACTTTTCCTTCAGTGAGTAAAGCAGATTAGGCTGAGACACGATGACTAACCTACTTAATGTCATGGCCGAGGAGAGATATGAACTCTGATCTGCAAGGTCCTGTTCCTGAAAATCCTACCTGATAGATAGCTCAAAGCCTTCCATCTCAGATCAAAAGCAAAATATAATAGGATGGGAAGATACTTGAATGCTATGGATGAATAAACAAACAAACAAATAGCATGGTCCAGGATCAGTATCTTCAAGCCATTCAATGCCTGCACAAACATTTCATTTCATTAAACTTTTAATTTGTATGCCACCTTTCTATCTTAACTATACACAGTGCATTTGGGGGGGGCAGGGGTATGCATACCCCTATACATTTTGTGAATCTAAGTTTGGCCTCATTGAGGGGCAGTATTTCAATATGAGTAGGAAAATGAGAGTACCCCTAAACATTGTTAGAAAAAAAGCACTGACTATACACAATGCAGTTTACAAGCTGAAGAAACAACAAAATGTACAACAAAGATCATGCACCTTATAACAATCTGATCCAACACAAAAAGTCATAATAAAAACATAACTTTAAAACAAACAAAATAATGTAACATTAAATAATCTATTAGAATATAACAGCACACAGTAAAATTAGCTCTCAAAATACCACCATGTAAGAATTAAACAGAAATTCACACTTAACAATTTGTTGAACTGGAAAGTGGAAGATAAATCCTCACATAAATAAATAAAACCTTTCTTTTACAGGAAACCTTTTGCTGCTGATTTGGAAGGCTGCCATGGCTACGGAAGGAGCAAGAGAAATTGGCCGCAAACTTATTGAAAGTGTGATTTAGAGAAACTTGCTTAACTTGTCTGGGGTGTGTGTGGAGATAATTCCTTTAATTATCTGCTTAGTAGTGAATCAACGTTTGCTAGTTGGTTGCATTTCTTAGCAATTCACCAGTTTTAGGCTTATCTATATGGGATTAAGGTTGCAACCCTATTTACACTTACCTGGCACTTCATTCTGAGTAGACCTATACACAGTGACTTGTTAAATGCCATACATCAGGCTTCTTCAAACTCGGCCCTCCAGATGTTTTTGGCCTACAACTCCCATGATCCCTAGCTAGCAAGACGAGTGGTCAGGGATGATGGGAATTGTAGTCTCAAAACACCTGGAGGGCTGAGTTTGAGGAAGCCTGCCATAAATAAATAAAATGAAGCTGAAAATGAAACCTGATTTGTCTTTATCAAGGAACTGCAAAACACCCCTCTCCCCCAACCTTCCTTATGGTTTGAAAGTGTATGAAGCAGCAAATGTAACATTACATTTCTACAATAGGCTAGTTTTGAAATACACTCACACACCCCTCTCTATTCTCCATTCAGACAAGCAAGAGTTCATGGAAGCATTCCAGCCTGGCAAAAACATTTGTGTAACAAAGTGAAGAGTGTAGCCTTGGGAGAGTTACAAACTGCTCTGGGTTTTTAGTATAACCAGGCAGCATCTTAATCTTGTTAGATAAATATTAACTTCTGAATTCACTTACATAAATAAAAAAAGAATACAAAGTTAACACAACATTTGGAGAGGCGGGATGGGGGGGGGGGCTGTGAAGCACGAAAGCATTTTAGACCCAATGTGCTTATAAAACTATGGATGCGCTGCTTGTCCCTATCAGCTGTAAAATGTGTCACACAGCACCATCTTGTGGTACTGATTAGCAGTGCTTTGCAAAACAGCTTTCTCGAGGATTATTGAGAATTCTGCTTCTTAGAAGCTTTGACCGAAGCAAAATAAAATATATCTAGTTGAGAGAACACCTAAGGACTAAATTAGTGAGAGGTTGAACTAGTCATGCCTTGGAACTGGACTCATAAACCTAAACTAGTTCAGTTTATTCCAAAATAGATTGGTTATATGTTTTGGTGCCCAAATTTGATATGTTGTTATTATTTAAAAGGGACGTGGGTGGCGCTGTGGTCTAAACCACAGAGCCTAGGGCTTGCCGATCAGAAAGAAGGTCGGTGATTCAAATCCCCACAATGGGGTGAGCTCCCGTTGCTCGGTCCCAGCTCCTGCCCACCTAGCAGTTCAAAAGCAAGTCAAGTGCAAATAGGTACCGCTCCAGTGGGAATGTAAATGATGTTTCCATGGGTTGCTCTGGTTCGCCAGAAGCAGCTTAGTCATGCTGGCCACATGACCTGGAAGCTGTCTGCAGACAAACACTGGCTCCCTCGGCCTATAGAGTGAGATGAGCACACAACTCCAGAGTCGTCCGCGACTGGACCTTTATCTTTACCTTATTATTTAAAGCTCAAAGTGCCTTGGGTTCTCACTGTCTCAGGGAACAATCTTCTTATATGAGCCTCTGATCTGCAACATGAGAGACAAGGGTCTCAGCTAAAGATTAATTCCCCCCCCCCCCGCTCCACCTCCAATCCTGAATGAATTGAGCACCCACCACCACCACCCAGGGACACTATTTGCCATGGGGGAAATGCAAGTAGTTTGGCATTTAGCTCTGTGAGGATGACGCATATACATCAGCTTGTGATTTTCTTTTTGGAAGCAACTATTGCATCCAGTAAATTAACAATGGTTCAAGTACGTATGACTCATTTTAATGTTTTGTACGGCTTTTTTGACCTGATATGTCTCCTGTGGATTTTTTTCTCATTTTATAGAGTTTTAATATCTGCAGCTGTGCTGACATTTCACTTTCAAAAATGAGATATTCCATGTCTTGGAAGTTCTGCCTTGTATTTTTCTGTATTCACTGGCACTTTCTACTCCTGCTTCTCCAAGGTCTTGAGTAGGATTTTTAAGAATTAGAATAATCAGTAAATGACAGGATCAATGAAATCTGAAAATATCACATGGCATACCATCAAAATACCCACCCACACTCCTTCCAGCCAATGGATATGCTTACTTCCACAGAGGTAGGGAATCTATGGATGTTGTTGGATCCCTGTTTTCATCATCCCTGACCACTGGCCATGCTGGCTGGAGTTGATGGGAACTAGGGTCCAACAATCGCTGGAGGGCCACAGGTTAGCCATGCCCACTTCACAGACAAAACTGAATGTTAACACCTCTTCTTTCAAGTGCAGCTTTGTTTTGTTTTACAGAAATTGCCAGCATGGATAGTTCCCCCCCCCCCTCACACCTATAAAGTACCCAGCACAAAACAGATTGTGCTTGACTGCACCTTTATATTTCTAGTCTTTAATCTCTGGAGCTCTACAATAACTATTTTAGTTTCCTCCTTAATGGTGTATCAGTGTTTGGATGAAGTCAAGCTCACTCCACTGGGATCCATATGGCTTAGAAGACCAGGCTTCTCAATTAGTCCCCCTGCTCAAGCTTATCTGCACCAAATTAAAATGCCATACCAAAAATATAAATTAAATTCCATTAATCAGTCTTCATCAATGAATAATAAAGCAAATAAATAAATAAAGCTGAATTTGAATGCTGATTTTCTCTGTTTTCAGGCAGTGAAAAATATCATATACTGTAATAATATATTTCTTCCTCATGAAATGAAATGTGATCTGTCAAGACTTTGAAATTGTTTATTTGGGAATTTCAGCAACTTCAGCAAAAGAGTTTTTGGTTTTTCTATTCACCTTCATACAAAACAAGTTCATATTCTGCTTTTGTGAGCTTAAGTGTATGCATTTCAATTGATTCACTTACTTAAAGCCATAGAAACACTTTGCTTCAGAACACAATACTGAATCCTGGGAAGGATTTAGATGCTCTATCACTGTTTGAAGTTACTCCCTTGTTCTGACTGGTAGGCTTAAATAACCTGAGGAAAAATTGCTTGCCAAAATGTTATTCCTAGAGGGACTAAAGCCTACATATTCTTTCATTTTGAGGAACCGGGACTGGTCTACACTCACAGAATGAGGCAGCAGAATGCACTCTGTCACTTCAGAAAAAGTTTGGGATGGTTGCTTTGAATACTCTACCATATAAAAAGAGGCACCTTGCAAGTAATAAATAAATAGCAGCACCTTGGGGTGTGGGTGTAGATCAGCCATTCCCTGTTGTATTTGTTTTCCTCTTGTAGGAAGTTTGTCTTTTCTTATAGAGCAGGAGTGGGAAACCTGAGACCCTCTAGATGTTGTTGGACTTCAACTCCCATCACCCTCTGTCAACATGGCCTATGGTGAGCTGCAGGCCAGACTCACAGAATTCCCATCTCTAACTGGGGGGGGGGGGGTGTAAGTAGGCATCATTTTCTGTTCCGCTCTATATTTGTCGCATGCAGCCTTGTTTCTGTTCCACCGCAGTTTGTCCTCTACCAAAAACTGCACTATTTGTCTTGCTGATTGCTGTGTCAAAAATATGTAACTTACTTAATTACTTAGGTAGGCTGGATTACATTCCAGATGTGGGACAAATAAGTAAACATGGGCGATTCTTGCTCCCACTTCCATTTTCACCAGTTTCCCAACATCTATACCTCTAACACACAGGGTTCATATTTCAAATTCTCCCCTATCTGCATTCTGCAATGGTGCCATTTCTTCTACTAGCTCAGAAGTCTTCACCTCATTCACACTTCATTCTGTTGAATGTGAGAATTAGGTCCCTGTCAAAGGCCATGAATCTCATGTGATTCTTGCTACTGTCTTGTGTGACAAACATAGATGTAATGGTGTTACAGACAGGTGCTACTACCAAAAGAAGAAAAAGACCTGCACTCCCTCCCCGTTTCTTTGGAGATATATAGCTAAAATGGCAAGTCTTGCACTCTTGTCTCTCTATCCTGTTCCATTTCATTGGCTGCTGATTGCACAGGCAAGGTATCACCCAAGTGAGGTGATGTTGGGTTATGATGTGACTATGTCTGCACAGAGGGGGAAATTGCTGGTATGGGAAAAAGGCAACATGCTCTGCTTCACCACAAGTGAGCCCTCAAGGAGCGTCCAGTAGGAGAATAGCCTTTACCAAAGGTGTCATGGACCTTGAAGACACGCGAACTCAGAACGCAAGGGAGAAACGTGCTAAGAGGAAGGCACGCTTGGCAAATCCACACCATGATCAACTCCCACCCGGGAACCAATGTCCCCACTGTGGAAGGACTTATGGGTCCAGAATTGGCCTCTACAGTCACTTATGGACTCATTGTTAAAACCATGTTTATGGAAGACAATCTTACTCGGTTACGATCGCCAAAGAAGAGAAAGAAGAAGAAGTATGCTATCTTCTTTAAAAAACAACAATGGTGGCATTATAAGTCTGGGTGGGATTAAAAGGCCCACAATGAATTTATCACTTCTAATCATTAATTAGATTAGATTAGATTGAATTAGTTAAGGCCTTTTGTCTTAACTATTCCTAGACCCGGCTTCCTCAAACTCAGCCCTCCAGATGTTTTCAGACTACAATTCCCATCATCCCCGACCACTGGCCCTGCTAGCTAGGGATCATGGGAGTTGTAGGCCAAAAACATCTGGAGGGCCGAGTTTGAGGAAGCCTGCCCTAGACAAAGGCTGTGTACACGCCAAACATTTGAAACACATCCTCTGCAAAACAAGGAGAAGTCTCCTGGGAACTGTCTATAAAGAGCTGCAGTTCTCAGAATCCCTTGGGGATGTGTGCTTCAAATGTAAGGTGTGTACACAGCCAAATGAAATGTCCAGAGTAGCTTACAGTTCATAGTTAAAAAAAAACCAAACCCTCAATAATCCATGGGTGGTGGTGGGGAAGCACAACTGAAACAAGAGAGATTAAAAGACCAGCAGCTCTTTTGCTTTCTAGAACATTCAGCTTTCTTCTCATGGGCATTGCACTACACACATGGACTGTCCTGCCAGTAGAATTAGCGTCACCTTTTTCTGACTTCAAAATTTAACAAGTAAAGCCTGTTATAAGCCTTAGTGCTGAGAAAGTTTGAACTTGCTGGTTTTCCATCACACCATTTCCCTTAAACACAGGAGCCCTGCCAGGAGGCTTTGAAAGCCCTGCAGTTGTATCACATGAGGATGCCAGGTCCATATGTAGTCAGCACTCAGGTTACTTCCTTCATCCTGTGCCTGTTTACACCCGCAGTATAAAATCTTCGCTCATTGCTTTTTTGCTCATTGATTTATGTGCTAAGTTTCGACAGGCGAAGCTTTTCCTGACAGTGAAAATGCAGTGATGGGCAAATATCCACCTGTTGTTTTATATTGGTCACATTACTATTCTACATGCAGTGCCATTGTCTATAGGAAAGGCGACAATGCTAAGCCCATCTCCTGACAGAGCTCCTGTGACTTTCAAAGACACAAAAAGGAAAATGGCACCGTATGGCCCCACCACCATGCTACAGGAATATGAAAAGTCACATCTAGTAGAATTTCAACCCTCCATGTAGTTCAAAGGCACAGCAGCCTTCTTAAAGGTTTGGATCTGCTGTCATATTATTTCAGGGGAAAAAGTTTTTAGGAAGTGGATAGCTTTCTTTTATGAGAACTTTCCTGTTCTGGAAGACTTTAAAGAAATGTCAATTAGTTGTCACCAACAGTTCAAACCCAAAAGCTAGTCAACTTGCAATGTCACACAAATCCATTCACCATAATTGTTGGAGATAGTTCAAAAGCCCCACACTGCCAAGGGAACGAACAGGGGGCTCCAGGCAATAAAGATACCATTGTCTCATATTTCTTCCTCTGCCTGCCCTGGTAACATGTATAATACACAAGATGTACTTTGAGTCTTCCTGTGTCACATGCAAAAGCCAAAATGTTTTCTCCATGAAAATAATATTTGGGCAGCTCTTGTACATTCCTAGAAGATTCTATCATTAAGGTAGAAAGAGGTATTTTAATATCACTCTTCAACCATATTCCCATGGTGGCTATGCTGTAATGACATACTTATGTAAATAGATCTTGTGGGTATTAAGACATTCATTTTGCATTATATCAATATTTTAGTTGGCTCTTAGGAGCAAGCTGAGATTGGGGACGAACCATATTGTCCCCTCACACCTTGTTTCTGCTTTGATGTGTCCATTCTCTCTCAAAGTCACACACTATTTGCTGATATGAGCATTGGTACTTTAAAATGCATCAGGACACTGAACACTGAAGTGCTACTTTGTCCTTTAATGTCCCAGGACATGGGTTCCAATTATTCAGTGTCATTTTATGGATAAACTTCTAATGTACTGTCATTATCTAGCAATTTTAAAAGGAAATAAGTTAATGAGGTCTAAGAAAATGTGGGAGTGTTTACTATAATTACCTGGTTCATAGATCAGACTAATTATATTTCAACAGATTTCCATGTATAATCTAAAAGTAATTACTACAGCTGCCAGCTGTTAAAATATTACGCTAATTGTACTCGAGAAAAGTTTGAAAACAAGTTTTTGACCTTTTCTGTGTTTAATTTATATTATATCCCACAGAGTCTCTGAGAAGGAAGCTTCCCCCACCCAGAAGCTGACAAAACAAATACCCAAACAAATAAATGAAGGAGGCAGGTGGCTTTCTTCTTTCAATGAAATAAATAGAACTAGAATTATAATTTGTGATTTTAAAATAAATAAAACTAGGTATGTTGCTTAGTCAATTACATGACTGTATGAAGTTTTCCACCATGCTCTACATTTCCTATTCACTTTGGAGGGGAATGATCAGTGACATAATTATTAATATTATTTAATTCAGGTTTCTTAATTTTCTTCTGTAGCCTTCTGCAACCCACAGCAACAGAGGCTGTGGCAAATTATGGAAAAAGAGGAGAATTGATGACTGTTTCATTGGACATTTTTGTACTCCTATCTTGATTTTGTTTGATACAATATTTTGGGATTATTTTTTAATGTTTCTTATTTTTATTCCTAAATAGATTTTAGATTTTGTTCTAGAAAAGCTTCATTCTTTGTTTAGAACAATATTCCCCTTGAAGCACATTTAATGATAAGTCTTTTCTTGATCCCATTACTCTTGGAAGAGAATCGTAGTGGATCTGGAAATTCTTTAACCTTCAGACTCTTGGGCAAACAATGTTCAACACTTTAAAAAGAGTAAGAGAAATTGTCAGGGATTTGAGACCAGATTTCCTTCTGGAAAGAAGAAGCTTAGGACTAAATACAGAAGGTCTTTACTAGCACAGATTGTGCAGAGAGGGAGTATACACTTCATCTTCTTCTGAAGACATTGGGATTTTGATCTATGAACTGTCTGGCTTTGATCCTACTGCATGTGTTGAAGAAACTGGTCATAGAAGCGCACATGCATCCAGACAGTGTATTTGTTCCCTTGAAATCAATGGGAAAAGTTAGTCATGACTTAGTTCCTACTGAAATCAATGGAACTCAAGTGTAACCAACCTGATGCAGTCCTTAACACACTTACCTGGCAAGTCCCATTGAGATCAGCAAGGCTTTATTTTGTGAAGAAATGTGCAGAACTGCACACATTCAGCCCACAGTTCTTACAAAGCTGCATTCGTCAGCCATATTACTTGAGGCAGTATGGATCAAACAGAGTACTGGTGTTGCCAATGATAATCTGAACAGGGGCTGCAAATATACCCTTGGAAAATTAGCATTGCAAAGTTCTTTATACACCATGCATCCTGCCCTGTGTTATGGATATATTCCTAACAGTGCCAAGGCATCTTTCTCTTTTGCTATGGATACTATTGCAAGGAAGCAGTGTCTGGAGTGGTGTTCCCCCTACCCTTTAGGAAAAGTAGAATTGTGCTTTGTTTTTTTCTTCTCTCTGTTTAATCCGACAGGCTTCCTATGCCCTGACAGTGGCATGGCAGGAGAATTTCCAATTATTCACTGCAGATCCAGCCTTGGAAAAGTGAAACCTGCTCATACTTGCTTATCACAGAACTCTCCAAAGCACAGCCAGGTGGATCATTTCTGCAACTAGATTACCAGGTGCAACAGAGGGCAAGGCCAGTGCTTCTTGCAGGTGTAGGTAAGGCGGCATTTTAGCATAGTCACTGATCAATTTTGCAGCAGTGTACTTTGGCCACCTCATGAGAAGAGAAGACTCACTGGAAAAGACCCTGATGTTGGGAAAGATGGAGGGCATAAGGAGAAGAGGACGACAGAGGACGAGATGGTTAGACAGTGTTCTCGAAGCTACAAACATGAATCTGACCAAACTGCGGGTGGCAGTGGAAGACAGAAGTGCCTGGCGTGCTCTGGTCCATGGGGTCACGAAGAGTCGGACATGACTGAACGACTAAACAACAACAACAACAATATTATGCCTATTGACTCAGAAGTACACCCCAATGAGTGAAATGGGACTTACTCCCAGGTTAAGTGTGCAATAGAATTGTAGCCTAAAGGCTGTGTGTGTAGGCTGCACTTCCTATTTATTTATTAAAAAGCATTTATAAACTGCTTAAAATTGAAAAATCTCTCAAAGGTCTAAAAAGCAAATGATATACTGTATCATTAAAACAAACACACACAACCTAAAACGGCTATAGAAAAACACTTAAAAGCAAATAAAAGCAAATAAAACAGAAATCCAGAGGATTCGGACATGTAAAACAGGGTCTAGCCAATGCTACTATCTGAACCCAGACATGTAGGTAGGAGCGGTACCACTGCAACACATTACTACCTGCTCCCAACTCACAGAGACGGTTCAGGAGGATACGATGGTCAATACTGAAAGCCACTGAGAGATCAAGCAAGAGTAACAAGGTTGCACTTCCACTGTTCCAAAGCTGTTCTGTTCCAAAGTTATCTGAAGGTTTAGTAACTCTTCTTCCTCTTTTTACTATTTACTTCAATAATATAAATCAGTATCACCGCATTTCAGTCTCCATGTTTTTGAAAGCACAGCAACATTCATTTCACCATCACTGGAGTATCTATTTCTTCTTTCGTTGCCTTGCCGCCTTCATACTCAATGATGTGGACAGCAGTACAATCATTTCTGACAAGATTGAATCATTTTGTTTTCAGAGGAGTCTGAAAAATAAAGTGGACAAAAGACTCGTTCATGTTCAGACTCATCAGAATGCTTCTGTATTATTGATAACAGCTACCGGTATATCGAGAGCACTGCCTACACTCACTCTCCAATTGCACTTACTTTTGTTTTTTATGTAGCTTAAACAATCCTAAAATAACTCTTCTGTTTTTAATGTATTCTCTTAAAACCAGGATTACACAGTCTTGTTTTCAGCACCTGTCCAATACAGATTTCTATAAATAATAAAATATTTGTGTGTGTGTATTATTATTATTCGAAATGATCTGACATTAAAGTCTGAGCTTTAATTTCTGCAAATCTCCACCGCTATATAAAAATTGTTCTCAGAGAGAATCAAGGCATCTGGAATACTTGGCTCATCATTGGCAAAGCCATTGTTGTGAACTGATATCACATACACAAACACAAATAAAACTTTCTATACCCAGCATATTACAACTCATTATCAGATCCTGTCAAATGTTATCATTCTCATTGAAAATAATTGTGTGTGGGTTTTTATTTTTATTTTTCATGCACTTTATTTAGAGTCATGCTTGGCATGCTAGATAAAGAGTGTCTGGAAGATCTCTGAAGGTCAGTATTAGCCCAACTGACTGGTAGAAACTAGGATGTCCTTTGTTTATCAAATGATCTCAGACAACTGGGCTGCTGGCTCAGCCACTGAAGATGGTAATTTATGGGATGGGTTCATAATCCAGGACTCTGATAGCAATCTCCTGAGAGACAGCAAAGGTATTTGCTTTCATGTGTTGCTAAAGCCTTCAAACAACAGGGCTAATAAAGTGCAGCTTGCTCTCTGTTGACAGGGACTTTTAAAGGGCAGGTGGATAAAGGTTTGAAGGGCCTGATGCTTGAACAGCAAATGTCACAATTAGAAGAAGAGCCTGCAGGCAGATGTAGTAACTTGAAGAGTGCATTCTGCTGAGCTCCTGCCAAAGAAGGAAGCAGATGGGATTTAAAAGCAAATCACACCTTTTCTACTGCATATTGCTTGCCTAGTCTAGTTTAACCATAGTCTACTACAGCCTTCCCCAATCTAGTGCCTTCCAGATGTTTTGAACTACAATTTCAATAATCCCTGACCAATAGCCATGCCTGCTAGGATTGACACAAGTTCACATCTGGAGGGCATCAGCTTAGGGATGGCTGCTCTAGTACAACCCAAATGGCTAGTTGTACTAGGCAGAATAACATAGCACATTTTGAGGAACCACTGAAGAACAAAAACCAATCAATTGATTACATCATTGAACAGAACCCTTTCTTGGTGTTATTTGAACAACTGTGGGCCTGGCAGACTCATATTCTTGATCAGAGGAGGGGAGAGGAGAGCTCTGTGTGAGTACAAGTGCTTACACAACCCCTTTCTCCCCTCCTCTTCCCTCCCATCATCTTCGGTTTACACTGGTGTCTAATAACAAGGCAAACACACCTTTTGTCCCTCTTCTTAAGTAGGTTGCATTATCATTAGATGTGTTTTCCTGGATTTTGGGGGGTAACACTTTCTGTAACACTGATATCTTTATCATCAACGTCAGGCCTGGAATTTGGTTTCTTTTCTGCTCTGTGCTTTGCAAGCACTCCCTTTGATGAATCTGAAAATAAAGGAGAAACAACATGGGGTTAGGGGTTTACAGTACATGAAACATTCCACCATTACCAGCCTCTCAGGAATAGGATGTTGGCCAACAGATCCAACTACACACACAGCTAGCTGCTTTTTGCACTGTAAGTAATGCTGAATATTACTCAGGGAAGCACTTTTGAAACTTAGGTGGGGCTCTCGAGAGCAGCCCATGATGCTACTGCTCCTTCACTGGACACACCCATTGCACTACACACCCATCTAAGGAAGGCACTGAATACGACCTTGTCTATGACTATTTACTTTGGTTTTGTTTGGCAGCACTTAAATCACTGTGCAACTCAGAAATCAAATGCTACATGACGGCACACTCTGCGCTGCTGACAGCACCACGAGGCTAGAGGGAAAAGTGTATTTTATAGTATAATTTTGCAATTGCAGCCAGACACTCCAGAGCAAGGCATGTTGTATTAATTCACAGCCAGGCACTCTGGCTTTGGCCTCGTGCCTCTGAGCAGTCTGATTGTGAATTACTACCCCCGCACATTTCTATTTCTGTTATGAAGGAAATAAGACATGACTGCTTGTTTATTTATGAACAAACAGCTCAGCAGATATTCTCTACAAAGCCGCAAAGGCTTAAGCTGTATGCTGATGGCCAGCAGTGTTTTGTTCATCAGCAGCTCAATCAAACAATCCAGATGAAGCCAACATACAGATATGTGGATATCGACATGGTCCTTCTGAAGTCAGTTGGGATGGGCATTTCAATCCAAAAGGTTATGTTAGACTCGCACAGGGTGTCCTTAAGGTCTTCTGCATTCATGCTGCAGGGTGACAGTTGCTGGGATTAGCACAATCTCCTACTGTTTTATGGGACATCTGTGATGTGTAATCCTGATGTTTCTCAGGGAGGCAGTTCATACAATGTGTCAGGGATCTGCTAGGTTAGCTGTGCAAGTACCGGTCCATTGGAAAGGTCAGAGGTGTGCATGGTGGGTCCCAGCACATGCTGAGGAAAGATTCAGAGCAGCAGTAAAAGCTCAGAGGGACCCAAGACAGAATTCGGGTCAGGCAGAAATCAGTGTCCAAAGCAGCAAACAGCAGTCAGATGAGCCTGAGGCCAACCAAGAAGAAGTCAAACCTGAAACAACAGATCAGCCAGTCCCCTGCTGGATTCCAGATCACCTGGTCTGACTGGACTGATGAGCTGCAGCAATCCCTTTGGCCATTGTTGCAGCAGCACAGAAAGGCCAATCGCTTCCTCTGCCCAAGAGCTGCCCTGAAGGAAGGACAACTTAGGGGCATAGTGAGTAATATACTGGGATCCTGTACCAGAGTCTGGAGTTTGAGTCCCCTGGCAGCTTACACAATAACCTATTCAGCATATCATCTGTAGAAAAGTGCTAGAATGAGCCTGGGGCTCTCAGAATGTTCCTTACTATGCATAAGGCTAAACACACAAACGCCAACCCAAGCAGGCCCTGCTCATGTGATCTACCCAGCCCTTTTTCCTTATGTGAGTGGGGCCTCCTCACTTATATTTATGCACATCAGCTCTAATTGCCTTAGAGGAAGTTGATAAGGAGGGCGCATGAGGACAAGGATCACTATGGTGCCCCATTAGATGTATCTACCACATCCTCAGAGAATGAATAAAGCAGGCTTTAGAATCAGTCACATTTGATTAATGGGCAGAGAACTGAACTGTGTGGACTCCCATTGGAATCCATGGCAAAATAGTGAAAGGATTTGGGTTTTACCCACCCAGCAAGCTCAATCTTGTAACCTTGTCATTTCTTATCCTTGAAGATGACTATGTAGTGGGTAAAGACCAGGTAAAGATCTGGTACATTGCCAGAGCTTTGCTGAAAGTGACCTCCACATTTGTTCCTGATCTTGCTTCCTTTGTGAATCTGCTCTCAAGGAAGTGACTCTTTCGTAAACACTGATCCCACTCATATGTATAATGTCTCCAGTGGGAGTTATTTCTAGTAAGTAAGCAAGCATGGTTGTAACCTTAATATTATAACACAGATTGCATATCAACAGCAATGACTGGGGCCTTCAGTGTGGCACCATGGCATATTCAGACACTCCCCTTGTCATCTGTCATGCCCCCTACTTCTCTCAGGTTTTTTTAAATGTGTTTCTTGGCTTTTGTTGTTGTTTGCTGCTTGTGAAAGTATGCTTTTTTGTATGTGTTTTGTTTGTTTGGGACAGTAAGTATTTTACCTGGGGGGTTTTTTGTGTGTGGGGGGGTGTTCTGAGCATAGCCAGTTTTTCTTCCATAAAATGGCCATTTTGAGGAGCTCACAACAGATTCTTAGGTTTCCAGATGTACCCCCAGGCACAAAAAGGTTGAGGAGCACAGAATTATGATGTACCAGACACAGGCACCCTGTTGTAATTCCAGGAAGCCATATATGGCTGAGAGCTGCTGTTCTGTCAGGCTTAGCTTTCTGCTTTCCCATTTGTAGAACATAGTCTATAGCAAGCATCTCTGAGAAGCACTTTAAAAGTTTGAAACAATATAAACGTTAAGCACATTTTTGGAAATAAAAAGTGTAAACTGAAGACATCTTTACAGTTTTAACACAATAACATACTTTTTTTAATTATTAATATCAAGGCTGAGCAACAGTGGTGGGGGGAAATGGAGCCTCAATTTAAATATAATAAAGGTCCATCTGTTGTGAATAACACTGACTATTCTTGTTGCAGTATGAAAGTGACTTTTATTCAATGCTGCTGCCAAATGATCAGATGTATCTGTGGCAGACACATGAATGGGAATCTGAAGGGACCTTTGGGGTCCCTTCTAACACTATGATTCTATAGAGTTCTGTATTTTCTGTGGTTTTATACAGATCCAGTGGTTCCAGGTGAAATCATGCAAGGTATCTGTGAACAGCATGCGTTTCTCAGAACTTGGGTCAACTGACCTTTAGCCATCCTGTTCTCTGCAGATGGAGCTGTCTGCGCCATCTCCTCCTTGTTCTCCTGCTGCTCCAAATCACTTTGACAACTCAACTGTAGTCCTGAAACAGCAGCAGATTGATCTGAGGGCCATTTCTTGGTGGCATCTACATAAACATCCTGAAATGACATCAGACAGCAAGATTGATTTATGCGTAAATTGTTAGTCAAAACATGAAGCTTCTCAACAATGAAATGAGGAAGAACAATGACTGCATGTTCGGTAATTTGCTGCAAGTTTGACAGAAGCATCTTCTGTTTGCCAAAGGAAATTATAAATCCTACATTTACTTACTTACTTACTTACTTACTTACTTTATAACACACACACACACACATCTTTGAGGTATTTAAAGCTACATTACTTTAATATGATTGGAGTATCAAGGAACATATTTGGTGTATGCTACGTTTATATGTACATACACAACACACATACACAGAGACACATACCTGTGTTTTCCATATATGTATGATATAACATCTCTCTCTTTTCATATAGAAAAATAGGTATATATAACCCATTGCTTGTTGCAGGAAAATTGAATGTCAGATTATTCCCAACTTGTTCAGTCACAGCTTGAAGAGCTCCAGAAAGTGAGATCTCTCAGCCCTTTGGAATAATTGGATAGTATCCAACTAAGTTTTGTTCAGAGTAGACCCACTGAAATGAATATAAGTTAGGGACATTCATTTCAGTTGGCCTCCTCTGAGTAAAACTTAGTGAAATACCACCCATTTGGCTGCATTGTCGAACTGCTGTGACCATCAAGATGTTTCTCCTACTGAAATTTACCTTGCTATAACCTAGGCTGATTAGATCAAGTCCTATACACTTGGGTAGCAGAGGACAACTCTCTGCCCTCTTCTGTGTGACCAGTGGCACTGCAAGGCCAGATTAAGGGAGCAGGGAGCAGCAAAAAAACATTTTAATATGTAGGGAGATGAGGCTAGGAAGCCAAACTTAGGTGTAATCATTGGCCACCTTGTTTTTAAGGTAAAAGCGAAGGGTTGAGCAGTCAGGCAGCCAGACATGATTCTAAGGAGTAGAATTCTCAGACCTGGGTATAATTTATAAGACCAGCTACTGCAGACATATGAACCCTCAGGGCAAATATCTGCTTGAACGAACTGGATAAAAATATCAGTTATAAAAACTCATAGTGTCTATACAGCCTGAGACCTCTGCATACTCGCTGTCTTGTTTCCTAATTCCTTACATGATTACAGTGCACCCACAAGCCTCTCACAAACAACTTCTGCATCTTAATCAAACATTTGGGAACAAAAGTTCTATGTCATTGAGAACAGAAGCTAAACTTTCATTCTCCTCTTCAGATTCTTTTTTTAAAGTTGCTTTTCCTTCTTAGTAATCAACACAGCATGAAGCACATTTCTGATTTTGAACTGTCCTCAAATAACTTGCAAATAAAGCTTTATTTTAATAAAGATACCTAATGGGAAATTTTCCAGCTCTGAAAATGTGCATAAATACTGTGATAATGTTATCAATCAGGCGATTCCTTTTATTCTTTTACAGCGTCTTTTAGAAAACGTTTCCCAAGGGCATTTTGCAAATAAAATAGTATCTAAAAAGGGCTTCAATAGTTGAGAGTAAGTCATGTTAGAATTTAAGTTCAACTTATATTGAACTCAGATGTCCTCCTAGTACTGTATATCTATCAGCATGACAATAATATGCATATTTGGGAGATTACAATGTACAGTGGTACCTCGGGTTAAGTACTTAATTCGTTCTGGAGGTCCGTTCTTAACCTGAAATTGTTCTTAACCTGAAGCACCACATTAGTTAATGGGGCCTCCCACTGCTGCTGCGCCGCCGCTGCACGATTTCTTTTCTCATCCTGAAGCAAAGTTCTTAACCCGAGGTACTATTTCTGGGTTAGCGGAGTCTGTAACCTGAAGCGCATGTAACCCAAGGTACCACTGTATAGTCATGTACATTGATAGTCATATTTAGAGTAGATCCATTGAAACCAATGAACTTAAGTTAACATTGGTTAACTTTGGGGATCACCTGTTAAAAACACTAAAAATCTAGGTCACCACTGAGTTAATGGGCTTAAACATGCTCAACTTATCACCCAAAAGTGTATTGCTGAGCTCTTTGCTCAGCTCTTTACAGTCAGTTCAGATGTGGGCTGTGCAGAGGAAATGTGTACAAAACATTGGAAAATCCATGGAAAATCCATGCCATGTATGACTTGGTAACACAGGGCTCTCTTGGCTGATAGATTGACAAAATCCAAATCTATATGGATCTACTGGGTAATCAAACCATGTTTTATCAATCCATTTAGTCATCATTTCCGTAAGGCATGTGTCAACGCTAATGCACTCACAGATTTCCTTCATGGTCAGGCCACTGAGTTGACATGAAACTGAAGAACCAGATCTATTTCTTTTACCCAACAAATGTGAGCATAGAGTTGTCTCCCCATTGAAATAAATGAAACGGCCTTTGGATACATATCAAAGCATCTATGCTTGCAGGAACCAAAGCCCCATAGTTTGCTTAGCTTCCTGTATTATTTGGTGAAGGAAAATACTAAGTACATAGACTATAATACCATGTTGTCCACACAGAGCCTTTCCTTGGTCACAGAATGAAACATGAAACTCCTCCACACACATATTAAAGCAGCAGTGCTGTGTATTTGGGCATGTAGAAGAACATCTCAAACTGCTTAAAAAAAATTAAAATCGTTCTCAGCCTCTGGGAGGATTCTTCCAGAAAAGGGTCTGGATTTCAAGAATTAGGATTTGTGGTCATTTATCTGACAGGCCTGCAGAGCAATAAAGAAAGCCAAGATGAAATCAAGTTAAAGGATTGCCGCCAAAACAGTTTTACCTCAACACTTGTATCTTTTCTTTAAAAAAGAACACAAAAAACCCTTCGAGCATCACTAAATCTGCAGAAGGCAGTGCACCACGCTATAAAGATAAAGTTGCCTTTGACCACATCGTACCTCAGGAAGTCAGAGATGATACATTAAATAAAACAGACCTTTTTATTGGAAACTAAGACAAGGATCAGAAGCTGGGGGAACATATCAGTCAGTAAGCTTGGATGTTGTACCTTTCTGCAGAAGTTTGGTCTGAAATAAAAGCACAGACTATGTTTCCCACATTTTGCTTACAGGAATATTCAAGGTATTGCTTTTTCCCACACAGTAAAAGATGTAGAAAAGCAAGGTGTTTTCTTCAAACAAATAATAATTAATAAACCCCATATTCCCACAGAGATCCCAGGTTTCCCTTTTTTTTTTAATGCTGGGCTGTCCACTCCTATTTAACTTTTTCCTTTCCCTTAAAGATGTCTGTTGAGTACAAATGCTGACATTATATAAGTAACATTAAACCAGGCTTGCAAGGTCTTGGATGTGTCCCATAATATTAGCAATAAAATTAAAGCGCTTCTGAGAGAAATCACGTTATAAATTATTGAAGGCCTTTCTCAGGCTCTAGAGTCTACACAGTTCTTCATAGAATTAAATGGTGTAGTTATACATATTAAGTTGTACAAATAGCCAGGGAGCTCCTGCATATAAAGATGAAGAGCCCAAACTATTGCTTAAACTATATTGCAAAAGAGCGAAGGCAGTATCTGCACAGCTATGTAATACTTTAACATGGTGTAGAGTTACAAGAGGGACACTGTGGGTTAAACCACAGAGCCTAGGACTTGCCGATCAGAAGGTCGGCGGTTCGAATCCCCACGACGGGGTGAGCTCCCGTTGCTTGGTCCCTGCTCCTGCCCACCTCGCAGTTCGAAAGCACGCCAAAGTGCAAGTAGATAAATAGGTACCACTCTGGCGGGAAGGTAAACGGTGTTTCTGTGCACTGCTCTGGTTCACCAGAAGCAGCTTAGTCATGCTGGCCACATGACCTGGAAGCTGTACGCTGGCTCCCTTGGCCAGTAAAGCGAGATGAGTACCGCAACCCCAGAGTTGGTCACGACTGGACCTAATGGTCAGGGGTCCCTTTACCTTTAGTGTTACAAGAGCAAGCTTAACCTTTCCGCACCCCCAGCTCATATGCACCTACTGTTCCTCTCATTCACTGGCAAAATTGCAAGAAGGGAATTAGGATATTTCATTTTTGTTTTAGATAATAGCTTAGCATATTGTTGGAACCCTAAACTATGGTAAATCTTCACAAAGATTAGCGAAAGCAAGGCAGCTTCATGAACTATTATTTGAGGTTAGCTTGCTTGAATTAACCCAGTTTGTGTGGGTTCAAAGGACTTGGCCAACTTTGGTTAATCAGAAACAGTTTTTGAATTCCCCCTGATAGCTGTGCCAGAAGGGAGTGTATGAGCCAGTGAAAAGGCTAGGTTTGTTCTTGTGATGCTAAACCATAATGGGTGTTCACGTGTTACATTCAACAACTATATAATCTATGTACCTCAGTATACAAATAGCATATTTCCACATTTACGTACAGTGGTACTTCAGGTTAAGAACTTAATTTGTTCTGGAGGTCTGTTCTTAACCTGAAACTGTTCTTAACCTGAAGCACCACTTTAGCTAATGGGGCCTCCTGCTGCCGCTGCGCTGCTGCTACACGATTTCTGTTCTCATCCTGAAGCAAAGTTCTTAACCTGAGGTACTATTTCTGGGTTAGCGGAGTCTGTAACCTTAAGCGTATGTAACCTGAAGCGTATGTAACCCGAGGTACCACTGTATATGTAACATTCAACGTGTGTGTAGTCTGAGTACCTGTCTACGCAATAGTTGAGTGGTACAAATCAACAACTGTACATTATTTTGCATGAACACTTGTACATGCATAGAGACAGCTTTTACCTGAATTCAGTGTAACGTGTGAACAAACCTATTGCATCACATCCAATGCTTGCTACAAAGGGTATGCTAAGGGTTCCTACAACAGTAATGTCTGCCTCCCTTCCTGCCAATTGGCCTGAAATGCTACCTGTCATCCAGTGCAAACATACACCCTGCAACTCACGTTAATGTCTGATGGGTAGGAACGTACATTAGTACATATCCATAATAAAATCTAGTTGTAGCCTAAAAATAAAAAGAGGTGTGTATTGACTGGCTTTTAATTTAAAAACCGAGGGATTTCCAGAATTCTCAAATGATTATAACATTTTATCTTCTCAAATTATTATAACAGATCATTATTATAACACTTTATACATGGTGAAAAGTAAGTGGATAATCAAGCTTAAGGGATTTTTATTTTTTATTTTTTTGGTATAACAGTAACTGCACCACAATGTGCAAAACATACAAGGAATTATATGGCAATGAACATGCCACAATTCTTCTGCCTGATACACACACTACGAGTGCGTACACACACTACAAGAGGAGAGACAGTATACTTTGATGAAGTTGCACATTGCTAGACAGAACGTTACATTGTTATATGGTTGCAAACTACTCTAGTGAAGAAAATGGCCCATTTATTGGAGTAATCAGTGCTGGGCATTGCACTACAACTTCTGCCGTACATTTATTATAGTTACCCATACTACGAGATACAGATCATAAACCTCTAACTGCAATCTTTAAAGAGATCCTAGAGAGCTCTTTCTGATGCCTTCAGAAATTCGGGGGGGGGGGGGGAGACTAAAGAGATGTTGGCATTAACTGTTGCCAATTATCAACCTGTCCAGTGGATGTTTAGTTGTCTTATACTTTCAAGCTCAGTATGCCCACATTGACTACCAGTGACTCTTCAGGGCACCAGGTAGGAGTCTTTTGCAACCCCACCTGGAGATGCCAAAGAATGGAGTTTCTTGCAAGCAAGCAAAGTACCAGTAGGTGCTCCACCACTTAGCTGCATCTCTTTCCGAGAATCTTCCATGTGGCAGATGCATACCTATAAAAGCAAAAATTCACTACCAGAGTTGTGATGGCTACTACTACTACTGTGACTACAACCACAATTAAAAAAACACTGTGTCTTCTAGTAATGGCAGAGAGACAATGACTTCGGGATCTTACTTAGACCGTGTACACATTACCAGCTTAAAACGCAGCGTGGAGTTTCCTACCACCACTACTGATTTAAAAATCACATTTGCATATTGCTGTATACATCTGTATGGTTAAGGTGTGTTTACAAGTCACCCACTGTGTGTCTACACCAGTGGGTAGAGATCAGGTATAGAGCAGGTGTTAGGTATCTTCATAGAGCCTATGTTTTCAAATCAGACTGGAGCTGGTTTCAGGGGAAGCACATCAAACACGGGATTTCTCAAAAAACCCTACAGGATAGATGTGGACCATGCCTAACATCATGTGTCCATGGCTTCACAAGCCAGCAGCAGGAAAGCATTGGATGTAAACAGGAGGGTGCACACAGCCTTGGAAACAGGATTGGGACACAATATATTATTGAGATAATATGCCATCAATTTTCTCTTCTACTTTTTAAAAGAAGCAAGTAGCAAATTGGTGATAGACAAAAGCTAGACTTTGGTCCAAAGTAGTTGAAGGAGCCCTTCTCCCATTATCTGCCTAGCCATGCCTTAAGATCTGTTGGTGAGTGTTGGTGAGGCTTTCCTTGCAACCCCAACATTGAGCTTAGTGTTGACGTGGAGAAGAGCCTTTTCAGTTGAGGTTCCCTCCCATTAACATCAGTGGGAGAGGGAAAATCTGAACATTGCTGGCCAGGCTCTGTAGAGTACAACTATTCTGCTCACATCACTGGAACTGAGCATAGGATATGTAACTCAACAACCAATAAAAGCACACCCCATGCATATGATCTCTAAACGGAAACATTGGGTGCACATCATGAGGCTAAATGTCTTTGGCCTCCTGAAAACTCACAAGACAGAACTTCATAAAGGGCACTTTATAAATAAACAACTTTATAAATGGAACACTTGACAAAACATTTGCCTCCTGGGGATTCAAACACATTGCTAATGGCTCATCCTAGAACCCTCACCCTCACCTTGGGACTCCAAACACAAATGCATGCTGTGTGTGTTGCCATGCAAGGGTGTGTTTTGGGGTATGTGCTCCCATTCTTGGCTTCTGCCATATATCAGGGCACAGCCTCCCTCCTGATTGGTAGGATGTGTTGATGTTTCCAGGGACATTGGGTGTGGGTGTGAATTTTACATTTTTTTTGTACCCCTCACCCACCCTCTTGGGCTGAGCATGCCTTAGGCACAGTGGCTATTTTGCTGGCATAGCAGTGGCGTATCTTCCATATCACTGTACTGTGTAAGATGGATTTCTCTGCCCCTTAACATGGTCAGATACAACTTTGACAGAGAGGATTTTCACACTTCCCAAGTCTAGGTCCACAAAATTCATATGCCCGGCTCACATTTCACTATTCAAACATTAAGAAATCCATTTCTCCAGCGTTTTGTTCCTCTCCTATCAGCCACCAGCCTTTAAAACTGGCATAATCGTGATCCATACTTATGTTGTTTTCCCCATGGAGAGGCAAGACCTTAGCAAGAAACCAGGATTTTGCTCAAAAGCATCTCTTTGCTATGAATCGGATGTCTGCATGGCTATCCATAATTGATGTTCACAGCCATTTAAGATAAATGCCTTTAAAATATAAAATTAGAAGGAGCTGGGAACCTTTGAGACTTCACAGGGTGCTATTAATAAACTAGACAGCGAGTCAAGGCTGATTTGTTCCACTCTGGAAAAGATAATGATTTTTTGATTGTTACTTATTTTATGCCACAGTGGCCTTCCTGCTTAAGCTGTCAACAAGCCCAGCTATACTGCACACCAGAGTAATATCTTGCAAGGGTATTACATAACTACAGTTATACGAACTGACAGGGTCCATAGTTTTGCCCAGAAACTTTAAACGCACTGCCCCGGCATGCAGATCCCAACCGAGTCCCCTGGGCAATGTGGAATAAGGAATTATAGGTTTCTAAAAGTCTTCCAAATGGCCAGTGACAATGAAAGGAATCTTCATGCAGCCTTGTTAGCATACAAGGCGGCAAGTAGTGCTTCACATTCTTTATTTTCCTGAAGAACTTGGAAGGTACGTATAATAAAATGTTCATGAATATTTTTTAGCATCAAGTGCCTATTAGTCATGCCTAAAGAGGAGGTTCAACGAGAGTCCAAGGTGATAATCTCAGAGAAAGCAACACAGTTATGACAACGCAGCAGCTACATTGGGCTAAAGTAAATAATGTGTTGTAGTTTAAACCTGCTCTACCTTTTCATTTGGGAAGAGTTTAGCAAGCACAGTCGGTGTGTGGGTGGGTAGCAGGCGCTGAAATGGAGGTATAATTTGAGTGTGGTAGTTACGGTGCCCATTTTACATTCCACATAGCACATTTTTCATTAGACGATTAGGACGGCAGTTTTTGAAGAAGACAACCATAAAAGATTGTGGATAAATCTTTATTTAAACTTATTACTATCTCATGATGAGTTTCAAAAACAAATTGCCTTAGTCCAGATGCTCAGATGTACTTCCTCAGAGTGGCTGGGGAAACCCAGCCAGATGGGTGGGGTGTGAATGATAAATTATTATTATTATTATTCCTTGCAAACCCAGCCTGCCTGGACTGCCTTGGAACTTTAAACGGGGAGAGGTGCATTGTGGGAAAGGCAGGCAGAATTGCCTCATTCTGTTGTGAATAGAGAAGCCTGACTATGTCCAAGTAGATTTAGGAGCCTCCTTCCTGCAAGAAACTACTAAGCCACGGTAAATACCTTCACCAGGAAAATGTTGAGCTTTTAAAAAGTAGGTGAATTATTCCCCACATGACACATTTAGATAAGCTAATGTATTTTCAACTTGTTCAGTAGGTGGAATTCTATTGTAATTTTTTCCTGAGGCAAAGTCTACCACACCTGAACAGAGTCAGCTAGCATTCCAGGTGCCTTGCATACATCTTAATTCAAGCATAATTCACTAAAACAGATACTTTCCACCTAATGAAAAATAGGGTCATCTGAGGAGGAAATCCAGTTTCTCGTATGCACTATTGACCTTTATTTTCCAAAATGTAATTGGGGAGAGGGGCCTATTACCTGGTAAACTGATAAAATGTTCCATTTTGAAGATTTCCATTTTTAAAAATGCCTGTTGTGTATTAAAATGCTATGTAACACACAAATGCTTTGTAAATAAACAGGGAAAGGGTGGTGCTAGGGAAACCTACTTTATTAATTATTTGCTATCTTCAGGGCAATGCCGTGGAAACCACTAGATGTCTCTGTTTCCTGTTTTATGCATTACACTTGAAAATTAATACAGCTAAGATATTCCATTTTAAACTCTTCATTTCAAGGGTCCATAACTCAGAGTAAAAATTCACTGCAGGCAACGACTTGTCATAAAAAGATCCAATCTAAGAGAGGTATTTATTTTCTTCTACTCCTCCTCTTCTGTACATTTGAAAATATGCGGCTCTGCATAACAGCAGTACTAAATTGTTAACTAGATTCAAGTTTGTCTCTGGGCACTGGTAGATGAAATAGCCGACAAATAATGCAGACTTTAAAAAAAACAAAACCCTAATCCCATGTGAAGAGAAAGTATAAAAAGAGGGGAAAGAGAAGGAATTGTTTACAGGAACAACTTCCGAAGGGGGATGATGATACTGCATTTAGCTTCCAGAAGCATTTTGAATTCATGTTACACCTCTTTCTTCCCTCCCTCCATCTCATGGTGCAAATCAGAAACAAAATATTTCATGTAATCCTCCCTCCCCAACACAAAGTGCAGAGAACATTTCTCCTGGATATTATAATTTAAGCCCATTCCTCACTTTTTATGAAATATTTTCAAAGTGACTCACAAAGATTTAAAAAAACAAAAACGCCATTAAGATGAACAGAAAATAAAAACACACATAATACTAAAAACATTTATACACCAACAATGTAACAAGAAATAATATACATATATCCATGCAGACATTTCTCCACCATACTAAAACTGGCTCTTTTTCACAGAACTTTGTTTGGGACTCAGAGCTTGTTTGTAAATTAAGTTCTCTGAATGTCCCCACTCCCTGAGGTTAGGTTTATTGTGACTTAGGAGAGGGTCTTTTCCTTTGTACTACCATGACCTTGGACCACAGGAAGTTTGCCTGGCACCTGTTCACATATTTTTGAAGCCAGCAAGGCCAGCCCAAGATGTTTTCCTTCCTGAGTCAAAGGACAAAGATCCCACCCCCACCCAATTTGACATACAGAAACTGAATGGATTTGCAGCGGAATCTCACTTCAGCATTCTCCACAGGGCAAAGCAGCCTAGTTTTGGGCATGCAGGACAAGTGATGTGGCATACCCAGCTCTGTCCTCCAACAAGGGCAATTGCCAGAGGCTCAGGAAGGACAACTGGAGGTGGGAAGGCTGCCACCAGAGACTCTAGCACCTGCAGCCCAAGGCGATTCTCTGGGTATGCCAACTTATTATTTATTTATATATACCCCGCCCATCTGGCTGGGTTTCCCCAGCCACTCTGGGTGGATCCCAACAGAATATTAAAAGCACAATAAAACATCAAATATTAAAAACTTCCCTAAACAAGGCTGCCTTCAGATGTCTTCTAAAAGTCAGGTAGTTGTTTATTTCTTTGACATCTGATGGGAGGGCGTTCCACAGGGCGGGCGCCACTACCGAGAAGGCCCTCTGCCTGGTTCCCTAGAATCTTTTTTTCCATTTTTATTTCCCCAGACTTTTAAAAACTCCAGTTGAACAGCTTTTTCTTTTTAATTCTGCAACTATCATTTGGTGTTTTTCTCGTTCTGTATGTGATTGCATATTTTTAACCATTTTACATGATAGCATATATCTATATTTATATAGGTATTTTTCACACCAGATTGGATTGTGTATCAAGGCTGAGTCACACATCTATGTTCATTGCTTGATAACTGCAAGCAGCAGCTGGAGATTCCGTATATGTAATATATTATCATATGTCAAATGCCAGAGGCAGAATTTTCATCTCATCTCGTGTCATCTGAAATACAAAGTTCTGAGGTGGAGTCAGTTACAGCTGTTTCTGGCCATGCCTTCACCTTACAAGCACAGCTCCTTGGTTATCATTATAATCAGAACTGTTCAAGCTTGGAGATGTATGCCCTGCTATCTTAAGTACTTTACATTTTTATAGCATGTTTTGTCTTCAGAACACCAGACTATTGACATTGACTAATGAATCTTCACAGAATCCCAGAGGAAGATGTGGCTGCAGATCATCGTTTTATTTTACAGGTGGGTGAACTGAAACACAGACTCTACTTGTGTCAAGAAACGAGAGTGGCTGGAAGAAAGGTAGGATTCAGATATAGAGCTTACTTTAGCTCTATTCACAGGGAGATTGTGCAGGAAAGCTCTAGTTCTGCCTTCTCTACCCAGTCACCTTTTGTGAGTTCTGAGCATAGCTGTCAACTTTTTCCTTTTTTAAAGGGAAATTCCCTTATTCCGAATAGGATTCCTCGCAAGAAAAGGGAAAAGTTGACAGCTATGGTTCTGAGATGACTGTCTACATCAGCGAAGCCTCTTGTTCTTGTGGAGTTTTCTGCACATTTTGGCACCCTAATCCAGTGAAAATTTTGGGTTGCAGAATAAGCTTTCCAGTCATGCAAAAGTACCTCTGGATCCAACCACACACATATATAGCCAATGGAGAAATGAATAATATAACACAAGGCCAAACTCTTTCTTCAAGAGTTATGTTTCAGCCACTTGGGGCCAGAAATGGGTTTCTTTACATCCAGGGCAACCAACATGAAACTGCATCCAGCCCAATAATTATGATGTAAAAGATTAACAGTTGTAATAAAATGAAACAACAAATACATTTACACAAGTCTTGATAAGGCACCATTAATGAATATTAAGGATTATTTCAAGAGGTCTAAATTTGTTGCTGACTTTGGAATGGGGAAATTGGCAGTACCTGTTGTTTAAAGCTTTAAATTTCTAATGAAATTTCTGCAGTATTTAACTCACTCCCCTATTTTAGCATGAAATACAATGATTGCCCATGACTACTAATAATATGTGTAACATTAATCATGATTTTGGTACCTCTTTGAATCAGGTGCCCAGGACTCTCACTCCACCCTAGTTCTGGCCCTGCAGCTGCCCATAGGAAGGTGGACACAAAGGATCTGCATAAATCATATTGGGAAGGGTATTTCACTGTCCAAGTGCCACAGACAGTAAAAAAAACTTTTATCTCCACCCATTGACCTTCAGGTGGCAGGGAGACAATCAACAGGTGTCAGTACCTGAGCAGCATGGCGGTGCATGCTCAGATGGAAGAAGACTGGCCTTCATATATGCTGGACCCAAACAAATTTTAAGCCCTAAATTTAGCTCAGCTGGTTAGAGTGTGGCGCGGATAACACCAAGGTTGCAGGTTCAATCCCCATATGGGACAGCAACATATTCCTGCATTGCAGGGGGTTGGACTAGATGATCCTCAGGGTCCCTTCCAACTCTAGAATTCTATGAATTCTATGAAAAGGTTAAAAGGGGGGACCCCAGAGGTTGTGTGATGCTGTTTTTGTGTGTGGGAAACTGCAAACTGAAAATGCAAAATGGCATATTTATGATAATTTAGGAATTTAGGATGGTTTTTTTAGGATGGAACTTAGGAACTAAAAGAGGAACACACACACACACCACATAGAGAGAGAAGTTTATGATGTGGTGAATGTGCCTCCAGTGTTTCTCTGGGATACCATTTTAAAGTATTTATATTGCTAGCTGGGATCTGGCCTCTGATAAGAAAAAATTGATATAGCAAGCAACAAGCTCAATAAAACTAGATTATTTTTTCCCTTGTACAAGGAATCACTAAAATGAAGAAGTATAATAGTTTCAGATAAACCTTTCAGCTAAACTTCTGTTGCTGCACTTTTCCATATTTCACAGAACATTACTAGAGTCAAGATTTCTCATCTTGATGACTTTAGTTTGTGGCCCCAGCAGAAAACAATCCAGCTGAGTTTTGGATATATTTTCAAATTTTGATTGTTCAAAACACTGCAAAAATAAGGTGAAATTATTCAACACTGTTCCACTGGATGTGTTGCTGATTATTTTATCAACTTCACATTTCCCCCCATCACATAAAAAGTAGCTCATCATTCATTCAACTTTTCCCATTTTTTCTTATTATGCCTAATTTTAATATACCTATAAGGGACATAGAACAAATATATTGGGAATATATTATTCCTGAAGGAGTAATATCTTCTAGTTACAAGTAAACAAATGCATATGTTTTTACTTATTACTAGAAAATATCACTCCTTTAGGAATAATATATTCCATATTCAGAACTAAGAATGGCATTTCCAATAGTGCACAAACATGATTGTAAAAGTACTAGAAATAGTCATTAGTTTCTTTCTGTAAATTCTCCATTCTAGCTCTCTGCCTAACATGAAACTTTTCAGAGCTCGTTTTGATGTTATATAAAACTGTCCATTTCTTGTTCCAAAGAAACTGTTCTGCATATCACAGAGAAACTGAATATTACCCTGTGGTTATCAAAGGGATTTTAAACATTACATGATCAAAAGGAAAGTAGCTGATTAGCAAAGGGATACTTAATCCAACTTTGTCCAAGTTGGGTGTACATGGAGATGCCCACAAAGAAGGCCTGTATTTGAATAAAATTCATTGCTATAGGAGAGGGCAACTCCATGTCTGCTTTGGAAGACCCATGCCATAAGCAATACACAGATAAATGTGTAGAGAAATGCAGTGTCCCTGTGCATTCTGCTCATAGATGAGGAGGAGGAAACTTGGTTGTGTATGAATTGGAGCTCCATGTGTGCAGCTTTTGTTTTCCAAATTATTCCCTATAGGATGGAGCTCCTTTACCAAAAGACTGTTTCTTCCTCCTTTGTGAAAGAAAGACTAAAAGAGGAGGGCAGCACTAAACTTCAAACCAACAAATAATTAGGCAATTATAAAAAGGAGATAGAAAAAAATGTTTCATGTTTTTGGAGAAGCACTCTATACTATACCATATATAACAGCTGCTCTGGAACTTTTACATGGAAGTTAATCCCCATCAGTAGGCCTTATCTCTTCTCATGCTAGTAATAGATGGGTGGGGTATAAATAATGTTGTTATTATTATTATTATTATTATTATTATTATTATTATTATTAGTGTGGGAGGGTTAAGTGATCTTATGCTGCAAACTCAGTTGACAGTATCTGTTGACATACAGTATTAAGAGTTTAGGAGAGCACAAACTTTCCTTCCTTTCTTGTCAACCACAGCAAACTGATGGATGACTATAAAGTTACTATGAATTCTTTTTAGGTCTCTAATAGCACAAGTACAAGAAAATAAACCTAACAAGCTTTCTGTTCAGAGGTTTTTTCTATCTAACGTTGCATATCTTTTGCTTCTTCTAACACAAGGAGCAAATGGGAAGTAGGGCCACTCAAGCTACTTGAGTATGTTTCCTCTGATAATCAGAAGCATGTTTTACACTTTTTATTACACATTTTTCTGGCTGACTGGTACTTAACTGCACTATGTTTTACGTTTTTGTAAGCTCTCTTCCTTGCTGTACTTATAAAGAGAAATGGCCCTGATTAACTGGCTAAGATAATCAAATGTCTGGCTCACTTCATTTTAATGCAAGCATCACTTAGGTATCTTCAACAGAAATGCCTGTTTCTGTCCATTATAGCATCACCTGCTGTACTAAGGGCACATTCCAGTTCCATATTAGTTAACACTGTATCTATGTTTCGCACATTAACCACACTATACGTCTAAGCACAGCACTGGTAAAAGATAATAGCAGCATAGGAAATAGAATCATATAGAATCATAGAACTGAAGAGTTGAAAGGGATCCCGAGGATGATCTAGTCCAACTGCTTACAACGCAGGAATCTCAACTAGATTGTACATGACAGATGGCCATCCAACCTCTGCTTAAAAGTCTCCAAGGAAGGAGAGTCCACTACCTCTCCTGGGAGTCTGTTCCACTCTTGAACAGCTCTTATTGCCTGAAAGTTATCCCTGATGTTCTAGGAAGGAGCAACCAGCCTGCTCCTTTGCCACCTGCAGCTGTAGTAACCTGGAATTTATTTTAAACCATGTTGTGGTTTCATGGACAAGTTGTCTGCAAAACCACAAGTGAATTGCAAGATCTTGATCCAGATATTATGGGCTATTTGTAACACACACACAGACACACAGACACACAGACACACAGACACACACACACACACACACACTTCATTTAATTGCTGAGCTACACATTTAGTTTGGCCCTGAGTTGTATAGATCATAGGTTCTAACATGAAACTCTAAAAAGAAAAGGGTGGTGGGAAGCAAAGGAAGAGCTGCTGCAGCAATTTTTTAAAACAATATTATGTTAAGTGCAAAAGCATTAAATTTGTATAAATGCTCTACCATTTTCATACCCACCCTTCTGGCACTGATTAGTCCACTTGAAGAGATATATAGTTGAACTACACTGTTTGTAATTTTTAATCTAGAAACATCAAAACACTTAATTCTTAGAAATCACTGAATATTCTGCTTGATTTCACTGTGTAATATATGCAGTGTCCTTATGGAAATCTTATAAAAATAAGCAGCTGAGAGACTAGGCTTTGTGTGTGAGAGAAAAAACTTTTTTAAAGCATACACTTGAGAGCTGAAATATAGCAGAGCTATACTCATCATTGCACTTCATAAGTCAGATCATATGCTTGCTAGGAAGTTCCACCTTTGATAGCACAGGTGTTAACAGCTTTGGTCTAAACCACTGAGCCTAGGGCTTGCCGATCAGAAAGTCAGCGGTTCGAATCCCCGCAACGGGGTGAGCTCCTGTTGCTCGGTCCCTGCTCCTGCCCACCTTGCAGTTTGAAAGCACGTCAAAGTGCATGTAGATAAATAGGTACCACTCTGGCAGGAAGGTAAACGGTATTTCTGTGTGCTGCTCTGGTTCGCCAGAAGCGGCTTAGTCATGCTGGCCACATGACCCAGAAGCTCTCTGGGGACAAATGCCGGCTCCCTTGGCCTATAGAGTGAGAGGAGCATGCAACTCCAGAGTTGTTTGTGACCTAACTTAATGGTCAGGGGTCCCTTTACCTTTTTACAGTGTGAAGACCCCAAACAGAAAGCAAAAGTGAGTAGAGGAATTGGACATTTCTCCTGTGGGAAGTTTCACAAACTGTTACTCACATGAGATGCCCATTCATTTCCCCCTTTCCATATTATTACACTGGAAGTATTATTTGCTCTTATTTCCTTTTCCTGTGTTTCAAAACTCTGTAATAATTTCCATTCTAAAAAACAACAAAGCTTTATTCTGATACCTTGTATGTAGAATGGGGAGGGGGGTCAGCATGGGAGCCAACAGAAAAGAATGAAATAATGAATTGTGATTCCAACGTTTGTTTGCTATTACGTGATGCATTTTTGTGTTTGTATATTGTAAACCGTCCTGTGATCCTCGAATGAAGGGCAGTATAGAAATATGTTATTATTACTATTATTATTATTATCAATAATAATAATAATGACAACACTACCTTTCAAAGTCGGTGCACAGGGATAGGATGAGATAAAAATCTGGCCCACTGGGCCAAAATAGATTTGCTACCCCTGGATTATGAGAATGCATGCCAAAGGTGGTTAACACATGACTTAGCAGATGCTGAACTACAATTCCCACCATCCCTGACATTTGGTCATGTTGGCTGGGGCTGCTGGGCATTGTAGTCCAACAGCATCTAGCAGGGCTAATGTAGCTGCAGGCCTTTTATGCACCTTCTGAATCAATTTATGCAGATACTCAGATACCTGTGACTGGATTTCCCATCGCTTTAAATCTGAGTAGTGTATTGGCCTGAATATAAGCCGCACTTCTTCTCCCAAATTCCGACAGCTAATATTTCCGACCTTACAAAAAGCCCGATATCACTGCTGAAACAGACAAACGGTTAACACTCCCTTAACTCTTTAACTCCTACTGGAGGCCTGGTGAACAGGGCTGGTGGGTGGCTGGTGGGCAGATGCCAGTGCCACTGCCTCACACTTCCCACTGTGCACCTCCACTGTTGTTGGGGGGGTACCCACCCAGTGCTTGGAACGGCGGGCAGTGGAACAGTGAGTGCCGGTGGGAGCTGCTGCGCCACTGCCACCATGCGATCCCCCTCTGCCTGCACCACCAGTGTTAATAGAGCAAGGGTGTGCCTGCCTGGTGCGTTGTGAAGCGAGTTGCGCCCCCCCTGCAGAATGTCTCCTTTTGCTCAGCCATACCCACCGCTGTTAGGGAGCGTATAGGGTGCCCACTCAGCATGGAGGGGCAGCCAGTGGTGGGTTGTGGGTGCCTGGGTGGGCCGCCGCCGCCACTGCCCTACGCAAACCTCCCCCAGCTGCACTGTGTAGGGCTGGCGCTCTGGGGGAGTGTCAGGGCACCTTTGGCAGCCCCCATCATTTCCTTGTGCACCGTACTGGTCCTCTAGGGCTGCAATTTTTTGCTTGGACCATGTGGTCGCCTCCATGTATTGTCTTTTTTTCTTTTCCCCCTCTTGAATTTTAAAGGTGCGGCTTATATTCAGGTGCGGCTTATATTTGGGCCAGTATGTACGTAAGAGTGTTGGGTGGGAAGCTGATGAAGAACATAGTACTGGAGGAGTGAAAGTTTAACCCCTTTCCTGGACACCATTTCCCCAGTGAAAACCACCCTTTAATTGTTTACTGACCGGTAGAGCGAGCAACCAACCAACCAAACATATGTGTCAGAGCTGGCTCCTGGTCCCAGCTCACAGAGGACCAACGCTAGCCGGTAGTAATGTATCAAAGTCTTTATTGAAGTATAGTTTCCATTTCCAAGCCTCAGCGCCCCAGCTCTACGTCTAGGGTCTAGACCGGCGAAGCTCCATCTGAATCTCCGCCCCCTGTACACCAGTTTAAGACTCTAATCTTACTCCACCTCTTCCTTCTCTCCTTTCTCCTCTGGGTCCTGCTACCCCCCGGGGTCTCCTCCTTCCTGGACTCTTCCGATGCAGACGTTGACCCCCCTGACTCCTCCCGCTCTCTTCGGCGGGCTTTAGGACCTGGCTCCCTACCCGGGCTGCCAACTGTGCTGCCCTCCTGTATATTTGAACTTGGCGCGCGCGCGCGTTTAACCTTCCTCTTGACCGTTTCCTCGCTCCCTGACGGAGGCGTGGTCAATACTGCCTCCTGTTCTCCCGCTGGTAGCGCGCCGCCTGATCCCGATGCCTGGGACTCCTCCCCCCTACTGCACTCTGGTGTGGACGCTGGTCCGGATTTCCAACTGCTGCTCTCTGAGTCTCCTCTGGCCCCTTCTTCCTGAAGTGCCCCCCTGGGCACTCCCCTTGCCCTGACCATGGGAGCCCCCTTTTGTGAATCCTCCGATTCACTGGAAAGACTCAGAGACCTCGGACCGCTGTCATCGCTGACATTTCCTTCGGACTCCTCCCCCTCGCTCTCCATTTCCTCCCTCTCCTGTGCCTCTGCTCCTGAACCCCTGACATCCATCCCCCCCTCGAAGCCCCCCCTCCCCTCCTTCAGGTGTGGGTGCTGGGTGCTCCGTCGTTGTGGGGGTGAATGGCGGATACAGTTCGTCCCCCGTGGCGTGCATCCAGCCGGATAAGTCCGGCTCGTCCTCCGTGCTCTCGCCGACCTCGATTTCCTCTGCTTCCATCTCTGTGCCGCCGTGCTCGAACCCAAAGTCCTCCCCCAGCACGTCCATGTCCATCTCTCCCCCGGTCACCTCTGGGGCCGTTGCCTGCCAAGGACCCCCCAGCCACTTCCTGCTCCACCGCTCCTCTGGTCGATCGTCCCACCAAAAAGAGCGGTCTGAGGCAAACCCCGAGGGCGATCCCTCCGGGGAACGTGTGTCTGGTGCCGGTTCTTTGTCCGAGGTGAACCCCTGGAACGTGCTGGCTGAAAGCGTGGGTGTGAAAAGCCAGTTGTCGAAATACTCGGCTGGCATGGGCCTTTGCGGGAACAAGGCATGAAACTCTTCCTTGAGAAGAGGCTCGTCCAAAGCGTAGTCCGGCACCCAACGGCTGGCGCTGGCCGGGGTACCTTCGCTGGCTAGAAAATATTCTACTCCCTCTTCCCCCCATCTCGAGTCTAAAATCTCTGTGACCTGGTTGATGGGTTCCCCTCTTGGCGACCCCCTCCTTGTGGGCGTCTCCCTATATGGGTCTGGTGCCGTGCCCTGCGCCTGAAATCAGTGAGGTGCTTTGTAGGGCGTGAGCACTGACCTATGGAAGACTGGGTGCATTCTGGATCCCTCCGGAAGTGTCAACCGGAAGGCCACTGGATTGATCTGTGCCTCGACTTGGTAAGGTCCTAGCTGCCTATGTCCGAGTTTCTTCTTCGCTAATGATCTGGTCGGCACTGCTTGGGCTGCTAACCAAACCCAGTCTCCCACCTGTATGTCCTCCCCAACCCTTCTGTGCTTGTCAGCCTGCAGTTTGTATGCGTGCTTTGCTAGTTCTAACTGCCTCCGAAGTTGTTCGTGAACTTCCTGCAATTCTGACGCTAAGACTTCCGCTGCCTGTGGCTCCCCCTCCCCCAGTCTCTCTAATCCCGGGAAGGTTCTGGGATGCCTCCCATTGTTGGCGAAGAACGGTGTCACCCCCGTGGACACGTGCTTCGTGTTGTTGTAGGTGAACTCAGCGAGCGGCAGGTAGTCTACCCATGTTGCCGGCTGCTGATTTGCATAGCATCTCAGGTACTGCTGCATGATGGCGTTGACGCGCTCCGCTTGTCCGTTGGTCTGCGGGTGTCTCGCCGACGCTAGGTTGATCTTGACGTTCAGGAAACCCATCAGCTTCTGCCAGAAGTTCGAGATGAACTGTCGCCCCCTGTCGGACAAGATAGACCGTGGCAGACCGTGCACCCTGAAGACGTGGTCTATGAACAGTTTGGCGGTCTGTTCCGCCGTGGCCACCTTCGCGCACGGAATGAAGTGGGCCATTTTGGTGAACATGTCCACCACCACTAGCACTGCTGTCTTGCCCCTCGAGCTGGGTAAATCCGTGACAAAGTCCAGGGCCACCCTCTCCCACGGTGCGATCGGTGTCTGCAGCGGTTCGAGCAGTCCCGCCGGAGGTTTGTGCACTGACTTGGCCCTTTGGCAGGTGTCGCACCTCGAGACGTACTCCGCGACTTCCACCCGCATCTTGGGCCACCAAAAATCTCTGGCTACTAATTCTGCCGTCTTCTCTTTGCCAAAGTGCCCGGCGGTGGGTGCGTCGTGCAACTGCTGCAGTACTTTCGCGCGGAGGTCCTCTCCCGGTACGTAGAGGGCCCCTCTTCGGATGAGCAATCCGTCGCGTATCTGGAACTCGTCGTCCTTCGCCGTGCCCTTGTGCACCTCCTCCATCTTGGCTCGTGCAAAGGGGTCTTCCTGCAGCGCTCGACGGACAGCATCCAGGTCCACGGTTGCTGAAGCGCACGCCCAGGCTTCCGGTGCGAAAATGTGCTTGGCCGCTGCTGGTGCCGCCTCTTCGAGGTATTGCGGCTTTCTGGACAGTGCATCTGCCATGATGTTGTTGTCGCCTGGGATGTACTCTATCCTGAAGTCGAAATCTGCAAAGAACTCCGCCCATCGTATGTGCCGCTGGTTCAGGAACCTTGCCATGCGCCAGTACTCCAGGTTCTTATGGTCCGTGCGAACCTGCACTGTGTGTTTGGCTCCGATGAGGAAGTGCCGCCACGCCTTGAATGCTGCATGAATGGCCAGCAACTCCCTGTCCCAGATGGTGTAGTTCTGCTCCGACTTGCTGAGCTTTCGAGAGTAGAAGGCGCACGGTCTCCAGTCCCCATGCGGGTCCTGCTGCAACAGTACTGCTCCCACGGCTCTGTCTGAGGCGTCCGTTTCAACTCTCATCGGTCTGCTGGGATTCACGTGCAGTAGCTGCTCTTCGGAGGAGAAGAGACGCTTGAGATTCTGAAAGGACTGCTCCGCTTGCTCCGTCCAGATGAATTTCTTCTTCTTGGAGCTGAGCATGTCCGTAATGGCCGCCGTCTGCATCGCGAACCCCTTGATGAACTTGCGGTAAAAGTTGGCGAAACCCACAAACCGCTGGACCTCCTTACAGTTGCGCGGGCTCTTCCAGTCCAACACTGCGCGAACCTTGGCGCTGTCCATGGCGAGCCCCTTGTCCGACAACTTGTATCCCAGGAAATCTACCTCCTTCCTGTCGAACTGGCACTTTTCCAGCTTGGCGTACAGCCTATGCTCCTGCAGTCTCTGCAGAACTTCCTTGACGTCTCCCTCGTGGGTCTCCTCTGATTCCGAGAATATGAGGATGTCGTCCAGGAAGCAGACGCATTTCTTGTAGAGGAGACCCGCCAGTACGTGATGCATGAAGGCTTGAAAACAGTGAGAGCCATTTTGTAATCCAAAAGGCATGACTCTGTATTCATAGGTGCCCAGGGGCGTGAACATGGCAGTCTTCCATTCGTCGCCCTCCCGTATGCGAATCAGGTTGTACGCCCCTCGCAGGTCCAACTTCGTGAAGACGCGTCCTTTCCTTACCGTTGCGAGCAGGTCGTCTATTTTGGGCATAGGAAAGGCCGTGGGCTTGGTCTTGGAATTTAAGATCCTGAAGTCCACTACAAGCCTCTTTTGGGGCGTGTCTTTCTTCTTCACAAAGAATACAGGACTGCCCCCCACTGCCTTTGACTCCCGGATGAAGCCGCGTTTCAAGTTGAGGTCTATGAACTCCCTGAGTTTTTGCAGCTCGTCTTCAGACATGGAATACAGCTTCCCGGTTGGCAGCGTCGCCCCTGGCAGGAGGTCAATCTTGCAGTCATAGGGCCTGTGGGGAGGCAGCTTGTCCGCTTCTTTCTCGCAGAAAACCTCCAAAAACGCTGCATACTTGAGTGGCACTGCTTGCAGCGTGCCTAATTGTAGCTGCTGGTCATCCTCTTCCCCTTCCGGGCTAGGCAGGATGCAATGTTCCGCACAGTAAGAGGAACCGAAGGTCAGTTGGCGCTGGTACCATGCCATAGCTGGGCTGTGCCTGTGCAGCCAACTCATGCCCAATACTACAGGCGTGTCCGACAAGCGGGTGACATTGAAGCTGATGACTTCTCGGTGATTCCCAATTTGCATCACCATGGGAGGCGTTTGCTGCACCACTTGCCCCCCCAGCAATTCCCTGCCATCCACCGTGACAACCTGTAGAGGCAGCGTGGCTGGCAGTAGTGCTATGTTGTGCTGTTGAATAAAGTCCAGTCCTATAAAGTCTGCGTTACTACCAGAGTCAATGGTGATTGGCACTTCCAGAGTGCTTCCATTGGGCAGTTGGAGTGACGCTGTAAGCTGCACCACTGGTTTGGGTGGGAGGGGGTCTGTGGGCTGCAAAATTGCTGGGGATTGCTTCATTGACTTGTCTGGCTGGACCCCAGTGCTTCTTCCTCCAGCCAGACTCCGTCGTTTCCCTGCTGTGGTGTTCTCTGCTGAGTTGCGTCTGTGACTGTTGCCGAGGCTGCAGTGTGCTTATGGAGCCTCTGGGGACACTCTTTCGCCATGTGCTGAGCACTCTCGCAGATGTAGCACTTCCTGTTCCCTCTAGGAGGCTTCGTTTTGACTGCTCCCGGTGTTAGGGCTCTGGTAGCTGACTGAGCCCTGGCACCTCCAATCTCCATCGGTTCTTCTCCCCCTCCCTGCGAGGGTGTGGATTGCGCACGCGCTGCATCTTTGGGAGAGAAGGGAGGTGCTCTGGCTGGCGCCCGTCCCCAATGTCCTTCTTCTCTGTTCCAAGGACGTTCTTCCAGACGCACCCCAATCTCCAGCGCCCTCTGGACCACTTGCTGAGTGTTCTTTGGTCTCTCCCCCCTTGCAATCTCAGCTTTTACATCTGCATTCAAGCCTTCCCAAAAGAGGTCTCTCACTGGAGCAGAATCTTTCTCCCATCCCAGCGCATGGACTAATCCAAAAAAGTGTGCATGGTACTGCCTCACACTGGCTCTGCCTTGTTTAAGCCCGTGTATGTCTCTTCTGGCAATATCGATGTCTATCTTTGATAAAAAACACAAATCCATCGCTTTAATGAAAGCCTTCGCATCTTGGAGCGCCGGATCATTATCTCTCCATAAATTCCTCAGCCACGTTTTGGCCTCCCCATGCAAATGGGACAAGATAAACCCCACTTTCTCTCGCTCATCTCTAAAGTCTTTTTCTAGCAGATCCAGCGCAAACAGCAGGTCTGCTCGGAAGTTGGGGTACTGCTGTAAACTCCCGTCGAAATGAGATACCAGACTGCCTCCCCTTCTCCCCAGTCCAATGCCCTCTGACTTGGGTCCCGGTTGCCCCAGTGTAGAAAGCACTTCCAACCTGGCTCGGAGATCTCTGCAGGCGGCATCCATTTCCTCTTCCCTTTTCTTAGAGGCCAGTACCTCCGCGTTGAGTTGAGTCACTGCATTTCGCAGTTTTGTCAGTTGCTGTTCTGCAGTCATCTTGCCTGATTTGTGTGAGCTCTCGAAGCACCACTCCTCTGCCCTCGCTGCGTCGACTCACGTTGCGAGGTTCTTGGTGCCAAAACTTTTAGTGAGATGGAGCTTACTGTCAGAGCTGGCTCCTGGTCCCAGCTCACAGAGGACCAACGCTAGCCGGTAGTAATGTATCAAAGTCTTTATTGAAGTATAGTTTCCATTTCCAAGCCTCAGCGCCCCAGCTCTACGTCTAGGGTCTAGACCGGCGAAGCTCCATCTGAATCTCCGCCCCCTGTACACCAGTTTAAGACTCTAATCTTACTCCACCTCTTCCTTCTCTCCTTTCTCCTCTGGGTCCTGCTACCCCCCGGGGTCTCCTCCTTCCTGGACTCTTCCGACGCAGACGTTGACCCCCCTGACTCCTCCCGCTCTCTTCGGCGGGCTTTAGGACCTGGCTCCCTACCCGGGCTGCCAACTGTGCTGCCCTCCTGTATATTTGAACTTGGCGCGCGCGCGCGTTTAACCTTCCTCTTGACCGTTTCCTCGCTCCCTGACGGAGGCGTGGTCAATACTGCCTCCTGTTCTCCCGCTGGTAGCGCGCCGCCTGATCCCGATGCCTGGGACTCCTCCCCCCTACTGCACTCTGGTGTGGACGCTGGTCCAGATTTCCAACTGCTGCTCTCTGAGTCTCCTCTGGCCCCTTCTTCCTGAAGTGCCCCCCTGGGCACTCCCCTTGCCCTGACCATGGGAGCCCCCTTTTGTGAATCCTCCGATTCACTGGAAAGACTCAGAGACCTCGGACCGCTGTCATCGCTGACATTTCCTTCGGACTCCTCCCCCTCGCTCTCCATTTCCTCCCTCTCCTGTGCCTCTGCTCCTGAACCCCTGACAATATGTGTTCAAATGAACCATTTAAGAAGGTTGCCATTTGTGTGAAGATGAAGATCTGCTTGCATGCAAAACTCCAACAGACCTTCTTAGGTTTGCAGGGAAGCCTCACCTCACAAGCCATAGCTTTGGGATTCAGCTCATAGAGAAAGTCAATGATCTCTATCCAGGTCCAGCCCAATCAAAACTCAACCATGCACAGTCCCACTTTGGCCTATTGTTCTCCTTTTAGATGATGTTACATCCTGCCAAAGTCCGCCCGGCCCCTGCCCAGACCCTGAAAGCATCTCTTTCTTCAAGTAAGGCCAATAGTCTCTCAAAGAAACTGGTCTGCATATAGAATCACAGAATCATAGACGTTGGGAGGGACCCCGAGGGTCATCTAATCCAACCCCCTCCAATGCAGGAATCTCAACTACATGATAAATAGCCATCCAACCTCTGCTTAAACACTTTCAAGGAAGAAGAGTCCACCACCTCCTAAGGGAGTCTGTTGCACTGTCAAACACTCTTACTATCAGAAAATTATTCCTGGTGTTTAGTTAGAATCTCCTTTCTTGTAACTTGAATCTATTCATTTGGGGTCTAGCCTCTGGAGCATGTGGAGCATCCACCCTCCATGTGACAGCAATAGGATTCACTTATTGTTTGGGGATGTGCAAATTAGGTAGGTTTACATTAAATTTTCAACCAAACAGAATTTTCCCCTCATCCTTCTTATCTCAGTAAGACTTAGGCTGGATCTACACAGACCTTTTAAACGTTGTTAGAACAATATTAGATATAGCGCTCTAAAATGTCACAGGGCATACTGGCAAATAAAAAACGTTCCTACCTTGTTTTGTCAGTAACAACGCAGTTTCCCTATTTCAGGGTCCTCTGTAGCCCCCTCTGGTGTCACATTTTAATAATGCATTATTAATGTATCTGTTAAGTTATGAAAATCCATCCTTAATCCTTCCTTAGCATTATAAACCATGAGTGTAGATCTGCCCTTAGTCTCAATCATGATTAAATTTAGCTGAACCGGAGTGTGTGTGTGTGTATGTGTGAAAGAGAGAGAGAGAGAGAGAGAGAGAGAGAGAGAGAGAGAGAGATGCTACCTAAGCTAAATGCATGATTTAAATTTCAGATATGAATGTGAAATATCCTTATTTTTAATCTTGGCCAAATCCAAATACACAGTCCTACTGAAGTATAAAATTGAGTGCATATGATCAGCATCACTTTCTTCTGCTGTTACACTGATTTGCAATGGATACAATCCAAAACAAAGTTAAGCATGCTTAGTTCTGTATTGCATTGTGGCCAACCGAGTCAAGACTCTAACCCCAAATTCAAAGCAATACTATGTTGTGATACTGCAAATATGTAAATCCTTCAGGCAGCCTCTGTAAGCAGAGGCCTATGAGCTGAGAAACTGGAACTAATCAGGTCAGACACTTCTCCTAATGCCTATATAATAATACATACAGTGTTAGCATTTTCTCTCTCCATTTCTTAGTCCCTGAATTTCCTCCTGCCAAATCCTTTCCATGCCTTGCTAAGCAACATATTAATTCCAGCTGGTCCATTAAAATCATTAAGTGGAAATTATTGTTACTTTTTAGAATGAAAACTATAAACACGCACACATCCCTCTCTGCATAATCCAAGAATATTGTAGACCTCAGTTGATTTCACTTTATATAACCCATTAATAGCACACAGCAGCATCAAAAGCAACAGATTGTAAGATTACTCTAGCATTGTGTTCACTCCCCAACAGTTACAGAGGCACAAAAAGAAAGGGCCAGTTATCAAAAACCATTAGTAATTTCATCAGTATTCCTTGCCTGTGATACTCACAGGGAGGGAAATAGGCTCAGTCCACACAAAGCATGGCTATCAAATGATTGCAGAATGCCTACATAACATCCATGCAGATATGTCCCCAGACTCAAAAATAAAGCTTACATCTTAATTGGACATTAAGATGTAAGCTTTATTTTTGAGTCACAAGCACTCCCTGGGTGGTGTCAGATCAACCTTTTCAAACCCAGCATCCACTTTCAGCTTTAACCTGTAACCCACTTTCTCTCCTTTTTTAGTTTCAGTCTCCCTTGTCTTTCTCCTTCTCTCACATGTTTGCCTCTCTGTCTTTGTTTTTTTTAAAAGACAACCTAAAGCAACAAATAGAAAAGAAAATGATGATGGTGCCACAGGTGCTAGTTGCATTAGGCTATGCTTTGTGGCACTTAGGTGTCCCAACCAAATCCCCCCCCCCCTCAGGTCAGGTATGTTTTCATAATTTGGAGGGAACCCATGGCACACTTGGCAAAAACCCAACCATGCCTCATCTAGATGCTTCTTGGGGCACATTGAGTGAAGCTGAGCTACACTGACAGAGCCTGAGTGCAATGTCCTTCTGGATCAATGGAATAAGAAATGGGTCCTCAGACCACAGAAAAACAATTGGAGTGGTATAATATAAAGCAGGGCTGTCCAACTTTTCATACCAAGAGGGCTGCAAAAATACTTTGACATGGAACCTGGGGCCACAGATTGAATTATATTTTCTTGTCATGCGTGGGGCAGGGGAGCGAGGTCAAAATTTGATGCCTCCCCCCCCCCCCAGCCCTCATGTTGCCTTCCCAAAGCCGGGTAAGCAAGGCACTGGGCTTTGGAAAGGAGGGCCCTAGAGCTCTTCCACCTTCTTCCCAAAGCTGTGAAAGTGTTAACTAGGCTTTTGGAGGGAGATGGTAGGACTTTAGGACCCCATTGGAGCCCTCAGGCCTCCTTCCCAAAGTCCAGGGTCTCACTTAGGCTTTGGGAAGGCAGTGTGAGGGCTGCAGAGGGGGTGGCATCAAATGTTGCCAAGGGCTGCCAAAAAAGCCTTGAGGGCTGCATGTGGCTCTTGGGTCATGTGTTGGACTGCCTTGGTACAAAGAGACAGGAAGAGAAAGCTGGAAGGCATAACAACAAGGGAAGAATGGCAGGGCATGAGGATAGGAGAGAGTGAAGAAGAAACAGAAAATGGGTGGAGCGGAGCAAGCCTGCCTCCAAGGATACCCTAAGAAAGCTTTAATAGTGTCAGTGAAATTCTGTATCCTGATTTTTTTACTGGCAATTTACTCTTCCAAACGGGTTTGCATTTATTTTCCATTTTATTCTTTCTATAAAGGAAATTTAGCTTTGGGCAGCACAGTCCAGGTTTTTATTTTTTTTACTAAACAAACTCTATATGTATACAAAGTTTGAGAAGAATAGTCTCCAAAGCAGGTTCTACAGAAGGAAAAGGAAAGTTGCAGTAAAAGTCACTAGCAACAATATACATTTTATCAATTTAATTCTAGAAAAGCCTTCATCATTCTCCCGGAATATAGATGTGATAAATATGTTAATGGAAGATTTTGATGATTGAGTTTGTAAAACTACAAAGCCAGAAAGAAATTACTATTTGCTTTTCTAAATTAAAAAAAAATAAATTCAAATCAAATCATGAATAGGAAGGTGGAAAAAAAGCTGATCAGAGAGACATAGCACTTAAACTCTCTCAGACTGGAGGCAGAAGATTTCAGAACACTGAAGGTGGTATGATACAGAGATCAGCTGCCACATAATTCCAAGGAATCTGGGAGCTTTATGTTATGTTAGACTAACCACAGGTTGTTGCTGTAGTGAATGTGGTCTGTCTCTTTAATAACCAAGCCTAGTCTGTGATATTAAGCCCCTTCCCTAGGTGTGGAGGGTTTCATAGAGGAATGAGAACGAGTTGGAACCTTATTTTGGCTACTTGCCAAGTCCTTATTACATCTATTGAAGTTATCCTCACTCCAAACCCACAGCTGTAATATCCAAACCTGGCCAAAGTTAGTGAAAACTAGCCAACTTCAAAATAAAGGGTTCAGATAAACTGAAACAAAATGGAAGAGTCTGGTATCTTCATAGCAGTGCTGGAACAGAAGATGTAAGGAGTAGCAGACACAAGAGCTAGGGTTAGTAAGATGCCTTGTAAACAATGGTTACCTATTGTGTATGCATGAGGCCACTGTTGCTTTGAGTGTATGAAGTCTTTCAGGTATGTACTCGGTGTACTCAGTCTCCAACCCCGCTGTGATCAGTAAAAAGTTGTGATCACATCTTGTTTGGGTATCTTGGCATTTATATTCACAGGTTCTGGGCAGTGTTACCCCCTTCTTCTCACGGTTAATAAAGCCCTTCTACTTTGAACCATCAAAATGGCTTTTCTCACCAGCCATAGTTGAAACGAATGGTGCACAGCTTTTTTCTTTTCACAAGATTTCATTATACAAAACATAACATACACACAAAAGGTGTGACACCATCTATGTATGTTCTCTCCCCCCGCCCCCGGTCCATCATCATGTCACAACCCAGCACAGATTATTTTCTGACACAACAAATAAGTCATAAAGATTTCTCTTTTTACCTGAAAGGAAGCAAGATAACACATCTTTCCCCTTTGCTCTTTGCTGTTATACTTACTTGTACTAGTTCAGTCATTTTCCCCTGTTGAATGCACAATTCCTTTCCAGTACTAGGACACATATATTCCTCTTTGTTTTAAATACCTCCCTTGTGCATTTCTGACAGGCAGAGTCTTTTATCCAAAAGGTGGGCTGTAGTGGAGTCTTTTATATCTAGTTTTAAAGGAACATCCAAACTACAATTTATACATCTGTACAATCCCCTGCTGTTTCAAAGAGGATCTTCTGACTTCTGTGCCAGGCAGTATTTCACTGCTTGAAAAGAGGCCTTGGGATTTTCCTATAAGCTAGCAAGGCGATAATTTTCATGCCATTTGGAAGTCATATAGTTCCCCGATATCTGCAGTCTGAAAATAGAGGCAATGTGCCATCAAATCTGCACAATTAACAGGCACAGCGTGTTTTTTAGCAGTGGATCCTGAAAAGTCTACAACAATATAGTTACATGCTCCAGACTTCCCCAACTTCCAGTTGCAGTGCTAATTTGGGTATCCTTTAGGGGAGAGAGCACTGGGGACTGGTGTTCTTGTAATGTTTTGTTTCTTTACTAATATGCAAGCAGGTGGAGGTGGAGGTGGAGGTGAATTGACAGCATGCATATTCCTGCCAGGCAGCAGGGCCACTATCCCACATCAGATCAGCAGAGAGATACTCGCTCCTCCAAACCCAGGTCCCTTCAGCTCTCACCCTCTCCCCCCCCCCCAGTCTCATGGGCTCTGTTCCCAAACGCCTGCTTCTTCACACACATATAGCTCAGGAGGAAAGTGTGTCAACTGTCAAATTATCTATGTTCAAATTCTGTTAGCCTCTCCCATTCAAAGCACTCAAGAGCGATCCAGCTATTTTGTAACCCTTAACTCTCATTGAGGAAACCTTCACCATCCACTCTGGGCTATTAACTAGCAGCACTGCCTGACAAAAGAAATCAGAAAAATAAGCTGGCCAGTAGCAGACATTAGCAATGTTATCAGCCAATAGATATCACAAACAAGGAAGCCATCTGATATAAAGAAACTTTCTCCAAAGTCCATTTTCCATTGCAGTTGGCAGACATTTTCTAATTCCAACTCTTAAACAGCCCTTTCTTAGGGCAGTATTCTCCACCTATTTTACATTAAGGGTAGCCCATCTGAGCATGTCCCCGGTACTAAATATAGCCCAGAAATTGGCATTAAATATTTTTGAAGTTCCCTTTTTCAAATGAAGCAGAGGCATGATAGGCTCTAGCTGCCAGGATGCTGGGTGTAAGAGAATTGCCAGTGTGAAATCAAAGAGCCGAGAGTTTCCTGTAGGGAATTAATAACAGATGTAAAAAAGAGTTGATAACAGAACAAATGTGACTAAAACAGGCTTAAATGAACATTTAGATAATGTTAACTGATGTAGCTGTGAGTCTCGAGACATTTGACAGCCAGGAGTTAATTTGAATAGCTAAATTAAAAGGATGCCCGGAAGGGATACAAGAGTGTACTATTGAAAAATATCAAAAATACTTAGAAGAGAGCTCCTGAGGAAGAAGTAGTAAGTGTACACTATAACACTTAGGCACAACACTCACTCTATCTGCTACAGGTAGTTGTGGAGTTTTGCTTGGGGGTGGGGGCGATTGTCTACCTATGCCACTGTCAGAACAAACGAGAATTAAATGAGGACTGTGGAAGAACAAGTAGGCCAACCTTTACTTATACCCAACTTAGGGTTGCCATACATCCAGTAAAACCCGGACATGTCCTCTTTTGGGGGGCCAACATGCCCACCCAGCTGGATTTTAATATTTTAAAGGAAATGTCCAGGTTTGGGTTGTTTTGGGAGGGCTAGATGGTTTTGGGGGGGCCTGGGCATGTTCAGGAGGAACATTCTGCTCTTCAGAATTCAGAAATATCTTCTATTTTAGGCCATCTGCTCTCACTGTAAAATGTCCCACTTCATCATCTCTAGAAAAATGAGCAGTGGAAAAGAGAGACAGTATTCAAACCTATTAAGAATGGAACCCAGAAATTTGTGACAAAAGAAAATATCAAGGTGTTAAGTTATTGACAAATAATGTGCAAGTGGTATTCTTTTGTAGAGTCATAAGTGAAAAACCTTAATTCATCATGGATTTGACATTAACTAACTTCGCTCTCAATCCAAGGACTCTTTACAGTTGGATCTGACTTCAGAGGTAGTTGCTTCATTGACTGCTCAGACACAGAGAGGCTGGTTTTAAATGGAGTATCTATGATATGTGTCTGTGAATGTACATATTGAAAGGCCATTCAACTCTGGCCTTCTGGCCCAGAACTGATTAACAGTTTGTGTGACTCTAATTAAAACTGTAAATGCTACATGATTCATAACAAAATAGTAAGAACCATCAACATTAAAAAAAACAAAAACTGGCTTAATGGGAAACAATTTTACTGGATTGGATGATGAGGATTTTTAGCCATACCATTCAAATGTCCCCGATATTAGGTGATCATAACTGAAAAGAGGGGCATGCACCCCTTAGTCCCTCCTCCTTTTCAAAATAACCCCATAAGCTAACAACCATAAAAATATCCCCTGAATATCTTGAGCTATTAACATGCCTTTATCAAGCCCACAACTCTGGGCAGGTCTTGCAAGTTAAGGCATACCCACAATATGATAGTTGTGTTCACAGAAATTTGATACCAAACCCCATAACAATAGCACAGCAACCATACCATCAGTTCAACTATTTTGGTCTCCATTATCTCACACTTACAGTGTATGTTTAAAGCTAGAAAAATTGAAATCCAGGACATGCATGACTGTTTTCCTTGACTGGATTCTTTAATATGAAATATAGTGTGGACAAATTGAAATAAAGCACCAGTATATTCGATGTTTTGAATCCTTGTTCTTCCAATCCACTTTCAATGCCCTATTTTGTAGATAACTGCACAATACTGTTACTGTTTTTACTACCATCATCAGACAATAACAGCTGTAGTCATTTCCCCTGGTAGCTTCAACAGGGACACTTGGTATGAACAAACAAAACTCCATGTGCTCCAGCTAGTGGAGTTACTCTTCGTCACGACGTTTGTATGTAAAAATCATGGAGTAATTATTTCAATGGGAGCTTTTTATTAGCATCTTAGTGGCATTGCTTTGTCGCAGACTGGCAGTCACATTTTGTTCAGCCTTATTTCACATACCAGCTGTGATTTTAGCAGTTTCTGTAGACTCATTTAAAGTTAGATTCAGCTCTGTGAAGACAGTTGCCATAAGGCAGAGGCGCCACTTAATTCCCACTTAGCTTCTCAAAATAACTCATAGGGGAATCTTTTCTTTCTTCTGTGTGCAAGTTAAACTCTCGCTTTGGTTAATAGATGTTAGATGTGTGCTTTAAAGTAAGAATAATGCGCCCTTCGCTGCGCAGAGTTGTGACACCTCTGTATAAACCCATTGACAACCCAATCTCTTTTAAGATTAAAAGAGAAGGGGGGGGGGGAGAGAGAAAGAAAGATAATATGGCTCTGCTGAATTCTTTGGAACTCTCACAATTCAGGGGGATGATGGAATGGTACTCTGGAAGCCATCACATCTGTTAAGAGAAGACTGCCTTTCAGCTGTTGGTTTGCTACTGTAGTTTTTCTTATAAGGTGGAAAGGGTGATGATGAAAGGATACAAGAGTTTTCAGGGACAGTGGATAGATGTGAAAATATCATATAACTACATGGTGATAAGGAATGGCTTTATCTTTTAGGTTCATGTTCATTGAAACTGGGAATACATTTTCCAAATAAATTAGTAGTAAAAACCAGTAGGTGGTGGAATGGTAGAGGCTGTCACTCACCTGACCCCTGGTTGGTTGCATCACTGTTGCTTAAAGGGAGGTAGAGGGGGAGGGAGGAGGAGATGGCAAGGTCACTGTGGTGTAAACACACCAGCGGGAGCACCAGATTGGTTCTGCTGGTGTGTTTGCATATCATCAACCCTACTGCCACCTATATCTCCATGTTCTAGGACATTTCCTGGTATTTATGTCAAGGTGACTGGTTGTTAATTACCTGGGTCACCTTCTTTTCCCTTTTGGAAGATGGGGACTGCATTTGCCACTTCCAGTCTGCTGGACTTCACTTGTTCTCCAAGAATTTGCAAAGATTATAGACAGAGGCTCTGAGATTACATCTGCAAGCTCCTCTAGTACCCTTGGGTGCAGCTCATCAGGTCCTGGAGATTTGAATTCCTTAAAGTAGCTAGGTGTTCCTTTACCACCTCTATTCCTATTTGGGACTGCAGCTCCCTCTTTGCATCATTTATTCAGGTATCACCAGGATGGACACTGTTTTCCTTTTGGGTGAAGCAGGGGCAAAGTAGGAGTTGAACAGTTCCACCTTCTCTCTGTCACCCAAAAGCATTTCTCTTTCTTCTCTGTGCAGAGGACCTACTACTTAGTTGTTTTCCTCTTGCTTTGAACATAGCTGAAGAAGCCTTTATTATTATTTTTAACCTCTCTTGCAAGCCTGAACTGATTCTAAGCTGTGGCCCACCTGAGCTTCTCCCTGCACCTGTTGGCTACTCTTGGCTTCTCTTCCTTTGTGATTTCCCCTTTCTTATACATGCCGTTCTTAAATCTCAGCTCATCTGTAAGTTCCCTATGCAGCCACATCTTTAGCTGCCTACCCTGAATACAGGCAGGCAGAAGGCAACCAAGGAAAGAAGGAATCAAGCATAGGATTGCAGCAAGTTTAGGAAATGACACAGGGAAGGCTAGAATCTGACTATTGAGCAGACAACCCAGACCTATTTAAAACAAGGAGATGTCAGAAGAACCTATGGGCTGTTGATTTGCAGGTTTATTTTAGGGGGTTCACCCTGAACCCTAGAAATATAATTTTGCTCCTCTATGACCTCAAGTGTTTCATCACAAATAGCATTCAAGCATGGGCTAGGATACTTCTAGTCCAAGTTTTGATTGTTCCTGACATGGGTTGAGTATGCTCCTAGCATCTGGATTAAGAGTTTATATTGACACTGGGTAGCGACTGACTCGTGGCACAGAAGAGAATTGGATAAATGACTGTTTTGGAGATTTTCTTCATAGGCATTGAAAATGAGATGAAACAATGTGTTCCGTTTTTTAATTGTAATATAGAAGGTTGCCTATGAACACTGAAGTATGTACTGTATTTCTTGCTTTAGAGAGAGGATGTAAACAAACTTAAATATTAATGAAATTGATGCCTGGTTTTTGAAAGCAGCCCCCCCCCCGAATATACAGATACTAAAGCAAATAGATATGTAAGGAGGGGATTTATGGAGCACTCAGCTTCACTGCTGGTAAACATGTTGAATTTCAGAATAATGTCACTGTCAGTGAACTCTTTTGTTGTGTCAAAGCAAACTTTAATTGCTTCATTTACACTCAAGGAAAACATTGCACTCCTGCTACGGTTCTGATTTATTTGTTGAAAGACCACATGCAAATCATACCATGGGGTCAAGACAAGCTTCATTTGAATATAAAAGATTAATGTTTTGATTATTGTTCTTCATTGTACACAAGTAAAATGGAAGTACTCCATTCACATTTCTGCAAATTAACCCTGTTAAGCTACTCACCCACCATTTACAATGGCACAAAGCTATATTTTATTCTTACTTTTGTGAATATTGGGCCTGAATCTACCTATTCAAAATAATTGTGTGATACAGTTATATTGGGACTTTCCATTTTTAAAGGTGGTGGTGGTGATAGTGATGATGATGTCAGAAACTCTGTGTACTAAGGGTCAAACTGGACGTGACACTAAATGTATCATTAACAACTATGTCAGGTTTCTTAGAAATCTAATAGCTTGCTTGTGGACACCACTGAACCACTGGCTCCCAATGATGCATTTGGTGTTATATTTAATGCTGTCTTTGGGAATCTAGCACATCAAATCAAGAGTTATGTCCTAGCCTTCCTCCTCATTTTTTCTGAAGTGCAGATTAGCCTTAAATATTAGCCATGGAAATAAATAGAACTTTAGACATAAAAGTGAACAGTCCAAAAATATCAGCCTCTTTCTGTGTCAAAACTAATGGTTACCTACAGATTGTGAGAGTAAGGCTGGGCTAGAGGGAACAAGGAATGAAGGGGTATAGCCTTCTGCTGGATGTTCCACGTAATACTGTAAGTCACCCAGGGTAGATGGGGAAATCCAGCCAGATGGATGGGGTATAAATAATAAAATTTATTATTATTATTATTATTGGAACTGGGTTACTGTTTTATGCCCAATATCTAGCTATGGATGTGTAAAAAACACAACATTCTTCTTACCTTTCTACGTCCTGGTGTACTGCAAGCACTTTGGGTCGGTACAGTGAGAAAATATGCCTTGGACTCTTCAACTTTATGGGTTTTAGGAGGTCTGGGAGGTGGGTTTGTGGCCTGATTTCCATATTTTCTCATCATGTAATATTGTTCTTCCGTAATCTCTTCCACAATAGACTTTGTTGGGAAACACACAATATCTTCTGCATGTTTGCTCAGCAACTGGAAAGACATATTTAAACGATGCACAGGAGCTTCCCAGATTTCTGTGGGGTTGCTGAAAGTGCTGATTAACAAGTACGAATCTGTTATTTTTTCTTCAAGCTGCAGACATGGTATACCAGCCAAAATATCCTCTTGGATGGAAAGATCCCTTAAGGAGATTTTGACTTTAAATGGAAGACGGAAATATTTGCAAAGCTCCAGAAGTTCATACTGTTTCTTATCATGGACAAGTTCAACAAAGCCCCCTTCCATGCACATTGGAAGAAGTATACTCTTGTGGGTTTCGTTTGGTGATAGAATTTGTTCACAGGCCAAAGCATTCTCTACTTTCTTCTTCCCCGGATCAACAACTTCACTTAGTTGACACTCTGGAATTAAAAATTGGTTTCCAATAGAAACAGAAGACAGCCCTTCATAAGGGGACTCAAAAGCTTTGGTAGCTACAACATGAAGCTTCTCCTTCACACTCCTTGCTATTTCTAGGTCATAGGCAGTTGGAAACTCCCGTGGTCTTCTTTTGAACTTCCCTTTATAGCTGGTAGGAATTAAAAAGTGCCTTTTATAGGAATCGCCTTTGATCTCAGATGCTAAGATTCGTGTTGCCTGGCACTTTTTGTAAATGACTATTTCTCTACCAGGACACAAAATACTATACGATTGCTTATTTCTGACAGAGCCTTCAATTACCGCAACAACGATAGGAAATTCATTGCACGTCCTTTCCAAAATATCTTCCATGGACAACGGCTGAAGGAAACTGTGAATATTGTAACAGTCAGTGACGTCTTTGACTTCAACATCTAAATCTGAAAGGAAGTAAACAGTCTCTTTTTGAACTGAAAAGAGAAAAAAAATTGGGTTAACTGATATTGTTGTGCAAAGGTCTACTATGTAAAAATACAAATTTCTTCTACATATGCGTTAGTAGTTTCAGGAGGCTCTCAGTGTATTAACTGTATAATCCCTTTAATGCTTTCAGCTCACAACTTATGAGAATGCTATCATTTTGCAACATTGGTTTCAGGAGTAAGATGTGTGCTTCTTGGAGGAAGGGCTCAAGAGCAAGGTGTGCTTGAGTCAAAATGGAGGGAGAAACAGCAACATTCCTGGAGCAGTTCCAAGTTGATGCTCCAGCAGATCGAGTGACAAATGGAGTAGTAGAACCAGTGGTTCAATGAAAAGAAGCAATTGCAAGCAGAGTACATGACAGGCCTCCTTAAATTTGGAGAGAAAAATGTGACTCCATGAGAGGTGAGAGCCATGCCTGATGAGATGCTACAAGGGGTTAAGAATGACCCAGGAGCCTGGCCTTGAGGCACAAATACAGAGGTGCCAACTTGCATTAAATATTGGGGGGGCAGGTACCCCCCTGCATAATCAATCACATGACACCCCCCATTTGAGTGCCCATCAACGTAGGGGGGCCTCAAGTATTTTAGGGGGGCAGAAGGGACCTTGTCACCTAGGAGTTGACTCCTATGCACCCATATGGAAGGGGTGGGTACAGTGCCACATTAAACCCTGTGGCAGATTAAACCCTAGGCAGTCGAAATCTCGGTTGGGGGGCTCGTGCATGTGTTCTAGTGGGTTAACACTAGAAAGCTTGATTGTAATTTTCTTTCAAGATCAAATCAATATTATTTTGATCTGCTGTCTTGGGGCCCTAAAAAGGCTGGTGCCTACTCTGCCTATTTGATAATCTGGCACTGGGTGGCCAAAGCGATTCAGAGTGTGGACTGGCAGCTCAGGGGCTTAGACTACAAAGGGATGCAGTCAGTAGCTTCTGATTGATTTTGCCCCTCTCCTATGGGAGATGAAGAGAAGGAGGAATTGAAGTTTGGTGCCTGCTGAATCAGCACCTGTGGAGGTGCCAGAAAAAGGCTTGCAACAGGAAAAACTGGAGGTGTGTGAGAACATGCAGGAAAAGCTGAGAGCATGTGTGCATGTGGAGCAGCAGCCAGCGCTGGTGGGAAAGGCACCAGAGGAGCAGCCTAAAGAGAAGCAGGCTTCTGCTGAATTGGGTGAGATAAACTGCTCAAGATGGTCTTGTGGGGTGGGGACCAGTCCCAATACTGGAGGCAGTCCTTAAGCAGGCTCCAGCAGCCAGGGTCATGGGTTTGGGGGGCAAGAGCCACTGGGTCTGATAGGTGTTAGAACAATAATAATAATTTATTATTTATACCCCGCCCATCTGGCTGGGTTTCCCCAGCCACTCTGGTCAGCTTTCAACAAAATATTAAAATACAGTAGTCCAAACCAGCTTCCTGTATTCAGGAAATCACCTGGGAGATCAGCCATTTACCAAAGACAAAGGGAAGGTAATGAGCCATTAGAAAAGCCAGAGAGAGGAGATTCTGTGTCAGGTGAGAAATTGGAGGAGCCCTTCTCTCAGCTCTGATGTTTGAGTGAGTGAGCCCACTCTAAGCAACATTGCTGAGGCTTACAAGACTGGCATGGTTATTGCAAATCCACATTTTCTGTAAGCTTTGCACTTGGGTTGATGTGAAGAAGTAGCATTGCTGCTCTGGATAGCAGCTAAAAATTGATTAGTCCCTCTTAACAGCAGCTGTTTTATTTACAAAATGTGTGCCATGTCTGATACAGCCATCTCATGCGTATATATAGTATTTCAAAGAAAATGTGGGAATCCATTTTTCACAGTTCAGAAAGCAAATCGCTATCACATGAAAGTGAGTTGCTTCTAAACAGCACATTGTAGAAGTTGTTTAGAAAATATTCTCTGCGATTTCTATGTTGAATGCACAGTGAAACACATGGATATTATTGGAAATAGGAAAGCTAGCGAAGCGTATGTTAGGACACAGGGCTGTGAAACAATATTATTGTATCTGACAAATAGCTGAAACTTAAATTTAAGGCCTAGGCCCTGCTTCTCAACTTTGGTGAAAAGCTGAATAAAAACCTTGATCTAAAACCAGAATTGCATATTTATAAACCTTTGGGCTCTGTGAAGCAAACCAGTGTCTTTCAAAAACCCACTTCCTTCCCCTCCTGAAACTCTCTGGATGTGTGTGTGTGCCTCTTTCCTGTTGACGTCTTTCAGTCACCATGGCCTAGACTGTGTTGTAGGCAAACTGAATATTGCTGTTCTGTTAATGTCTTGGTTCCTCTGCCTGATTTCCTGACTCGGAAAGACACAATTTATGGGAGCTGTTCTACATCAGGATGAATGCAAGTCAGAGACCTTTTGTTGCCTGAGGCATCCCCACCACCACATTCTACATTTAAAAGCCAACCAGACAGACAGCTGGATCTTACTTCAACACATGGGATGGAACAGTGTTTTCCACCACATCTGAGAGCAGCAGTAAGAACATAAGAAAAGCCTGATGGATCAGGTCAATGGCCCATCTAGTCCAGTATCCTGTTCTCACAGTGGCCAACCAGATGACTTGGGGATTCCAGCAAGCAGGACCTGAACAGCCTAGCTCTGGGAATGCAAGGCCATGTGGCACTCACAGCTCTGTCCTCCAACACTTCATTGCCACTTTCAGCCCTCCAACATCTGCCATCTGAGGCCACTACCTCACTCTGTCTAATGGTAGGGCTCTAGCATGGTTTAACATTGGTTACAACTCATGGTTTGTCTGGAGTAAGGATGGGGGAGAAGTTCAATTCAATTCACATTTTATTTGCACTTTCTGAAACAACATGAACTGAAACACAATCATCCTTCAAAATTCTTACTTCTCTGAATTTCGGAGCATAGTTCACCAGGCAGTTAAGGTGTAAAAATATACATGTATTAGTAAAAATAGCATGGGGAAATGCATTATATTGGGGAAATTGCTTTGCAAAATGTGATACTGTGTATACAAAATGTGCATATTATGATAAATTCACACTAAAATGCCAATGCATTTTTATGGGAACTTAAAAGAAAATAAGAAAATTGCAAACAGATATGGTAATATGGAGAACTGAACTTAAGACTGGAAAAATCAAAAAAAATAATGAGAGAACCCAAAATGGAGATTTATCCACCCCTAGTCTGGAGGAAGCAAAACCATGAGCCCAGGTTTAGGTAATATGCTAAGCCAAAACTTGGCTTGGCTTGGCTTATCAGAGCACAGCAGCAGAATGACTGAGGAGTGGGGAGCAGCAAAGAGCTCATGGCCTCCTCTCTAGTAGTCCATATGTTTCATAGAATCATAGAGTTGGAAGGTACCCCCAAGGGTCACCCTGCATTGCATGAATGCAGGAATTTACTTAGTATTATATGTGGACCAGGACAGTGAAGCCTGCAGCATGGAATGGAGAAATGCCTGATAGAATGATGTCAGGATGTCCTTCAATAGCCACATGTTCAACGTCACCTGAACTTGGTGCCTTCAAGGAAGCAAGTGAGGCACAGAGCAGTTATTCAGCCTACATGACAGCACCTTTCAGGAATGATACAGGAACAGGTTTTCCTATATATTTTCTCTACATCATAGGTTCTCCCTTTTCTTCCTTGTGCACCTTTATTTACAACTCCACATCCACCCTCTATGTTTCCATATTATTTTGAGAACTGTGGCTCTTATGATCCCCACCAATACATAAGAACAGCCTTCTGGACCAGGGTAGTGGCCCATCTGTTCTAGCATCCTGTTCTCACAGGATACTGACCAGATACTTGCAGGGAACTTGCAAGCCGGATATGAGCACAGTATCACTCTATCTACCTGTGACTCCCAGCAATTGTTATCCAGAGGCACAATGCATCTTACAGTGAAGGTAGCCATTGACAGGCTCCATGAATTTGTCTATAAGAAAATATCTAAAAGAAAACTCTTAGCACCAAAGCTCAAGGTTAAACACAGAAAAGGGCAAAGGAGGGTGGGGAAAAGCTACACAGAGGGAACTATAAAAGAATGAGCACCAAGAAGAATGAGAGAATCTTTTCTGAGAGCATAAGAAAATCACTTTAAAAGATCCATAGAACTCCTGAGAATTTTTTTTTAAGACCCTACTTATATCTACTTCAGACGTTTAATTTTTTAAAATAAAAATAGACCTTTGTTACATGTTCAAAAAGGACTTGTCCCCATTGGGTTAAGAAAAAGAAGGTGGGAGGGATATTCACACAACTCCTTCCCCTCCCCCCCCCAATGAACAATGGATCAAAGTAAGCCATATAACTGTCATTTATTCAAATTGTTTTAGGTCTTTCAGGAGGAAGACTAGGTTAGAACTCTTCTTCCTGACATCTAGTTTTTCATTCTCAGCACACACATTTGCAGTTTTCCGGTTTTGTGCAAAACCAAGGAATCAAAATATATATATAAGGCTAAGCTCCTCCATTCAGGAGCACACCTGAAATAGTTAAGAACATGGCTGGAAAATAAATGAAAGCAATTGTAAATTCTCAATACAAACTTTTCAGATTGGTCTGCAATATTGCAGAATTTTATAATGTGGTTTACTTGTGCAGTTTTCTGGTTTTGTGCAAATCTGAGGGTTATGCTCTTCCATTCAGGAGAACACCAGAAATAGTTAAGAGCATAGCCAGAAAAGAAACAAAAGCACTTTAAGGGAAGTAGCAGGAAGTAATGATTGATCCACCCACCTAAAAACACCAAAACAAATTGTCTGAGACCTTGAGTGAAGAATTTGCAGCCTAATTTCCCCCAAGTTGTTGGACTATCCCAATATCAGGTATTTACAGGGCAGAAGCATCAAGACTGATGCTCTTTGAAGGTAACGTTGAATGGTCCATGCAAATTAAATGAGAATGCAAACAGCTGCAAACACACAGTAAATTCTGATATGGTAAATTCAGAAGCTGTATACACACCATAGCTTTAAAGCACATTTCCTGGGAGCAGTGGTTTATCCCCTACAAACCTCCAATTTCCAGAGCTCCAATTTCCAGTACTCTACAGTTCTCAGGATATTTTGAGGGAACTGCAAACAACATCTGAAACTGATCTGTAAATCTTTCAGTTTCACTTTTGAGTATGTTGTTAATCAGGCCGAGATAGTTGACAAAGACAGTAATTAACTTACATTTCATCACTGCTTGTACTTCATATATTGGTGTCAGAACAATGCAGCCATCAAAATCCAGAGGAAGCAAGTTGGTAGAGTTCCTAGCTTTGCAGATATGAGTAAATGTCACTCTCCGACTTCTGCTCTTTGGGATTTTCCATTTGGCAATCTCTTTCAGGGTATAAGTCTGATCATCTTCCCATTCATAGAAATCACCTTCTTGTGAAATTGGCAATACAAAGGCATGGAGTTGGCCATCCCTCATTAATCTACAGTGTACAGTCAATATCCCATTACTGACTTCCACAGAGTTGAATATGATCTTCTCACCCCTTTTGATGGTCAGGTTTTCTACTTTTATATCCTTAGAACAATAGAAGCAGGGATGTTGCAGTTGTGTTGAGCCAATCAAAACTTTTTTCACAATTTCTTCAACGCTAACATATGGTGTTTTATCAGCCACTATCCTGCAAAGACCTTCAAAGGAACATTTTTATTCAAGAAAGGTGCCTTGAAATGATGCAAACATTAAAAAAGTATCCAATACTTAACATTAGTAGTTATTATTTCCTTGGTACCCAAGAATGGGGGCATTGGTTGGGGATGAAAACAAATTCATAAAATAATAACCTTGTAAAATGTTTGCAGTTCAAATTACTAACATAATCATAGGTATCATCTGAACTCAGGATGTTTGTATAAAACCAGGGAAATGACATTTTAAAAATGATAACTACCTTTCAAAGAGCCATCTGTATTATTTCTCCTTTTATTTGTATAGAAATATATATGTCATTTGTGTATGTGTGTCTACTTCTCTGTGTGTGAATAATTTGTGCCAAGGGGGAAAAAGTGGATTGTAGCACATTTTCATGTGTGTTTTTAAAACTGTATCTAGCAGTGAAAAAACCTGGTTATCTATGTACGTATGTGTAAGTATATACTGGTAATCTTTCATCCCCAGGGCCGGATGAGGCCCTAAGCCACTGAAGGTAATGGGGCCCTTTATATGTCCAGCTGTCCTTTGTCAACAACCAATTGTTGCTGTTTTTTGTGTTGAATATATGCTATATGGTCATTTATGGACCTAATAGGTATCTGAAGCCATTTGCCACTGTTGCTGCATGTAGGTTTTATTCTATTTGTTTTTTTATCTTATATTTTGGAAATGTACATCCAGGTTTTTTCCTTTTACATTTTTTGGGGGCCCCAAGAGAGTGGGGCTCTAAGCTATAGCTTGTTTAGCTTATGCATAAATCTGGCACTGTTCCTGCCTCTTTCTGAGTTTAACTTTATATATATATATATATCTTCAGTTGTTTTCTTGGGTGCTAAAGTAGTCAGTCCTTCTCCTCCCTCCCCCCTTCCCTTGTTTGATGGCCTGCGGAAAGGGAAGCACTTTGATGGGAGGCAATGGTGAGTGACAAGTGTTTGGTGGGTTATGGGTACTTTGATTGCAGCAATGGCTCAGAAGAGAGCTGAGCCAGTATTTCCTGATTGTTAGAAGGAAAAGAGGAACCAGCTTTGGGATTCAACAAAATAATTGTGTTATCATAAGAAGACTCTTCCCCCCCTGTACACGCCCTGCTCCAGAGGGTTGGATGAACCCATAGAACAAATTTTAGGGGTGCATAGCGGGGGGGGGGGGGAGAAGGGGATAAAGTTCCATTGCAAAAATAGAAATCCTTGTACTGTTGGAACAATTTGCTTAGTGATATGAAGAATACAACCCATAGCTTTCGGGAGCATGCAACAATACTGGCAGATTAAGGTCTACGAGTCATATTAATTATCCTTTTAACAGGCACTATATTAATTTGAATACTCAGATCTAATACAGAAGTAAAAAAAAAAAGTGGGGAGAAGAAAATGATGGATAGCCAAACTACTAGCATGAATTCTGTGCTTAGGCAGTAGACCTACCTGGTTGTTCAGCTCTAATTGCAACACTGAAATATTACTAGATACAGCAGCTTCTGCAACTGCAGTACCTAAAGGGCATCTTTATTTCCATGTTAATCATACCCATTGGGATTGTTTTGTTAAAGCTATAACAGAAAGAAAATGTTCAGTACATATGTACATTTGGGTAGAGTGGTTTTCTCTTAGAGGAAGATTCAAAGGGAAGTTTAGAGAACATAGCAGTGGGATTTAATTTAGCTGTGCAATTAAACTATAACTTATGACTCAGCTGCACCATAACATCTCTTTTGAAGCATCTCTAACTGGAATTGCATGTTGCAGAGAAGCTGACACTGAAAGCACCCATTTCTTGTTTTCTCTCTGTGTTACAAACGGTACAAAAGCTACTCTGGACCACACACATAGCAAGAAGAAAAAATGGCAGTGTGATAATGACCTGTATTTTATGGCATTACATAGAGGCAGAGAAAGGCAGAAGATGTAGGTGATTTTAATGCCAACATATTTTGCTTAGCATGTAGTTCAATCAGTATACTGTTGAAATTATAAGGAGTTTATTTATTTTTGTAATCTGCCATTTGTGTACAGTTATGGTTGGGTTATTGGTGTAACATTTTGTTTTTGTTGCATTTACATTTTGTGATTTTTATTATTTTGGTGTGCAGCACTTCATGCATCATACATGAAAAAAGAAACAAATAGCACATGGTTTCCCCTATTTGTAAAGGATAATTTTGGACAACATTAAATGAAACAATGTGAGTTAATCAAGTAGAGTCTTTGGTGATTAATTCATGGGGATCAGTTTTAATCAATAAGAGGTTCAAACTGAGAGAAGCCTTGTTTATTTTATGATGTGGGACATTTAACTGCACAGGTCATGAAATGATCTATTATACAAACTTGTTTTGCTTTAGTATTTTTCTTTTACTTCAGAGACATAATTGTGCACATTTTGTCCATCTCTGATATAAGATTGAGTAGAAAGTACCACTAATTGAAGTGCCTTCATTATAACCTCAAGCACATTGCAAATGAAACATACTGCAATAGGTACTACAGAAGTGTCTAATTCTGTTTTTATTTACTTTTTTGGTTTCCTTATCTAACCAGAAAATATTCAAACTGTACCTGGAAAATGTAAAGGTAGCTCAACTGTAGTGGAGCAGAAGCTAGCATCATCTTCACTTTCACAGTTGCTTGCCAGGACTTTCTTAACTTTTAATCCAACAACTTTAATCACGTCTCCAGTTGACAAGCAGCATTCATGCCCACACTTTTCATAAATTGAACCTAAAGGAGAACATAAAGATAAACATAAATGTTTTATGGATTGTTCATGGCATTTTACAAGCATTCTTTGTTACTCTTCCCCTCCTAGATTCCTGGTAGTTTGGTTTACACCAAAGGCACTTGCAGCCTATCTCCCCTTCTGTGTGGGATTAAATCACATACCAGCAATTTCAGGTTGTGCCATTATAGGAGACTGTGAGGTCTTGTGCAGCAAACCTGCTACTTCAAAAGATGTTACTTTTGTTTTTTAAATGTATTTTATTGATTTTCAAATGTAAAACAACAATAAGAAAGATCAATTACTAATAAGCAACAATCAAGTCAGCATACAGAGCCTTGACAAGAAAAATGGAACATTAGCAGAAAGTTCCATCACTTACGTTCTGATAAAACTAATCAACTAAATCCGTAGTTCCATAATACTTCTTTTTACCATGTGCAAAGATCTAACTTTTTGTGATAAGGAAAGTGGCAGGAAAATGTACTGGAAAGTGTGGGTTAACATTTGCTTGAACACGACATCATCCTGGCAAACAAGTTGGGATGAATGCGCAATAAATAGGGCACCTAGAAGTACCCATGAATATCAAGGTAAGTTAGAACATAAACAACATTTCGAAACTTGCTAGTAGTCCATCTTCTTAGTTCTGAAAGTGTGAGGTGGACCTCAGAGGAGAGAAAGTGCAAGCTTCTCCGACATATTTTCTTCAATGTAGCTAGTATCTAGTTCAGAATTGGAACTATTTATCCACACAACCTGCTTCCGGTCCATTTCCTTTCTTCATCGTGGATGTAGGAACCAAATATTTTTAGCCAAAGTGCTACATGTTTTCCTCAAGCTTGCTTGATTTCTGTTTTTTTGAACCTCAATTTTATGGTATAAGAACATAAGAAGAACCCTGCTAGATCAAGACACAGGCCCATCTTGTCCACCATCGTGTTCTCACAGTGGCAAAGCAGATGTCCAATAAAGTCTGCAAGCAGGACTAGGAACCTGCGTTCCTCCCTTATGGCTTAAGAACTATTGACCCAGTAAGATAGAAGTGAAGCAAAAACAGATGCTTCCACACATAACAACAAAGTAACCTCCAATAGGGAATCAGTCTCTAACTGCTGCTAAACAGATGAGTGCTGATTGGAGTAAGTAAAAAATGGTGGTAGGCAGGTGGAGGCGGGGGTGAGTGAAACGCCCCCTAAGCCATTGTCTGCAGCACTGGTTTTATCACTTGTGATGTGTGTTATAAGCATTCCTCATCTTCAAAGGGCATTTTGTCGTGCATCTCAGAAGCTACCGTACATCCTGTTATTCTGTTGCTGTTGCCTTGTACTCTGCTATGCTGAATGATCTCACAATATTTGTCAAGGCCTGATCAGTCATGAACAGGTTACTTCCAAAGCTGGTGCATTCTCCTTCACTGGAGGTTTTTAAGCAGGGGTTGGATTGCCATCTGTCTAGAATTCTTTAATTGTGATTCCTGCATTGCAGGAGGTTGGGTAGATGACCCTTGGGGCCCTTCTAGCTCCACAATTCCATGTGCCATTCAACACAGACAATCCTTGTCCATGCCACTTTGCCTGCTGGCAAACATTTTGGAATGGTATGCTCTGTGACAAGTGGTATCAATGAAATGAATAAATATTCTTGCCTGTTAATCATCTGCAGCATCTAAATAAGCTGATTCTCAGAAGATGCAATATGACAGGCTTCTGAGAAAGTTTCCCAGCCAGGTGTGCAGTTAAGCATCAATTTTTCACCTGATGCTCAGTCAGGGCTCCAGCCAATTGCCCTCCTCTTAGGTTCCTTCCCTCCTCCCAAGTTGTGAGGAGTTGTTAAGTCTCCAGGTCAACAGCTTTATCATGTCTCAGCTGTTTCCTTTCTGCTTTCTCAGGCCAGGGAGCAGAAGTTGCTTGTCTTGCTTGCTGGCAGGCCCTGTTGACTGGTGCCCCAATTCTGCCTCTAAGCAGGTGAGAAACACAGGGTCCAGCAGAGAAGGCCTCTCCTCCTCCCAGAGGGGAGGGGTTGTGAGCCAGAGCAGCCTCCCACAGGGGCAGGGAGGCGTATTTGGCTCCCTGCTCCTGATTGCTTCTGCTTCTGTGGCCAAGCCTTCCAGCCAACCAATAGGGCTGGCTGGTGGGTGGGGCTAGCCATGTTTAAACAGCTGTGGTAGCGCTCAGCTCCCTATTTTTTTATAAAAAAACCAACACAACAAAATAGTTTGAGAAACACATACTGTTTCCTGACATCCTAGAGTGTACAGAGTTTTGAGTTATGAACCTTTTTTCTTTAAGCCTGTGAAAAGTAAGGAGTCAAAACAACCCATTGCTAGTAGCAGGTAATACTCAATGCATCTCATGGCATATGTGTGGGTAGAAAGCAATTTAGCAGCTACTCATATAAATGGACCATTTTTATCTCTTCCAGGTGGGTGAGAGGAAACACAGCCATTGCTGTCCACAACATTCCAATTTCCTTTATGCTACCTGCAGCAGAAAGACAGGAACAACCTAGACTGAGCCTGCCCAGAAGTTCTTTTCCCTGCCTACTTTCCCTAGAATGCAAGGAAAAGTCTGGAATGTTCTTTGCAGACACACTTAGATCTCTCTGAGCTATTTCAAGAGTGGAAAGTAGGGAGAGGACTGGCAAGAGGCACATGGTTTCAGTGGGTACTTGCACATGCCTAGAAAAGTAAAGAGTGGGCAGAGTTCAGTCTTTCAAGATTTATTTTGTTTCTTCCTAGAACCCTGAGAGTCACCAGAAGCAGTCAGTTGCAAAAGAGTGCTGGAATTTGTTTTGAGTGCCAGACCTGAGCTCCCAGTTGCCATTGTTAAACAACAGGGAGTCAAGGAATCCTTCCCAATCTGCTTCAGATCACCCAAAAGTCGATCAGGAAATCCTGAATTACCAGTTCCTGGCATGGTAATGACTTAGAAGGCAATGACTTACGTAGAAGCGAAATAACACCTTTTGCCACAAGTGAAGAGATTTGCAAACAGTGCTTCTTCAAGGCAAGCAGAAGTTTCCAACTTGAGGGAAGCTAATCTGGGTCAAGGGCAATGGTACTTACTGTTGGTCTCAAGAGAGAATGGAGTATGCTACTAGGGGTCAAGTCAAACTACCATGTTAGAAGCACTGAAGTGACCTCTCTGGGACACAAGCCTAGGTAGTGTGTATGGTGGTTCTGAGCTACCCACACAACAAGAACCCCCTTCTGACATCGCTGGTGTGGTCCAAAGGAAAGCAGAGCAATACGTTTGACACCAGCTTGGCTGCAGGAGTTGCCAGGAGGAGGCATAACAAGATGCCACCCTTAGGACTCCACTCAGGATTTGTGTAGGGTTTACTCCTAAGCCTTTGCTTTTAAGGTGACAAAGGTTCACACTCTGTCCCCATTAACTCCTTTCTCCCATCATAATCAGCAGGCATAAGAGGGGAAGGCGATGCCATGGAGCGGGAACAGTTTTCGGCTAAATGGCCACTTCCCCTTGTGGAAAACCTTATTGGGGCCATAGGTAAAAAAAGAAAAAGGTAAAAAGGTAAAGGAGCCCTGGATGGTTAAGTCCAGTCAAAGATGACTATGGGGTTGTGGTGCTCATCTCGCTTTCAGGCCGAGGGAGCCGGCGTTTGTCCACAGACAGCTTTCCGGGTCATGTGGCCAGCATGACTAAACTGCTTCTGGTGCAACGGAACACTGTGACAGAAGCCAGAGCATACAGAAACATCATTTACCTATTTATCTATTTGCACTGGGGTGCTTTCATACTGCTATATTGGCAGGAATTGGGACAGAGAAACGGGAGCTCGCCACGTCATGGGGATTTGAACCACTGACCTTCTAATCGGCAAGCCCAAAAGGCTTAGTGTAGGCATGTCCAAAGTCCGTTTTGGGGGCCTAATCCGGCCCCTTTGGCAGTTTATAGGGTAAAATCCTAAAAAAACCTCAACAACTTCAACCTTAAAAAAAAAAAGCTCAATAATTTCAACCCTAAAAAAAGTGCAACAACTTTGGTCGGCCTTTTGGTTGGCCCTTTGAAAAAAGTTTGGACACTAATGGCTTAGTGCAGGGCTGTCAAACTCAAATTCATTGGGGGCCACATCAACAGTTTGGTCACCCTCAAAGGGCCGGTTGTATCTGTAGGACTATGTGTCCACTCTTTATTATCATAAATTATTGTCACTGCATTCAATTATTACTTTTTTTGTAATAATGTAAGTAATAACTAGCTCTGAAAGCAGAAACACAGTCAGAATAATGGCAAGTAGAATGCATGTAAAGTGGAGGTTTCCTGTGTAGAACGGCCGGCGCCGCCAGAGGGCAGGCGTTCTCTGGCTTGTAGGCTGCTGCGCATGCGCTAAAGAGGCGGCTTTCTTGTGTCATAAAAAAAAAAAGCGAGAATAAAAGGTGAAGGATGGCGGCGGCTACATGGGCCACATGAAGAGGTCTGGCGGGCTGGATTCGGCCCGCGGGCCTTGTATTTGACACCCGTGGCTTAGTGGTTTAGACCACAGCGCCACCTGCGTCCCTGCTATTGAGGCCATATTTCAGAGGTGGTGGGGCAGATCAAAAGTGGTAGGCTGTATCAGGAGTTGACTCTTACTATTTTGTATTTCAGCCTCACAAAATCAGAGGTTTCGACACCACCCCCACCTTATGTATATTTATGAAATAATTGGGACCTGCCTGAATTCCCCTATTTTCCTCTTTACCTGTTTTTCTCTTTTGTTTCTATCACCCACATGTTACTCCACCCTATATATGTGTTTATTTATAACCTGCAAAAATTCCCTGCATGCATACATACTGCAGATGTGTTTACAGAGCCTCATCAGTGATCCTGCCGATTCAGGAATGTCTATTAGACTATATGCCATTATTTTACATTTTAAACTGCCTTGAGTGCAGAACTGACACATTGCCCATTACCACATGTGTGGTAAGTAAATACAAATGACATTACTTATGGAAATGTAGCCCATCTTCTCAAGTGTGGTACAGAATGTCCCGGATCAAGCTATTCATTTCAGTCAAGGAACAAAGTAATTTGAGCCGCCTGTAATCAAGTCATTTCCCTGGTATTGCTGACAAGGAGTGAGATCAAGTGACTTTTAAGGTAACCCCTCATTTCCAGTAATACGTTAGGGTCTCTGCAATGCATGTAAGAATCAAAGGCACATTGCTGGAGTAGATTATGCTATGCACCATATTTCATAGTGTATGCAGAGAATAAAATGTAATGCATTCCTCATTGTCATCATGCAAAATTTCCTGTGTTTTTCTTCACAAAGAAAGCATGAAATCCATCAAAGACATAAAGGTAATTAAGCAGAAATACTGATTCTTCCTTTCAACTGAAGAAAGATGTTGCATACTCCTCTTAGAGGAAACTGGAATAATGCAGTCTATTTACTAGGATCAAACAATGCCCCTGAAGGCTGGAATTAAAGAACTTAGATGCCTTTGAATCCACCTTTTTGAGATTGCTACTTTGTTCAATAAGAACTACATTTTATATCCCTTTACAACCTCTTTCCTGCTTTTTAAAAAACAAATCCACATTAGCCACTGCTGTGATCACATCAAAGCAACCAAACAGTTAGTTCAATAGCTTTTCCCTCTGATTCTTCTAAAATGTTAAATGGGTGCAGGGTGGGAGAGAGAAATATTATGGTGGTTTCTTTTTATGAGATTTTCCTGTCATTAAGTCTCACAGTAATATTTTACTTTACCTGAAAGATAACACTGTAAATTTTAGAAAGTTTGTATACTACATGAGCAGAAACAACAAGTTGTGCAGTCATCACTGCATTATGACAGAATGATTGAGGTAAATATAAACAAGTGAAAACAATGGGTTTTAAAATACATTTATTTAATGCTCTTTTTAGTTTGAGAAGATGTACTTTTGCAACGCAGGGAACTTTTAAGTAAAGGTATATATTATCATTTTTTAAGCACTCATACTGCAATTCTTCATGTTTACTCAGAAGTAAATTCCATTGAATTCAACCCTATATATAGCACCCTGAAGAAAGTTCAATCCTCAAAACTAGAGTGTAAAATACTAAAGTTACTATCCAGTTTACAGCTGCATGATGATGATTTATTCTCCTGTTTACATCCAGTGTGCTCCCACCCCACATTTTGTAGTGCCCCTCATCTGATACTCAAACTGGGAGTCACAGGTACCAACCCAACCCCCAACATTGTCTGATTAACTCCAAACTGGTGCCAAGGTTCTGCAGTCGTTTGGCAGCATCTCTCTCCCCTCCTCAAACAAAAACCCTCAGTAATTGGTGCTCGAGGATCATAGGTATCACTCCAAAACCCAACATTATCTGATTCACTCCAAAATTTGGGGGTTTTGTAGTTAACAGGGGTTTCCAGTGATGTTCTTAAATCCTGCAAAGGGGCCCCATCTTTTATCCCTTAATAAAACATTCGCTGCTGCAATGCTAGAGCTGCAGGGGTCCTCCTCCAAGTCCCCAGAACCAGAGTGGGTGGTAGCAGTGCAGCTTGGACTCCCCCCACATCCCTGTTCCCCATCAGCTCAAGAACAGTGGCCCTTTAAACAAAAAGGGAAATCTCAGAAACCTTGACACCTGCATGGCTCAGGGGCTTCATGAATCCCAGCTGCTGTATATTGCATTTACTTCCCAACGCCAACACCTGCTGCTGTGTCTTCTGCAGCTTGTTCCTTGCCATTCCTCCACTCCTAGTTGTGTCCCTTCCTGTTTTTCTAGGAATTCGTTCCCTTGTGCTCAGTGGAGCTTATGTGACTGCAGCCTCCACGAAGGCATCTTCCCAGTGAGTGAATGGATCGGGTTGAAACAAGCCATATCACCTGGACCTTCAGCTGCCTACGTACAAACATACACAGAGGGAACTCCCTTTGCGAAGGTTAGTACTGTACATATCTGTTAGCTGACTGCTTTTTGTTCAGGACATCCAGGTTTTGCAAATAGCTACCCAATCCTTAGAAGAAGCAAGGGGCATAGATTTATCTCTCCACATGCAATAGTAAAACTTTAAATGTCAAGAGCTTTAAGCTATTTCTATCCTAGGCAAATCCTTTAAAAATCACTTCTGCTGTTTTTTTGATTTATTTCTCCCCTGATGGGTTTATGACACTTTCTGCTGTTTCTCATTTATCTGGCGGGTTTGAACTTTGCATGCAGTGACAGAGCTTTGATGTAAGTGCCATCATTTTACAGGAAAGAGTAAGTTGACACCTCAGAAGCTTTTTATTTTAGAAAAAGAAACACCTTTTTGTTTGTTTGTCTTGCTTCTCAACTTCAGAATTAGCTGGTATTAAACATCACCCTTAAGTAATGTATAAGTGAATTAACCCCCTTCTGCTCCTTGTCTGCGTGTTCCCTTTGTCAAGATAGGGCCTATATTACAGATCCAGAAAGGTCTTGACTAGTCTAATTTATACAAGAAGCTTGTTCAGGTTGCTCAGTTTCAGATGGATGAGCGGGCAGATGGAAACCAAGAGATGCATAGGAGAGTGGGGTCAAGGGAGAACATTATAGGACTCATAGAAAACATGAGTCATTTTGGACCTGGGAGGTGTGGGCGAGGTGAGATAAGGAATCAGCAGAATGTAGGACAGTATTATGACATTTTGCAGCGATTTGTGACCTTTTGTTGTGGGATAACACCTTTCTTAAAGCAATGTGTTCTTGAAACCATGCAAAGTTTGCCACCGCAGGATTGAGACTCTGCTGATCAATTATATTTTACAACCCCCTCCCCCCACAAAACAGTTACTGAGCTAAGCAATAAATAGAAGAAACATCTGGCGTTTATTTTATTCTATTTGGCACATAGAGAAGTAAACATTTAATTCAATAAACTGTGTGGCCTGTTTTTATGACTCCAACCCTTGAGAAAACATTAGATGACATAATATGATATTTAATTAATTTCAAAATGGCCTTGGTTTTTCTTTTCTAAGCAAAAATATTTTTAATAACCTGAAAGAGGAACTTTTAAACATTCTCTGCAGCCCACTTAATTATTTGTATTTCATGTCTTTTGAACTCAGTTGGAACTAGAACAATTTTAATCTTCATTCTAACTGGATTATAAACCTTGCTCTATAATTTATTAAGCACACATTTTATTCTTGTACCTATTGGTCTTCATTCCAATAGTCTGGAGTCTGATTATTTGCCTGCAATGGACACCATCAGCCTGAACAATATTTATAATTATCTCTCTCTCCCCAGAGGACTTTTGTGGCTGCTCCTCTGTGTGTGTTTTTAGATTAGTTTTACCTCCTATACCTGCCACTTTTTTCTTACTGCTGTTTAATTTTGTTGTTGATTGTTTAATTTTTGTTCTGTTAAAACTGTTGTAAGCTGCCCTGAGCAGAGCAAATGAAAAGCAGGCCATATTACATAAATGCTAAAAGCATTTTGATGCAAATGACACCATTTTACATGAAAACAACAAAAAAAAAGGTTAAAACCTCCATCAGCGTTCTGTCACTTATTTTGACGTTCAAGCCTGACAAGATATTAGGCATTCCACATGTTGTTAATACTCATTTGTATTTTTCATGGGTATGGATCTATGCAATACGGTGGTTAAATACTTAATTTGTTACGGGGGTCTGTACTTAACCTGAAACTGTTTTTAACCTGAAGCACCTCTTTAGCTAATGGGGCCTCCTGGGGCCTGCTGCTGCCGCGCTGTTCTTATCCTGAAGCAAAGTTCTTAACGTGAAGCACTATTTCTGGCTTAGTGGAGTGTATAATCTGAAGCGTATGTAACTTGAAGCGTATGTAACCCGAGGTATCACTGTATTCATAATTGCAACAGAAGTAGTTTTATGTCTTGATAGGAAACTGTCCTGATTTTTCTTTCCTGACAGACAACCAAAGGAAAACTTTTTTCCTAAATAATTGGAATCTGATTGTGGAAAGCAGCTGAGGTTTGCTTGGGGGCTTTTTGGGTACTGGTTGTTGCACAGACATTTTTATTTATTTATTTCTCTTCTTGTATACCAACAACAACAACAACAACAACTATTATTATTATTATTATTATTATTATTATCTACTGAAGTTCTCACCCTGGGCCAGCAGGGGGATACTGTAGATAGTTATGCAAATGAAGGATCAATAGTGACGTTCAGTGATTGGATAGTTTGTATGCAAATGAAGGATCAAGAGTGACGTTCAGTGATTGGATAGTTTGTATGCAAATGAAGGATCAAGAGTGACGTTCAGTGATTGGCTAGTTACAGAAAATGGTTACTGTTGCATTCTAGTAGAGCTCTATATAAGCAGGCTGACTGAGCTCCTCAGTTCAGTTCTGTTCCAGCTTACAAATAATAATATAAAAAATGACATCCAGCCTGATTAAGAGTTCAGAAGCCTCTTCAGTATTTTGTGGCCTTTTGGTTGGCCCAATAAAGATAGTGCCTTACTCTGGATTTTGGAAAAGTAAAAAACTGGATTACTTTTATCCAGACTGTTTGCAATGACAGACCTTGGGGTCTCAAATTTGGTGCCCCCTGCCTCTCGTGCTCCATTCTAAATAATAGTTGTGAAGTCCCCTGCGTTGTTCCCAAGGCTCTGCATCCAGTGCAACTAAACCAGTCGCCTGCCCCTAAATGTGCCTTTGCTTTTTGGCTCTTTGTCCCTGTGTATGCACCTAGGAAACCTTCATATTGCTGTTGTATTTTCTTAGTGAGTATGTATGTATGTATGTATGTATGTATGTATGTATAGATAGATAGATAGATAGATAGATACAGTTTTGTGGACAAGCCACTTCCTCTTTCTTGTGAAATTACATGATGTCCAAGTTTAAGGCCCAGTTTAAGAATTAGATAATCTTATATAGTCCATTTTTACCAATGCTGTGTCTACATGTCCACAGCATGTGTAATATGAATTATTTCAATAAATGGCTCTGGGCAGCTCTACATTTCTCTAGGGAAAGATTACACTTTTTTTGCTTCCCTGCCACTGGTTCAATTAGCCCAGCAGAAAATTAAATTTACTTGCCCCCTGGAAATTTTTTGTATTGATATTTTTAAAAGGCATCTTTCTTCAGTGAAGAGATACTGAAACATGTATCCTAATCTCTACAAAATCAATGAGCATGCTATGTGCTTAGACTGCTAAATGTCAATATTTATTAAAATATTCTAGAAGAGAAGATATAGCGGAGTTTAAATTTATGTTAATCATATTTACTTTTTTATTGTTAAATACCTTGTTCAGTTGCTGATCAGAAAGGAACTAACAAATAATTATATTTGAGAAGCCTCTTTTCATAGTTGCTTCTCCTACTTCCTCCTCTCTCTTTCCCACAAAGTTATAATGGCGCTCAGGCTACAGTAATGGACAGTCTCATTCCTGGGCCAGGAATGGCCATCTCATTAATTAATGGGCCATCTCATTCCTGTGTTGTATAATATGGGTGGGCAGAATGAAGGTTGGGATCTACTAGAAGTTGTGTGCTTTGCAGAGTAAATCGGCAAGGGTTTCTGACTCCTAATTGTTTAACAACAGATATAGCAAAATGGCTTTGTTTTGTTACCTATATTATGCTGCTGAAATGAAGGCCAAGAGCCGTTTTTGCATCTGTTAAAGGATGGTGAGCATAGCTCAGTTCTAACACTGAAAACAAATTCTGGGGCTCAGAAAGTGTGCTCTTTGTTTCTAACTGTATGTCTTGTTTTGCACCTGGTTATCTGGTTGGCAGATCTTGAGGGTTCTAGTAAAAGAAAACAGAGCAGATCTGACAAGCTTTAAAGCCTGCTCCCCCCATTTTAAATCATAGAAGAATGTAGAATGGGGGAGAGAAATGTTACTCGTATGCTTCAAAAGTGAAATAATGCACATTGTCTAAAATTACCTCGTGCAGACCTTCCAAGTGTCTCTATTTTCCAGGGACAGTCCCATATTTACTGAAGTCATCCCAGTTTCTGATTTGATCCTGGAATATCCCGCTTTTCCTTCGAACACCCCTATTTTCATCAGAGAACGTTGGAGGATATGGTAGTGGCATGGAATGTATGGAAAAATTCTCTTGAGAATCTCTTGCTTCCCCGCCTCTTCGTGCTTTACATGAAAATACAGTATAAACCTCAACATATGCTATTAAGCTTTAACCTGTGTTTGAAAATAAAGTCATATCTTGATAGAGACTAACAGTTGTTCACCTGCTAAACAGCAACACTGCACAGAGGACAATATTTCTGCAGATTTTTTTAAAAATAAAGAACATACCACTACATTTTATGGTCAGTGTTCATAGTAACTGAAGCAAACATAGGCTTTGTACAAGATAGAACAGTGAGAAATTATATTAGAAAATATAGTTTCTGGGGCCTTCCTTTTATTTTGATGTGGTTTTGTGGTATTCTAAGTAGAGCATTCTGTAAAACATTATGGTCAGTGATGGTGAGTACTAAAATACAATAAAGACTGAACAGGGTATGATGTTAGTTTCCTCGCTATAGTGTTGTATATGTGCATTCAGTTCGATGCAAAAAGCACTGTTGGTTCCATAGCCTCTATTCTTTTTGTCTTAGTGATCTCCAACTTTACACAGATAAGGAGGATCACAGTTGGTGAGCAGTCATTCTCCAATTGCTTTCCCCATAATAAATATAGCCACCAAAAGCACTGTTAGAGCAAGGCACACATACACACAGATTACAGTAATGTTGCACTGATGAAAATTTAATCCCAAAGAGGTTGCTGCCTCTCTCCCGTCCAATGGCTCCCTTATTTAAATGGTGTGGGTGAAAGCATAGACACAGTGAAGGGAACAAAAATGTAAGTAGAATAGCTGCTTCCCCACGACCAATTTGATGTGGCCTGCTGCAGACCCATTCTTAGTCTCCAGGCCACCCCTTCTGAGAATTGCTTCCTATTTTGTCTCATTTGTGCATGAAAGAGGGAGATGGGGCAGTGAGTGAGATGGGTGACTTGGCTGCTACACTGTGAGTGGGAAGCCTTGCAGTGATCCATAGGACAGGGAAAGAGAAGAGAAGGCAGAAGAAGAGATAAGACAGATCAAATAGAAAAACCAATAATGGCCTAAACTGTGGGTGATTAACCTTTTTTGATCCATAGTCAACACTTTGAAGGCAACATGCAAAAGTGGGGATGGCAAAAAAAGGGATGAATTTAGTGGAGTCTTGGAGGAAATACATCTTTTTATCTGGCTTCATGACATCACAGAAGGGGACCCATGGAGCAGTCAGTTTTCATAAAATGACAGATTTGGTCGGGGTCTCAGGGGCCTTGACCTAAACTATCATTGTTAGACACCTCTCCGACACCAATAATCAGTGTTATAAAACCTAATGATATCAATGATCTTTTGAAGGATGCACATTTTATTCCAAGTACTGAATATAGAGATCCAGACGTGGGAACTGTATGCATAGCACCTTTGGAGGTTGCTATTTCTTTTGTGCATTGCTTTTCTTAGATCTGGGCCTTAATGAATTGCCTGACAATGGCTCATCTTCATCATACATCTGAAGCTCTATGATGGCACTTTAACAGTTCCTGAAGAGAATCCTGGGCACTGTAGTCGGTTAGGGGTGATGGAATCTGTACCGTTGTGAGGTCAGCACCATTCACAAACTACAATTCCCAGGATTCTCTTCATGACTTTTAAAGTAGTACAATCCTGCTTTAAATGTATGTTGGGGATGTGACCTTAATGTCTCATTTCATGGAATTATTATTATTATTATTATTTATTTGTACCCCACCCATCTGGCTGGGTTTCCCCAGCCACTCTGGGCGGCTTCCAACAAAGATGAAAAATACACTAAAATATCACATATCAATAGGTCTCTGTCTGTCTGCCTCCACCAGTAGAGAACAGCACTCTTGATATGCCATGACGGAGGGTCTAGTTTTCCTAGCATGTGGAAAGCCATGAAATAGGATGGGGCGGCAGAAGCCCTCTGTATCCTTCACTGGACCCAGTACTTAGGCTCATCAGTTACAACAGCAAACCTGTAAACAGAATGCCCCACCCCAATGATACGAGTCCGGATTCCTTGGGATGTGGCAATAGATCTGCACTCATCTTAGCTCCCAAGGTTGTATTGCTCTACCTTAATAGCTTATGTATGAATGCTGGCCTGCATTATATTTGATACTTATTTACCATGTTCTTACAGCACAGGGTCAGCCTCCTCTGTAACTGCTTCTCTATATCTATCTTTAATATGTACTGTAAGCGAACTTGCTACTGATGGCTGAATGTCATTCTCTTACAGCTCCTAGCTGTTCGAATACATTCCAGACACAGAGCTAAAACCATAGTCACCACTACGTACACCCAGCTAGAAATATTTTCTTAGAACAAACCTCACCTTCGTCATAAAAGCCAGACTGGATTTGCAGAATCCGAGGGAGAGAGCTTGGATCCAAGGAATGGATGAAATTCTTCAAGCTTGAGGCCATGGTCCGTGCAACAGCTGAAAAAAAAAAGTATTTAAACAGAAATACCTGGTAGGATGCTCTCTGTTACCTCTTGCACATAGAAAAAGAAAGACCTGCAAAATCTAAAGCAAGCTTTCTGTGGAAAGAGAGAGGTTCTTGAGCTTTCTCAGAGTGAAGACCACTTCCTCTGACTTCACGTTGGGTTGGTGGAAGGCAGTCATAGGAAGCTAAGAGAAATGCACGGCAGCACCTGGCTGTATACTAGCTTGTGCTTGTGCCATTTTGGGCTACAGGAAATACAAAATACAAGTGGGTTTATGTCAGTGATAAGGAAAGGGTGGCGCCAAAAGAACGTGCCAACTAGGATATGGTTTGGTACTTAATGCATCTGCAATGATGCACACACAACAATAATACCTTGTCTTAAACCTTTGATAGTTTGACACTGAACCTCTGGAACATTAAAAAGTACTGTTTTTTCTTCTTTTTAAGGAAGCCACAAACTGTCTTTGAACAGATGAAATGAAACTGTTTTGCTGCTGCTGTTTTGCAGAATTCATAAGGGAAGTGAGATAGTTTAAAGGGAAGGTGCCATCTATAACCTGCAGTGGCTAGTCAAAAGTAGCAGGAATGTTTGTGTGTGCACAATGGGCAGCTGATGAGCACGGAAAGGGTGCAGCTGATGAGGGGGTCTAGCTTGTGCATCCTTGTGACGCCCCCTGTCATTTCAGCACATGAGGGAAGGTCGCTTTGACCTCTGGAATGTTGTTTTGTTGCCTGTGTAGACCAGGCCCATTTTGAAGGCTCTGAATTTTTTTGGTGAGAACAGGAGGCTTCCTGGTGCAGAAGTGACTGTTGGGGTCAGTTGGTAACGTTACAAGGTAGATCTGAATGTTGTAGCAGTGATCGTTGCTTGGAGAGGATGGGGGGGGCAAGGATAAATGAGATGATTCTGAAGGAAGTGGGTCAAAAAAGGAAGTGAGATGGTTAGCTCAGATTCAAATAGAGGAATAGTGCACTATCCCACTTGAAGCACTGGTAATGACTTTTTTTACATTTTAGTTCAAGGGGGCAAAACAGAGAGAGAGAGAGAGCATTTTCTTTTCTTCAATCTCATATTGGCAAGAACCAGATCCTGGGGGTCCCATATGGTTGGTCCATGGGGCAATTGTTTCTCATCTCAGACAATTATTATGGAAATGCAGCTCCCACATATTGCAGAAAGGGGGAATTGAGATGATCATTAGTTTGCAGCGCCTTCCATATGAGGAAAGGCTAAAGGCCATGATCTCAATGCTTACGCTTTATTGACAGCCTGGGGAGCAGGTTGTGCATGTTGTTTTCTAGTCTGAGGGAATGAATGTGCAGCACCTTTGTGTATGTCTGAATTTTCCCTGATGTATTGGAGTGCTTGAATTTGATAAGCTTCCCTGTATTGGCTTAAAAGAAAACCAGCTTTTTATTTTTGTCAAAACACAAACCAGCGTGAGTACTTTGGACAAAGTTTATAAGAGCCTGCTAGATCAGATCGATGGCCCACCTAGTTCAGCATCCTGTTCTCACAGTGGCTGACCAGATGCCTGTGGAAAGGTTGCAGGCCAGGTATGAGCGCATCACTCTGCCCACCTGCCATTAGAAGTCTCAAAAGGACAGTATATCCGGAATAGTTCAACTGTTTCGGAATAAAGCCTTCATCAGTGAATAATTATCAGTGAAATATTCATACTAGTGGGGATCATGCTAGTGGATCAGTGCTCCGAAACAGTTGAACTATTCCGGATATATTGTCCTTTTGAGACTTCTGAGAGATGTCTTCCTTTGAGACTTTAGTGAGACGTCCTCCTTTGAGAGTCGGCTTGGCATTCCTCGCTATTCATTGATTTGTTTGACTCTTTGTTTGACTCTGAGATATCTAACAACTTGTAGTTACTTGTATATTTTGTGAGATGTGTTGTGTGATATATGCATCATTTTGAAGTGGCTTATTTGTATATTTTGAATGACATCATAACCAATTATATATACAAAAACAGTTATTAGCCAGCGTGTTGCGTATGCATTTTTGTAGATTGTTACATTTTGCAACACAGGGGTTTGTGTTTGTGCACCGGCAATTCCCAGCAGATGTGTGTAGGAAGCAGAGCTGGCTCACCCATGACGCAGGCTAAAGTGCCCGCCTCAGGCGACAGAAGTGCAAGATATGGCACTCTAGCCACACCTTCTGCTTCCAAGAGGGTGGTTGGTGTATTAGTGTATGGCATTGCTATTCGTCTTCCCTGCCCTTGGGTGGAAAAGCTGAGCAAGCAGCAATACTTTAAGGAGTACCCCGGCTCCTGCAGAGTTCAGTGAGAACAAGTGTGGGGTGGTGGGGGTGGTGGAAGAAGGGTGTGACACGGCAGGCCAGAAGATGACAATTCCCATTTCACTTCAGGTGGCAGGACCAGGCCACCCCGAAAGCTCTAATGGATTCAGTTCTGATTTGGGGGCATACACCAAGATTTATTTTCACCAAAGAAATATGTTTTGAATACATAGCTTATGTGGGCAGTGCAGTTTGTTGATTTCTTGCCTTTGGCTAACTGTCCTAAATCACAGGTGCCTGTTGATCATCTTAAGTGATCCACTTGTGGTTGAATAGCAGCCCACATGATGCATCTGCACTAGACTGGGATGAAGCTTGTATCAAACTCATTACTTAGTAGAAATGCAGGCACGTTTGTTTTTTAAAGACCAGAACAGAAACATAACTGGTCAGAAAAGATATACAGTCGTACCTTGGATCCTGAACGCCTTGTTGCTTGGATATTTCAGCTCCCGAACACTGCAAAGTGAATGTTCCAGTTTGCGAATGTTCTTTGGAACCTGAACATCCAACGGGGCTTGCACAGCTTCCGATTGGCTGCAGGAGCTTCGTGCAGTCAATCAGAACCTGCACTTTGGTTTCCGAATGTTTTGGAAGTGGAATGGACTTCCAGAACGGATTCCGTTTGACTTCCAAGGTACAACTGTATCTAGAATCTGTCCCAGAAAAAAATATTTCTGACATGGAGGTATTGGTCTGTGTGGCACTCTTGCAAGGGTAACCATGGACACCTGGGTGTCAAGACTTTTCCAGAATAAAAAATATAGATATGCAAAGGAAGAACATCTTGTAGATAATCTGCATTTTCTTTTATGCTGTCATAGCTGACAATGAGGCCCTCAACACAGTCTTTTGAACCAAACTACATTTAAACCATCCCCAGGGCACCAAATACCTTATTCAAGGGCACCATGGTGCACACAGGTGCCAGGTTGGCAATCCCTGGTTTATAGCAACTGAAACACTAATATATCAACTTGCAGCTTATTTTGTTAGTATTCCCAGATTCTTAGAAGCTAATATGAAAGTAGTTGGAAATCGTTGGCCACTGATGTTGCTCAGGTCCATTGTTGCTTAGGTTTCAAAGGTTTGCTTTGTGCTGTTGTTGCTTAGGTTTCAAAGGTTTACTTTGAGGGGGAAATTATTCAAGAACTTCAGGTTACAAACCTCTTTAGTTTTCAAGATGGGAAGAGAGATATTTCACCTGAGTTTTTAAACTACTCTAAGGAAGCTATTTTCAATCCCTGTTGTGTACAAGGTCTGGCTGATGATTCCATTGAAGCAGCGTGCATTGAAGCTGACAGTCTTATAACCTAGTCCGGAATAGCATGTTCATGATTCCTAAGGGGTGTTTTTGGTTATGGTTTTCAAGTATGCTGATTATTTTCCACAAACCAAAACATCTCCACAAGCAATCCTAATGAATAGGTGAAAGTCTTTATGGCAGAATAAATATCTTTTGTCATAGGCAGCACCAAATATTCAGGAGAAGGTGAAAGAATATATTACTTTGTAGAAATACTTCAGGTCCATTAAAGGTTTGCTTTGAGAAGAGAATTACTCAAGATCTTCAAATTGCAACAAAAGTGTTTTGAAATGTGTTTGGCATATCTTCAGTGCATTTGTGACAGCTGGAGACACACACAGGAGACTGTTTTTGAATTAATTTTACAGATCAATCCTCCTGTGGTGCCTGGTGATGCACGCTGTAATTTATTTTTAAAGAGGCCACAGTGATTCTTGGGTGTCATGAAAGAAATCCCTGAAAAGTATTTATACACAATTCCTGCTAAAAGGAAAGGACAATGAATTCATTTAAATACATTTGTGCAAGATGGTTCTTCCCAGTGGAATCTGCACATTCACTTTCTCTAATTATTCTTGAAGTTTTGCCTATCAGCTTGCCTATCAACTCAACACATGGGAAAGGAAAACAGCTTGACGTTTCCTGATAGCAGAGTGCTTTTACAATAGCATATGAAAAATCAGCTGTTATTTCCTTATCTTTCTCAATATCTAAGAGGTGATTCTGATGTGGTGTCTTTTATGTAGAAGAGCTGCTAGCCGCATGGATCACACTTAACATGTGGAGACATTCCTTTCTCGTTTATATAATGAGGCTTCTCTGAAGAGATTTGGGACCTCCTCTCTTTCCCCAACCCCCCATTGTTTAGGAGGAACTGCTCCTAGAATTATATTCTCAAATGCTGCATTGCCATTTACATAGTTTGTTTGCCACAGTAAAGGTAGCACCCCAGGTACCCAGAATCTTTCATGTAGCAGGATTTTGAAGGCTCAGCTGTACAGGCAGTCCTGCAAAAATGTTACCCTGTGAACTGAGTGTTCATAAGCATGCTGCTGGAGAGTTACTGCTCAAAAATAATGAATTAGGTTGCAATCCCAACCTGAAATCAACCCCCCTGCAAATAAGTGGTCAAATTCCCAACATGAGCACACTTAGAGGAGTTCTAGCTTAGCCTCTTCCTGCATACTAGTTTTCCAGCGTGGTAGGTGTTTCAATATAGGGGAGCATTAAATATATATATTCTACCTGGAGTGTGAAGTGGTGCAGTCCAGTTATACACCCTACAACTCTTACCACCTCATTCCTTATTTAATCTTCTGCATGTGGGAAGACCTGACTAACAGTGAATAAAATTGTTATTGGTGTATATATGATTAATATTAATAGAGAGAGGCTTTTTCTGCCTCACACTAGTTCACAAAATAAAACATTTATTTTAATTCTGTATAGGTTGCAAACTTCAATTTTTCAAAAACCAGTATGAAAATGTGATGGCGAATAACGGGTAATACATAAATCAAGATTGCAGTTACTGATTCTGCACAGTGTTCATGAATTATTATGGTTACTATCTGTAGCAAACTGTTCTGTACATCAATCTTCAGTTTAAAAATTCCCATTCTCCTCATGCTTTTATTTTGATGGAAAAGCTGGTACACCCACAATATATATAAACATATTTACATTGAAACATTTAAAGTTGCTATTAAATTAGGTTTTGTTTTACTTTCAGATTGTATATCCTTAAGCAAAAAAGCAGTGAAATATCTTGACACATTTCCGTGGGATAATCCATTGTGTGTGTGTGTGTGTGTGTGTGATTTGTTGCCAATGAACATTAAGAAAACTAAGTCTTTGCAACATTTCTCTATATCCCAGAATTCATGACATATTTTTCAAGGTCAACAGAGAATGTATCTATACTGCAGACATGTCTGTTTCATACCAGCTTAACTATCATGGTTTCCCCTTAAAAATCATGAAAATTTGGACAAGGTGGTGACAGTTCTTAAGTGTTCTAGCTCATTTGAAGAACTATATACTTTAACATTTTACACGACTGTCTTCAGGTTTGACAGGACCATTGATGTGCCCTCTCTGGTCGCTTTCCTATACTGGTCTACTGCCTGGCTGCAGGCTTATCTAGTGGCAGTATCCATGACTTACCACAATGGTGTTTCATAGCTGTCTGCCACTTGGGGTGGGGGCAGGCTTGCAATCTGTTGGTGAATTCTGTTGGGACCCCAGCAGCTGGCTAAAGGATCCAGGTGTTAATGATGGGCCTGAAATTTTAATACCATGTTTCCTTTCTGTTCACAATATAATGTTATGGGATTGAATTTGGACTAAATGACTCTTGGAGACTCCTCCAAGCCTGTTATTCCATAGCTGTAAAATGGGATCTGGAGAGTAGAAGGACTACAGATACTGTCAGTCCAATTTCTTTTGTCAAGCAAACAGACCTAGGTATTCTGTTAAGTAACCTATTTGTTACATAAGGTAGGGGCAATATGTTGCCATAGAAATTAAATCTGAAGGAGCTGGCCCAATGCAGACAGTTCAGCAAAATAAGAACAGCAATAAAAAAGCTGTCCTCATTGCTTTTGCCACCCTGACCGCAGAAGGTCAAGGATGTCAAATATAAGACCTTGAGGCCCTTACCAGAACTTTTTGAGTGGTATAAACAGTCAACAGATATTAGATCAACTTCAGGGCTAGTAAATTGTGTGTCCAGACCCAGAAACATCCCCCCTAAATAAATTCACACTTGACTCAAAATTTTGGCTTTGGTTCTTGGCAGGTCAGCCAAGGGTGAACACCCGGATAAGCGGAAAGCCAGGAACGGGCTAACTCCGCCACCCAAATGTCCCCCTGGACTCAGGGATGGACACAACCTCCTCTCAGGGGTTGACCAAACCATCGAGTCCCTGGATTCCTTTAACGGAATACCCTTCACATAGGGATGACGAGAACGTTCTCCCATCTGTAGCACTTGAACCAGAGCCTATCTGCAACCTTACAAGTTGTGACGATTTGCTACGTGGCAAGCGAAACCCAAATGGCAACAGCCAATCAGCCAAGTGGGGAAAATCCTGCCGTGCCCCTGTCACAATGACAGACGACACACGACGGTGTAGTAATGTCAAGCGCAAAGCCCTAAAAGTAGGGAGAGGTCTGTGGGTGTTCCGAATGCATGCGCCGAAAGAGGAAGCTCTGGGTCACGTGCATGGGCATAAATAGGTCCCTCGAACCATTTGAACTGTGTCCCATTGGCCAGATTGCACCCAGCTTTGAGGGACCTACCAATCAGGTGTTGTGGCTGACTGACTGATCGTACCCACCCAAAACACAGGGTGTTGGTTTTCCAGGTCTCACTGCAATACATGCCCTCTTTAAGGGAGGACCCGATCTATGGGTTGCATTCATCTAACATATCCCTTCAGCGCAAGCCCTGCACAACTGCTTCTGCTTGTGCACGATGGCTTCCTTCCCACTCCTCCCCAGTGCCCTCTCAGTGCTCCCCCCCCCAATTGCAAAGGAAGGCTGGTGGTGTGTTGCTCCATCTAGCAAGCTGCCTGTTATATTGGGGAAAGTGTGTGCTCATCTAGTTCAGTATTTTGATATGTGTAGCTCTTCCTCAAAATTTTCAGCAGGCCTTAGATTTTCTAAACACATGGTTGGATCCAGAGGAAGCTAGTTGTGACCAACTTTTCACCATGATTTCAGTGGGACATAAGTGTTACTAATTTGTTGGGGATCTAACCCCCAGATTTGTACCTAAATGTGTGAGATCAGTTCTCTAGAATTCATAAGAATGAGCACTGTAATTTTAGTAGACAAAACCGTTTGTGGTTTAAGTATTATCGTAATGCCAAAGACACTGCCATGAATTTAAAAAAATAAATTTGAATTCTATTATTATTTCTCTGTGTAAATGATTAAGAGCAGAACAAATAACCAGGGCTTTATACTGAGGAGAAAGAACTTTGCTGCCTTGCACCTGGCATGAAAATATGCCAGTATTATCACATTCTGGAGGGCTTCCAGGCTCGCCAGATGCTGTTTTGTGCATGCCACCAAAATTTGCATTCTATCCCAAAGCTTGCAGAAAGATTGCTTCTTTCAGATAGTTATTTTCTGCAGAGTAATTTTAAACAGTCCTCCTTTTTTGTGTGCTCACTTAAAAGGTAAAAACAGTCTGGTGGCATAGATGGTGGGAAATAAAACTTTGTCACGTTCTGTGTTGTATATATATATATATATTTCCCCTTTGCAAATTGAAGCGAAAGGAGTTTTTAAAAGGTTTCTGTGGCTGGTGTTAAAGCACTTGATCTTAATCTTTAAGGGGCAAGAGAAAATCAATAAGCATTACAGTTATTATAGTAAGCATTTAGCAATTAATAAATCCCTCTTTAGGTACGATAACAAACAACTGGGCAAATTAAGCCCAGTTTATGAAGCCAAATGGCTTGTTTCTTTTCGTCAGACAAAAGTAATAAACATGCAGTGCAATCCTAAATGTATTTACTTAGAAGAAACCCTAATTGGGATCAGTGGGACTTGCTCTCAGGTAAGAGTAGGATTGTAGCCCAAACAGTTTAAATAGTTTCTGTTTTAGATAGAACTGCTGCCAAAATATGCCCAAAGTGAATTTGAAGACTTGCTAAGGCACAAAATCTAAGGAACAGAGAGAAGGAAAAACAAATCCCCAAATTTGGCGATTCTTGCCTGGACATGATCCCAGAAATTATGGAATCCAGTTTCTCTTTCCCATCTTCATTTGCACATCCTTGGAAACCCTAGTGCATGGGTAGGCAAACGAAGGCCTGGGGACCAGATCCGGCCCAATCACTTTCTAAATCTGGCCCACGGATAGTCTGGGAATCAGCATATTTTTACATGAGTAGAATGTGTCCTTTTATTTTAAATGCATCTCTGGGTTATTTGTGGGGCATAGGAATTCATTCATCCCCCCCCCCCAAAAAAAAATATAGTCCAGCCCCCCACAAGGTCTGAGGAACAGTGGACCAACCCCCTGCTGAAAAAGTTTGCTGACCCCTGCGCCTAGTATCACCAGGGAAACACATTGTGATTGAATGTGTGGAATGCAGCTCAGTTCAGTACACACTTACTTAGGAGTGAACTTCATTGAATACAATGAGACTTACATGTGTACAGAACAGGATTAGTATTATTAGAGAGTTGTGCTGGTCTGGCTTTTAACCTTGAAGATATTCCAATATATACAAGTTATTAGTACTATACCAGTTAAATTTGAAAATTTCCTTGATAGCTAAAGAGTCAACCTGCTTGACATTCCTTTCTTGGATTTGCAGTTGTTTCGAAGTCGTGACTGAATACAAGGCAAGTCCATGTATGTTTACTCACCATTTGAATAGGTAAATTAGCTTTTGGAAAAGTTCAGGACTTAACACCTCTTTTAAATTTTTCATTGTAACTTCCTTTCTACTAAACACTGAAGACCTTTTGAGGCAGAAAAGGTTGGGTTGGCTAAATCTCAACTGTTAATGGGGAGAGAAATAGTACAACATATAGGTTTTCCCCCACAAGATTAACTTCCACAACAGATTTCTCTCTGTTCCAAGGGAAAGCACAAATTGAATTACTTTCTCATTCGATGTAGAATGGGGCGAATGTTCAAGCAACTTTCACAATTACGTTGGGATTGCATGGCAGTTTCGGGAAAGGGCAATGGAAGAAGCTGTAAACTAAGAGTCTTTGTATTCCTTGTTGGTCAGTGGTGAACTGTCCCTTTTAAGTGCGCCACTAACAAATGTTTCCCTCAGGTGCCCCTGTTCTTGCTTGTTAGCATTTGAATTGACTTAGGAGAGCTGAAAGGTTTAGCGAGAGTCTTTACCTGTTATTGAATATCACATAAAGTTGTTCTCTTTTTTAGCTTTCCATTTTTACTGTCTGTAATAAAACTACATGGATTCTTGAGTACAATTTACTCCCAACTTTCACTGAAAGCCCTTTTGTTTTTTAGTGCACTGCTGTAGGGCAAATGAGGACATATGATTATCTTAACGGTCTCTAAATCTGAGGACATGCTGCTGCTATGCTTTTCCTAGCATAACGCTGAGTATAGAGTGAACCTTTGGCCCTGCATTATACAAAAACTGAACAAATTCTAGTTCCTAGATTTGCTTTGAGAGGATTAGGAGATCAAACTTTTTTAGCTTCCAAATTTTAGAGGAGAGGGTTATTTTGGCTTCATATTCTCCCACAGACTGATGATCTCTTTTCACAACTCTACATGGGGCACATCAAGTGTCTGCCCAGCTGCTGCATTAAACTGCAAGGGTCAGGAAAGAGAGCAAGAGAGCATGCACAGAAGTGTGTGACCTTGTTGATTCTTCTTGATCTTTTTGGTCTTACTTGGATGGTAGATTCCAGAAGGTGGTGCTTGAGGAATATTGTTTTGCCTTGTTGGGGGACTCCAGCACTGAGGTGGCAGAGTGTGATCTCTCCTATACTTTCCAACATGTGCATGAAACTGCTGGGTATGGTCATCTGGAGCGTGTTTCACCAGCATGCTCCTATTAATCTCAAGCTGGTGTGATAGTGGAAGTAATGAAGCAGTATCTGACAGTGGAGATGGACTGGATAAAAGCTAAGACATCGAATCTCAGTTCAGATAAGACTGAGATGCTGTTATGAGCAGATGGTTTCCTAGTCTGGATAGATAGTGTCAACCAGGTCTAGATGGGGTCACACCCTAGGGAACTTTTGATCTGTGGGCCAGTCTTTGCCCATGAGGTCCTTCCACCAATCCATGTCACTGGTGACGTCAACTGATGGGTATTAATCCTACATTGGCTGTGGGCTCTGTTCCAAGGAAGGAACGGTATTGTGCAGCCAAGGCAGCAAGATTTAATCTCTGTTCATCAGTTTCCCAAAAGCACTGTTTGGAGCACTTTGCCTGTGAACGGGTGGGTGGCAGAAGTGTGCAAGATTCTGCCATGCTTTAATTAAGATCAGAGCAAAGGGGACTTAATAGGAAGGATGAAGAAGCATGCAAATGCCATTGCAAGTCTCCCTCCATCCCTTTTAAGCCACCAATGTTGCTCCAGGTTCTTCTTCTATCAGGTTTGGCTGGTTACTCAAGTTACAGCTCTGTCTGGATGGAGATTACCATGTAATCTCTAGGTGACGCCTCCATAAGTCATTTTAAATAAATAAAAAGGTTGATTAGAAAATAAGATCACCATAGCCTCCTAATGATTTGGGAGAGCAATAGAATAATAGAACTGTAGATTTGGAAGGAGCACCTACTTTCTTCTCTCTTACGGATTTTGAATGATATTTTTCTGTCTAAATATGATGGCTCTTCAGCTTTTAATGGTGACACCAAATCCAGTACGATTTTAATGCCTTTCAAGCATATAAGACAGCCAGCAGTGATGGCAGGTTTCTATATTCCTCCCTGGCAATGTAGCTCAACTGAAGCACAACCTCAGTATTGCATAGGAAAGGGAGGCTAGTCCCCTGCGTGGCACTAGGAGACTGTTGTTGCCGATTTTCATGTATCAGATAATAGTGCAGTTCAGCCAAAGTAAGAGTGAGCAGAGCATTTCAGCCTCAGTTTTTTTAACCCCCCCCCCATCTATTTCTAAGCAAATCTCATAGGTATTTGGTAGAGACTACAACAAGCAAGTTTCTTTTGTCTGCCTTGCAGCAGTAGGGAACAGGGCTTTAGCTCACTGTTAGCAGCAGAATTCACTCAACATTCACTCAAGTTTTTGACTCCTTTATCTATTCTCCATTATACTATGAAAGAATTAAACCTTATTTCAAGACTGGCAGGGACGAGAAACTTCTTTTAGCATTCATCATTATTCCTTTTAAAACAGGACTTGAATTTAAATTTATTTCTCTAAGAAAACATGCACTACTGTATATGAACGCACAGTAATAGCAGGAAGCATGTATATAAGTGCAAGCTACTTCTAAGCAGTAGCTCAGGCACAGTAGAGCTACCCTGCTGTTCTCTAGAAGACAGAGCCCAAAAGTAGAAGGTTCCTCCTCTCCAAGAAGGAAAAAGTGTTTTCCAATTTGCCTTGACATCTTTCTCAAAAAGAAGGTAACTCTTTGCTGTCTGCTCCCCTCCTTCCATGATACTTCCAAGAGGTGATAAATACTGCGTTGGAAATCAAAGAACTGTGGCTTGCTTTAATATCAAGTGCTAGTCATACTTTGAATACACCCACTGATAACAAGTTACTTAGGTCCATTGATTCTGGTAGGTCTACAGGCAATGGCTGTTTTGTGTGTGTGTGGGGGTTACATTTCTGACCCTCATGTTCATCAGTAGAGCATGTGTAAGCCCGCCCCCTCCCCCTTTTCCGGCCACGTCTGGAGTGTGGCGATGCAAATGTGCAGTGGTGCTTCAGTTGGACGTGCCTAAAAATGAACCACTGCAATGTTTGGAACTACACAATGGGAAACTGGGCAATCACTCTTATACCCCAGCCCCCAATTTCAGTAAGGATCATAAAGTAAAAGTTGTGTGAAGGAATATAAAAAGTGGATATGTCAAAGGCAGTAACCAATGGACAGGCAAACTGGTAGGATCAACACTTGGACACGTATGGTAGGGACATTATGCCAGACGCTGTTGACATTTTTATCTGTTTGATAAATGAGCTTCTGATAATGGCAGTAAAAAAAAAAAAAAAGTGATATAAACTGTATCCTTATAGATTTTGTAAAGTCCCACCTGACAGTGCTTATTATGATCAAGCACTGGCTATATACTAAGGAATATGATACTATGAAGTACCGTACATAATATTTTACTAAAAGATGAATTGCTGTATTTTCTAGACCATCTGGAACAACCAAAATTAATTAAAATTTATGTTTCTGTAAAGTAATTACATTTTCAGGAGGGTTGCCATTGTTTGTTACTTGCATACTACTGCGCTGTTGGCCTGTGCAGTTTTGCTTGTTGTATAAATGTGGAAACTTTTAGGATTGGATAATATTGAACCATCTCTCAAGATGTATGCTATTAAAATGGAGGTAGAAATACACACATGTATTTTTTTGCACCAGAGTCCAGTTATTGAAGGTTATGAACATTACTCTAAATAAAAAATTCCTTCCAGTAGCACCTTAGAGACCAACTAAGTTAGTTATTGGTGTGAGCTTTCGTGTGCATGCACACCTCTTCTTCTTGTATCTTGTATTTTTTTTTATTTTGTTTCAACTACAGCAGACCAACACGGCTACCTACCTGTAACTAGAACATTATTAGAACATTACTCTAGTTTGGGCAAATATGCACCTTTATGGACAAACAAGAATGAGTTTAGTGAATATGAAATAATATTTTTTTCAAATCTTAAGTGGTTTCTGTTTTATATCTGATGAAAAGGAAGGCAATGTTAGGACCAAGGTAACTGTGGGAGGCAATGGAAGACAGGAGTGCCTGGCGTGCTCTGGTCCATGGGATCACGAAGAATCAGACACGATTAAACGACTAAACAACAACAAACTGTATGTTTAGGGTGGCTTTACAAAGAGGAAGAACCTTTTAACACATTTCCACCACAGTTTTACAACCACAGTTTCACCACTACTAAGATAAATTTGTTATTCTGAATTAATTAACCTTGAATAAAAAGGGTTGCAATTTTGCTACACAGTGCTTTCAAATAAAATGATTAGTGCAGTCAAAACAGGAAATAATATGAACTCAGCATTTTATAAAACTTCTTTAATTCACTCTTTCTTTACATGAGTATTTATAAGCACCTTGTAATTTACTCTTGATAAAAAAAATCAACAAGAAACAGGAATGATTTTCATTAGGAAAATATGTCCAGGCTTAAGAATGTGCATATGAAGATAAAAGTAAAAACATGGATAGTTTGCATACCAAGACTACAACCTTGATCTTGAATTGATTCAATCCATTTTGGCTTTGTCACAACACAAAGCTTCTATCAACACAATCCTAGACAACCAGTGGAGATAAAATGCATGCACAGCTGAAGGTGTTCTGAAAGTTTTTACTGCAGCCAGTCATCTCACAAATGAGTTGTATATTGCCAGTAATAAACATTTATTTATGCCGCTATAGTTATTTGTAGGGGATAGTGCTGTGTGGAAACTTAGCATCTCAATTTCTTGATTTTTTTTTCTTCTGCTGCAAAACAGGCTCCCATCTGCTTCCATTATACATTGCTCCAGTGCCCTGTGGTTTTCCAGGCTGCCATCACTTCCTTTTTTGAAAAAAAATCTGATGACCTCTTCCCCTGAGCTTTAATTGAAGGACAGGAAGTCGGGAAGCTAGCTGAATGCCTGAGGTCAGTGAACTTGTTAATTTTGTGTTTAAAAGAAATCATTAATTTACTATTTGTTTTATTTATTGCATTTATATCCCACCTTTCTGCCGAAGCACCCAAACGCTTTGCAATTTTAAAATACTAAAACAAATAATAAAAAGTATAGTAAAAAATAATTTGGGGCGGGGATAAACAGCAGTCAGGCACACAGTGGAGAGCCCCCCGCCTTTCTGTGCTTATAAGAAAGCTGATTTGAAGACATTGTGAGATTTTCAGGAAACTCGGTCCCCCAAGAAGGCAGTAGAATGCAAACCACTGGAAAGATGATTTGCAGAATGAAAGAAAGGATGGTCACAAACAGGTAATCAGAAGAAAACGCACCCAAATCCATGAGAAGTTCACCAAAATCCCCTTTCTGATAAATTACAGATGCAGTTTATTTTCTCATTAATAGTCAGTATTTGCAGAAGGAATTTAGATTGAAGCACTTCTCTGTTGCATGGCTGGCTGGGATGCCTCCAGCCTGTCAACATGAAAAGAAATGTGGTTTGTTTTTGAAACCAAGCATTCCTTTCTTCTTGCTCTGCATTTCACACATCTTGTACTAACCTATTTGTTCCTTTTAAAAAAATAATGGAATTATGTCCACCATTGTTCAAGTCATAAGCAAGGCCATATGTGTGCAGTTGCCATTTGATTCAGATTATTAGACTCTGGGATGGTACTATATTTGTTGAGAGAACTTTTGATTTGGACCTTCTCCAACAAAGTCATTTGCATGGATTCATTCATAAGTGTGTATACAACAACAACAACAACAACAACAAATCACCATACCAGTGTTTTCTGGTCTACCTATTAAAAGTCTCTCTCTTTCTCTACTTTCACAGAAACATACAAAAAATAAGCTACAAAAATTGCTTACACTTGATTTCCGCACAAAAAAAGCTTTTTTGAGAAAGAATGGTTTTGTTCAGCCATCATAAAAGGAATGTCAGTAAACAATAAATACAATGTGCTTTCCCCCCTCCATATCAACATATTTACACTTGAGTCTTTGGCTTATGTTTAGATTTCTTTATAAAGAACTTTGATCAGGCTGTCATTGCACATTAAAACAAAATAAGCCAGTTATCATACATATATATCTATATATATATATTTTCTTGCAACACATGAAACCTATAGAGACTATCAATCTGCACAGTTTTGTTTTACTTTTTAACAGTTTATCAAATTAAGAACGAAAGGAAAATAAAATGTTGACTAGAATAGATACATGCAACAGATGGTGGTTCTAGTGTAACCGAGAAACAACTGAATATACAAACACTGGAAAAATCCTACCTCGAACAGCAGACGTGCTCTGCCTCTGCTCTTCTTGATTTTTGTGGCACTATATGTTCATACTGTGTACAGGCATAGAAACAGTTCTTTATATATATATTTATATATAATTAAGATACACCATTTATTAAGAAAAATACTTTTGCATTTAAAAATTAAGTCTCCCTCTTCACTAAAATCTTTCTTCACAGGTTCAACAGCTGATGCCAAAACAGTTTATTAAATTTCTTATTATTTGGTTCACTTGATTGCATCCACCCTTTTCTGACTAAGATGATTCGAGGTACTCAAGTGCAACGTCGTAGCAGAAACGATATTGCTCCTAAGGGGAGGAATGCAAAGAGTCAGTCAGATCATGCAATAAATAAATAAATAAAATGAGATAAGAAGTGACATTCCTTAAAACTGCATGATTTGCTTTGACAGTATCAAGACTTTACTTTGATATGAATTTATTTTTTTGTAATGCTTAGGTGTATGTGTTCCTGCTATAGCTTGAGATGCATCTTAAAGCAAGATGGTCTAGGAATCTCCTTGTGACTAATGGTTTGCATCCCTGTGATTCTTTCAGCTACTCTACCAGATAGAAAACAAACAGTTTTCATTAATCAGCGTGAAGAACTTTACCGCCTCATCATGGACAACATTCATTTCACAAAGTCAAACAGCATCCAGCCATTAACAAACATCTCTGCTGCTAAACTGAAAGGAACCCAAGTCCAGCTTTTCCCGTTGTGACAGGGAGCTCTGTAAGGTCAGATATCTAAGAATTTCAATTTCAATCTGTTGGTAAGTAGATATGTACAGCAAGAGTTTGCAGCTGGACTGTACAAAGTTATGCATTCTGAGATACGTGTTTTGCTCCAAGGTCCACTCTCAGGGAGAAAAGAAATTCAGATCCTCACTAAGATGAAGATTTTCTGCATTCTCAAAGGGAGAGACAGAGAAATTCCCCTCCCACTCCCACTGCTCCATCCCCCAGCCCTAAGTCTAGAAACTTAATCTTGTAAGCAGGAAGTGGGGAAAGCTTTCTGAAAGCTCCCCCCCCCTGTTCTTTTTGGTTATCTGATCATCTTGCTAAATGTAGGGCAGGTAACAAAGCTACATGGGTTTTCTTGGCTTGCTTCCTCACCTAGCTTGAACAGCTGCTGTGTTCAAGATGGTTCACCTACATAATACAGGGACACTGAAAACATGCAACTACAGAGCAAGATTGCAATGAAGTATAAGTATTTTTTTTCCATTTTCTGTGCTAAAGATTAAATAGTAACCTGTGAAATTCTAGGCAAGAAGCTTATTGATTACATTACACTGTGTATGTTCTGAAGTGATTTTAATTGCAAAAGTATCAAAAACAGCCTTATTAAAAGTGCCCTCTTAGGAAACAAAACAACCCACCTAGTCCTTAAACCTGTTTGGAAATTCAGCAGCCAAGCAGAGAATACTACAGGATGGGACCTGTAAGTAATTGGAAGTGAAGGGAGGGGGGAAAGCCATTTTTCTCTACCTTCTCTCCCCCCACCCCAAGCCTCTACTACCTTTAGTTAAGAATGTTGGGGAAAATTCTGATGAAGACAGAAGCAGAAATTGCTGATGTTCACCAGGGGGCCTCACCAGGGACTGGCTGCTTTTTTGTTTGTAACTTTGTTCTAACAGAACTCCCAAACCCGGGTCTCAGACAAGCTCTGCATGCGCCTGCTGACTGGTATTCATTGGTTTTTGTTTTTCTTCAAGTGTACACATGCTACAAAGTTACTGTTTCCCTCTGTTTACATTGCATTTCGTTTGCATTGAAATGGTGTGGATTAATTATGCCATTAATCACAGCAGACAGCCAGAGAACATAGTATTTGATGCAAACCAAACTGCAGTAGAATTGAAACAGCGCTGACTGTGATCAAGATAGGTCGGAATGATAATTGTTGTCTTCTTATGGCCCAGCTTTTAGTTTGCTGTATCTGACACAGCTTCATGCTCTCATTGCCTCCTACCCTTCCCATAGACCAGGGGTAGGCAACCTAAGGCCTGGAATCCGCCTTCTCAATCTGGCCTGCAGACGGTCTGGGAATCAGCGTGTTTTTACATGAGTAGAATGTGCCCTTTTATTTAAAATGCATCTCTGGGTTATTTGTGGGGCATAGGAATTAGTTCATTTTTTCCCCAAAATATAGTCCGGACCACCTCATGCTGAGAAAGGTTGCTGTTCCTTGCCATAGACGTGCCCTGCACCTTCCACTCCTTTTTGCTTTCTTACACTATGGGAAAAGGAAAAAACCCCACCCACTAGCTAATATACTAATAGCTATTTCTGTTTTACTATAGGCGGTGACAATTTTAAGTGCAACCAATTGACGTGTGATCACTGACACATGGATCCTTTTGGACCTGGAAGAAGGCAGAACGGTGGCAGGAGGCACTTATATGCACTCTGCCGATGTGCATGGGGGTGCCGTGAACAGAACCCTCACACAAAATCTCCCTTCCCCATCGTTTAAAAAGAAACAAACAGATTGAGGTGAGTTTGGCTTCTTTTTCTGTTTTTTTTTTTTTAAGATGGGGCTAATCTTACCTTACTATTTTTTTTGTGGGGTAGCCTGGTTCTTTTGTCTGTTTTCTTTGTTTTGGGTCTAGGTGTGTGTGTTTTGCATGTGAATATATGCATGCATATATATATATGTGTGTGTGCGTGTGTGTGTGTGTGATTTTGACTGTGTTTTTTGTGGGTTGACTAGAAGGCATAGATCATGGGGTGAGCTAACTGGAGGGTAAGAGTGACCTTTAGCTCCCTACAGCTGACTTCAGGAAGAAGTGAAAAGTTCCAGAAACGCTAAGGCCATAGGGCAACTGTATTTCCTGTAAATACAGAATTCCAGCCTGGGCCGTTTAACCTCAACCAGCTATATGAGAACATGGGTAGTAGTAGTAAGCAAGTGACTTGTGTCTCTGTGTTATCTATAGCAGGAGTAGCCAGCATACTGCCCTGCAGATGCTGTTAAGCTCCAACTCCCATGAGCTCCAGCAAGCATGGCCAACTGTCAGGGCTGAAGGGAGATAAAGCCACCAACATCTGGAGGGCATGGTGTTGGCTCTATAGCCAGGTCTGTTGCCTTACTGTAGGCTCTGGACAGCCTCCTTTCTGTTGAGAGCCCTCAGAAGTATTCAATCAAGGTCCTCATAACAAAGGAGGGTAGGCGTGAAGCCAGTGATGGCAGGGGCCACTATGCCTTTTCTCTCTTTCTCTCAATGTTTGTTGATTCGGCAGGAACAGATTACTGCTGCCAGAGGGCTTTTGAAACTAGGTGGAGGACTGTAGGTTGCCCACCCCTGCCTTAGAGCTACTTTCTCTCTTCTTCTCTCCCAAGGTATCGCGTCATCTGTAGATTATAGATTGTGATAGCTTCCTGACACTGTATACCAAATCACACAGGAAGTGAACTTTGAGATGTTTCAATGAGTAAGGTGTAACCACAAGATTTCCCAAAGCAAGACATCCTTCAGAGGTGGCAAAATGCATCCCATTTTCACAGGCATTCAGTAAATGGGGGGTTATGCTTGGATGAGAATGTATCGTAATAGGTTTCTGATAAAGGAGGGAAAGGAACATTGAGAGTACCGTATTTTTCGCACCATAGGGCGCACCGGACCATAGGGCGCACCTAGTTTTGGGAGGCGGAAAACAAGAAAAAATATTCTGAACCCCAGAAGCCAGAAGAGCAAGAGGGATCTGGCTTCTGGGATACCGTGTGACTGTTCTGGCTTCTGGGGTAACCGTGCCAAGCCTCTTCAGGGCAGCGGGATGAAGACTCCCCCTGCCCAAAGAGGCTGCGCAGGGCTAAAGCAGAAGCCAGGACAGACGCGTCGCTGAAGGGGCACTGCACCTTCTCTCTCTCTGTGCAGCGCCCCTCCTTCACAGGAAAGGCGCTGCGCAGAGAGGGAGAAGGCACAGCGACCTTCAGCGAAGCTGGAGAAGGAACAGAAGGAGACCCTTCTGTTCCTCCTCGGGCTTCGCTGGACAGGCGTGTCGCTGCCAAGCGGGAGGAGGAACAGAAAGAGTCCCTTCTGTTCCTCCTCCGGCTTCGCACGACAGGCGCGTCGCTCAAGGGGCACTGTGCCTTCTCTATCTCTCTGCGCAGCGCCTCTCCTTCACAGGAGAGGCGGTGCGCAGAGAGGGAGAAGGCACAGCACCCTTCAGCGAAGCTGGAGAAGGAACAGAAGGAGACCCCTCAGTTCCTCCTCCGGCTTCCAGGACCGGCACGTCGCCGCGGAGCCAAGGTGCACCTAGTTTTTTGGGGGAGAAATAAAGGAAAAAAAATTTATTTCCCCCCCAGGCGCGGGGCTGGGGCGGGGGAAGCTCGAGCTTCCCTCGACCCCAGCCCAGAGAACAGGCAACTCTCCGCAAGCCGTGGGAGCCCAGCGGCGGGCTCCCGCGCCTTGCCGAGAGCTACCCAAGTGCGCCGGGGCTTCGGGATAAGAGGCAGCTCTGCACAAGCTGGGGGAGCCCTCCCGCGGCTTGCGCACAGCTACCCGGCGCAACTGCTCAGCGCACCCGGGCTTCGAGGTGCAGACAGCTCTGCGCAAGCCGGGGGAGCCCAGGGGGGGACTCCCGCGGGCTCCCAGGGCTTGCGGATAGCTTCCTGAAGCCTGGAGAGGGAGAGGGGTCAGTGCGCACAGACCCCTCTCGCTCTCCAGGCTTCAGCGAAAGCCTGCATTCGCTCCATAGGACTCACACACATTTCCCCTTCATTTTTGGAGGGGGAAAAGTGCATCCTATAGAGCGAAAATATGGTATTTTGTCTGACTCAATACAGGATCTACAATGCAGGATGCAACTGTGTTTTTATAGTCCCAGTTGTTTTTTCTCTCCACAGAGAACATTTCTATCTATGAGACTTTGTTTGGCAATACTTTTTAAAAAATATTATTTTTGTCTGTAACATTCCAGATCGACAAACTTACCGGTGTTTCTACCATGTTTGGCTTACTGTTCCGCAAAGTTTTTACCGCATGGAAAACATCGATGACATTTTGCCTTTTAACCATTTCCACTACTATGCCTATGGCACAGAACATTCCACTTCGTCCACCACCATTCCTGAGCAGAAAAAAGAAAGGAAGGTTTAAATGGTTGTATCCGACTAAGTTATAAAGTTACAACTTTAACCCACTTAGTTGGGAGTAAGCCTCAATGAATACACTAGTCTTTACTCCTGAGTAGACATGGCTAGGAATCCACTTAGTGACATTCATTGATTTTTATTGGGTGGGGTTTGCCTAACAATTGGAAGCCCTGCTCAAGGGTTTCTGCTCATGCAACAGGGCTTCTCCCTTCTGTCCTGAAATTGACTTGGTCAGGAGAACCCCCCCCCCCGAGCTGCACAGGAGGAGGAGATAATTCAATCTGGCAAACTGATATGCTTGCACAGATGGAGCATTTGAAACCTCACATATGTACTTCTAACCCTTTTAATTAGCATTTAGTTGCAGATTCATGGCAATCCCTGAACTCTAGGATAACCTTTGAAAAAGATTGCATTAAATAGAAAAATTGATTTGGAAAATAATAGAGGAGTCTATCCTTCCTCTATAGTCAAGGTATGGAAGCCAGTTCACAGCATGGAGATAATTAGTTTTAAGGGTGAAAATGCTATATCACACTTACAGACAATGAATTATAGTTCTGCCTTCTCCTTCTTCACATTCTTCTTGCCACTTTTCAACCTGAAGAATTAACTTCAGGAACGACCGTTTGGAGCCTGGCACATCCCTGTGAGATGCCCATCCCAAATACTGGAACTGCTGTACCATCAGATAGCCTTCCTGTGGCTGATGAGAATAAGCAACATCAACAATCACAAGTAACCATTATAGAAAATCCAAAAGTTTCAGCAGAGTAATAGCTTTATTAAGACCAGTTTAAAAGCTTCAAGGTAAGCAAGCATTCACAGTTTTAATCAGGCTGAGTGTAAAACAAAACAAAAATGCAATTGGAAAAAGGATGTTGTAGGGTGTTAAGATGATATTGGGGGGGAAATGTTTGTGGAAACTTAACTAGGTGAGGCCACATTGGGTGAAAAAATATCCTCTGGCCAAGGGCACAGGCCAGAGAAGCATGATTGCTCAGCTGTTGATTCCCACAAAGGCATGTTAGAATGACCCATAGTTTCAGCATCAAAGTATATGCTAAACTCTACAATCCCCCATATGTCTAGGTAATAATCATGAGTTTAGGAAAGTTATCTACTGCTTTGTGTGACTACAATAAATATGTACCGGTATTTCTCATGGAGGGGAGATGACATAAAAATAAAATAAACAGAAGGAAAGGAAATAAAATAAACAGAAGTAAAAACAATCTGGATTAGAAAATGGTGGTTTGGAAAGAATCTGAGAACTTTTAAAATGCTCATCATGAAATAAATGAATATTTGTTTGCACCACTTTGTTTAATAAAATGCACCAATTTACCACTCACAAATTAATTGTTATTTACTATTGGTAAACCTTAAAAAAAAATCCATGGTGCCTTTAGTGTATATTACAGTGCAATTTAATTGCACCATGGTGCAAATGAAGACTTTTCAAACTATTTTGAAAACCCATAGCTAGTTGTGTGTATTTTTTAAAGCATGTATTACTTAGTGTTGAAGTAAATAAACATGACTCCCGTGTTAACCATTAACATATTGCTTACCCTTGTTAAATTGCATATCCTGAAAATTCTGTTTATTACATCACAATCCATTGAGCAAGACATGCATTCCACCTGGATGGGGCCATATCTCAGCAATCCTTCCTCTGGCCAATACTGTGGACAGCCCTGCATGATATTTAATAGGTAAAATTAAATTATAGCTAGCATTGCACATGTATTTTGTGTTAAGAAATCAATGCTTGATTGCACAACTGCAAGACAGACATTACTGTATTGCTCCATCTTTGCAGGATGAGGCAATGTAATTACCTCAGACCTTGCTGAAGGAGCCAAGAGTTCCCCATATTTGGTTAACATGGTACCCATTGGGGAGGAAGGTATAGATCAATACAGTTAGAAACACTATTAGCTGCCACCAGGGCCTGTTTGGGGTTAGAAAGATTTATTTAAGTGACTAGTATTAGTTTGCAGTGCTAGTTACTTTGATGTGTGTTGTATTCTATGATTATAAGTGGATCTAGAATTGTAGAGTACATGCAGGCCTTATTAACCTAGTATAAAGTGGTACATTCCAGGAAAATTTTACCACCTGATTACATCTTCTTCTAGATCACCCTTCCTCAATATACTGCCCTGCAGATGATGTTTGATTTCAAGTCACATCAGCCCCAGCCAAGATTGGCATAGATGATGGACCCTGTAGTCCAAAACATTGGAGCGTTCCAGTTTGGGGATCAGTGGTTTACAGTGTCTCACTAACTGTAAACCACAGTTTTACAGTTTTACAGATTACCATTAAGAACTTACCTGTGATAAATCAACTTCATTTAACATCACAAGAGAGGTACAGCCATAGTCGTATACTAATCGCCAAAAATCTTTGACAGTGTTTGGTAGAGGGTGCTGTGTGACAATGAAAGCAGCAGGTTGTCTGTAGCTCTGCATTTTTGAAAAGGAAAAGTAGTAAACAAAAGAGGAATTGCAATCAGAAACAATCATGCCCTCCCCAGCACATAGAGCATGCTCAACATTATATATGAAAGCAAGATAAAACACCTCACAAACCTCAATATATTTTATTGAAAGACAGCCTTTACTTATTTCATTAGAATTAATTTCCAAGAAAGTGCACATTGTATCAACCTTTGGCTCTGAGCCCCACAGGTTGTTTAGGTTAAGGGGGAATTTGTTAAGACATCCATGAAACTACCTAAAAGTACAACAAAACAATGCCTTGGGCTCTTTGTAGATGTAGAAGGAAGCTAAGGTTGTAAATACAGCCAGAGTTTGCAACATAAATTAATTATAATGAATAACAAAGAGAGAAAGGGAGTTTAAGTTTTATATCAAAATCTCCCAAATTAGGAAACTTATTTAGACATTCTATTGTATTTATATATAACTGTTTGGGGAACTGGAGAAAGGCTTTAAATATAGGAAGAGAACACAGGGCTATCTGGCTCACTTTGTCTACAGTGATGTCTGGCAGTGATTCTCCAGGGCTTCTGACAGGAGTGTGAGCCTTATTTGGTGATTGAACCTGGAAGCATTTTCATGCAGATTATATGCTCTACCATGGCACTATGAACCTTCCCCATTGGACACATGTATTGGCATACAAACAAACTAAACTTTGCATGTACAGATGGTAGCAGCTATGCAGGATGTTGAACTGAGTATTATTTCTCCACTGTTCTGCTTGCTAATCCATTATTTCTCCTGGGACTGCACTCATTAGCAAAAGACAAATTGCTAGAACTGGCTGCAAATTAACATACAAATCATGAAAGTCCTTCTAGAGTTTTCTTTCGTGAATTTTCAATTTCAACAAGCTACTGAAAGCATGAAAAACTCGGATTGGAAAGTCAAGAGAACCACCACTGTGCAACCCATTTTACCAAACACTGCGAGAAAGCCAAAATATTTCTTTAACTAGCAATATTTCTTTTAACTAGCTTTAAGTAGCAATTATTATTTTCAACTTTACGACCCATCATTTCAAGGCATGTTACATAGACAAAGGAAACGGTTCTTACGTCCATAAGGGCAGCATTGATATAGTTGCTGCTCTCTCCATCAATAGTAATTAAGAAAGGCAGACATCTGTCAGGTGGCAGCATATCCATAAAGCGGTTCTTGTCATGATTCCTTGGCAGGCATGCTATGCTGCAGTCTTCAGCTTGCAGCCGAGGAGTCACTGAATTCAGGGTCTAGAGGGCAGAGGAAATCTTTGGTACAATATAGCTCACCCTCCACCAGAACAGATTCGTGAATAGATTTCGGCACCAAATAGCATTGCCAGGTGGGACTGCTATGAGACAAGCAAAGGGCTTGCCTTCCTTGAGTTGTAATGCATTTCAGCCATGACAGAGACTGAAAATGAATTATCTGCATTGGTTCTCAATCTGCATTCCGCCCAAAATGAAGAAAAGAAAGCATTGTGTGAAATTCATGCAAAGTGTTCCACACCTATTTAAAATGCAGAATCACCCCTGGCAGGCCGAAGGTCACTGCTGTTCAAACAAATTGGCAGCCTGTGGCAATTACAATCAGACAATTGTACTCCACATTTATAGATGACTTTGTAAAGCACATAATAGAAAGAACTAGGTTATACATTAGGCTCAATGCAAGGAGGTGGCCAAAGGTTGTGAATCTGATATACAAACTGGGAGAAATTATATATAACTAGAAGCAAAAAAGATTTTAAAAAATGCTGGTATATAAAAGCTACCAGCAACTGAAAATACCTGAAATTCATCTTTGAGATGTGAAGAGTTTGTCTGAGAGTCTATTCTAATCATATCAAAATATGCAGCTTTGAATTCACAGACAGGGATGGCAGTTTCACCACATAAGCAGGCTTCCAAAATTGCATCATGAATAAAGATATACTGCTCCTGCCAAAGAAGGAACAGAAGAATAGTCTAGCAATATATTTTTTTTTTAAGTCACAAAATCTCTCTTTTAGATACCTTCTCACTAGGAATCTTATTCAAGGAAGCTTAACCCAATCCATTTTTTATACTGCTTAAGCGCCTTAAGTACAGTCCATTCCTTAACTAGGATTCACTTAATCAGGGCGATTTCCTGAGAATGGCAAATTTTTAAATCTAGAAATAGCAAAGGCATCAGTAATTTGCTGAAGCCAGAGATTTAATGTTTTTTGGGGGGAGGTGTTTCCATTTTTATGTTTCTGCCAGCCGACCAAATTTGCTTGTTACTGGAAACAGCATTAAAAATACATAGCTCTGGATAAATGCTCTGAACATTTCCACATGCCAATAACTATCAGCAGGGATATACACACAAACCATTCTGGTTCAGCTGTATAATATTTTAAACCTCTTTCATGCCCACCTTCCCATTAGTACTCTGGCCTGCACCAGTTGCTCATTCTTGCTTAGTGGAGTGTCCTGATAGAAGCAAGGTTCTGTGTTATTTCTAGGACACCCAGGCAAAACACATCCAAGAAGGGAACTGGGACCCCCATTACTAAGAGCGGAGAAGCACTATACCTCAGTCTGTACCATATTGATGCGGCGTGAGCGTAATGCTTTGACACAATTGTAGATGTCCACAACGCCTTCTCTTTCTGCCATGTCTAGCATTATGTCAATTACAATGTAACAGCCAGTTCTTCCAGCTCCAGCACTGGAACGATTCAGAAAAGGGTTTACAGAGTATTTCCGCACTTAAAATCACAACTCCCCCTAACAAATTAAAAATCCTAGTCATTATATAGGCACACATTCTATTCTAAGAACCCTTTCTTTTGTGGTAGTTGTAGTAGTAATAACAGTATTAGTACTAAACTGGGAGGAAGAAGAAGAAGAAGAAGAAGAAGAAGAAGAAGAAGAAGAAGAAGTTGGGCAATACTGATGTGTTCTTGTGTGCCTTCATTCACTTGCATTTCCAGAAGAAGTTGAGATAATCAACAGAATTGTTTCCCCATCTATCCAAACCATATTCATACCTCAGTGTAGCTGAAAACTTTAGACAACATAAAATAGAAACTGACTGAGTAGGGCAATCAGGAAGCCTGGACATTGGGCAATAGTATCATTAAGCTATATCTATTAAAGTGACAGTTGAGAAGGAATAAACCAAGTTAAGAAAAGTAAACAAAGACTGAATCACACAGTGTCACACTAAGACAACTTCACAGGAGACTACAGTTCATGCACACATCGAGAAGTTATAGAAAGTGCATCTACCTCTTCTCTACACACCTGCAATGCACAACAATAGGCCCGGCACTAGGAGGATTGGAGAGTTTAACACGGCGTATGAATGAAAGAAGGCCTGTTGCATTGTAAGGGACACCGTGATCTGGCCAGCCAGTAAAGTGGAACTGTTTAACTTCACGGATTTCATTGTAACCTCTCTGTCGAAATCGAAAAACAAAAAGCAGACAATATTTTTTGTTCATCTGATGGATTAGGGAGCAGGAAAGACATTCAAATCAAAATATTGAATTTTGAGACAAGCACAACATCTACCAGAATCAATAAACATTTTTGTTAGTATTCTAAGCCAAAAATGTGACAACTGTTGCTGAAAATGGGACTTCTGCAATTGAATTTATGTGCGACTATAAATATAATCTGTCAGTTGATCTTTATCAGCTTCCTTCATAAACCCAATATAATATTGAATGCGGCACTATTTTCTCGTTGTATCTTGAAAATTGTACATTTATAGAGCCAATGCGGCATGTATTAAAAAATCACAACAGCATATGAAAAGGCTTTCCCAAGAAGCTAAGCATGAAACACATGTGCTAGCATGGAAGTAAAGACGACAGTGCAAAACTACTCTTAAGGAAAGCAGTCCTGAGGAGTTAAAGACTTAACTGAAATAGTACATAAATGACAAGACTACATTAGAAATGCATGAAGCTTTACACTAGAGTAACTGACATGGCCTCATCACAGAGCTACAAGGTACTTCATGGAAGACAGAATGATGATTAAAATAAATGCTCCAAAATAAAAAGTGAAAATAAAATAAATGCAGGTGAATAATACGCAACTTGCGTAATGATGGAAATAAAAAGTAGTGAGGATTGTAATCTTCCGCAGTCCCCCTCCCTTCCTCTCCTCTGTTGCAGCAACAAGGAGATCAGAAGCATATGCTTCCATTTCTAAAACCAGCTAATTTCCCCATTAAATCCAAACTTTAGGAGTTGTGGTTTCTTTGAACTCTAGTGCAAACAAGCTAGGATCAAACCATAGTTTCAGACTCTGATTTGTTCATTAACTTGAGTTTAAACAAACTACAGTTCATCAAGTTCAGACTTTAAAGCCTTTGATCATGGTTTGTTCTGAGTGAAACAAAATACAATCACTGGTTGGGATTCAACACTAAGCCAAGTGTCATAGTTACTGGTCTCACTCGCTGAATGCAGCCAAGGAATGAATCAACAAATGAAACTCATTATGCATTACTATAAGGGACTAGTAAAAACTCCATAATATAGCTTAGATAACAAAATGCTTACATTTGGTTTAACCAAAGTATTATGTGAGTAAAAAAGGTAAAGGACCCCTGGATGGTTAAGTCCAGTCAAAGGCAATTATTCAGTGTGGTGCTCATTATGCTTTTCAGGCCGAGGGAGCTGGCATTTGTCCACAGACAGCTTTCCGGGTCATGTGGCCAGCATGACTAAACCACTACAGCATGACTAAACCACTACTGGCACATGGAGCACCATGACGAGTGCCAGACTGCAAGGAAATGCCGTTTACCTTCCCACCGCAGCAGTACCTATTTATCTACTTGTACTGATACATTTTAGAACTGCTAGGTTGGCAGAAGCTAGGACAGAACAACGGGAGCTCACCCTATCACGCGGATTTGAACTGCCAACCTTCTGATCAGCAAGCCCAAGAGGCTCAGTGGTTTAGACCACAGCACCACCCACATAATAGGGACTATTATGTAAGTATTACATTTTGTGAGCTGCTCTGGGGGCCTTTTTTGCCCCAAAGTTAGCATAGAAATAAATTGTAACATAACAACATAATGTAACCTGGTGGCAAAATAGTTTGAGACATATTTTAAAGAGAAGATAGGCAAAATGAATTCATATGAGGATAAAGAAGTCAACACGTGAGTTGTTAATGGATGTAGATAAGGGATTGTAAGGGACAGAAGTATTGGCAGGACAATCATATGGCATATATGATCATAGCACCAACTTGCAATACATTTTGTATACATAATAGTTTTAGATATACTTACCCTTTCAAGGGTAAATGTCCTGACCACATATTCAGCCAGCGGTTCTACTTCCACACAAGTAACTTTGAAGTCTCCATACACTTCAGTGTCATCAGGCCAATACTTGTAGCATTTAACCTGCAAGGAAAGTTTTGAAAAATCTCCAAACCAAGGAAGGCAAATGCACGAAAAAATGGGACACGTTCAACGTCTTATTAATTCTGCCTAGTAATACAATAATATATATGCCATTACATGAATGAAATAGCCAATGAAGATGCTTCAGAAATAAAGGAATCAAGTTTTAGGGGGTGATCCTACAGCAAGATCTCCTGGGGTGAGTAGTTTAGGATGCAGCGGATTTCCAGCTCAGTAGGCTGATGCCTGGTTCAACTGGAGCTAAATCCCCAATCCCAGTTGAGCCAAGCATAATCTCATCCTGGGGTAGGAGCAGAGAGGGAGGACTTAGATTGGGTACTAAGCCCATTTAGCTCAGTCACCTGACCTTGCAACTCAGTATAAAAGGCTATCTTACAGGCTTGTTTTCCCTCTGCTAGGCTTAAGCAAGGAAGAACAAAGCAGCAGCAGCAGAAGTTCTGCAACTGAATGGGGTTTGGATCTGGTACAACCTTACTCTGGTTTAAATTATACTTGCTTGCATTTTACACTGGCTTTTTTGAAGATAGTATTGTTCCCTTACTCTAATCAAGTGTTCTTTTTTTCTTTTTTTTAACCCTGGCTACATCAGATGTTACCTTTTTTTCTTTAAAAAGGAACAGTGTTTACCTAAGTATTTCATTTTTTCACAATCATTTTTTTTTCTGTTTTCAGAACCATTTCTCCATTTTTTCTAACTTACACCATCAAATGTCCATCTTTTATTTGTATGTCAATACAATAAGCAGAGAAAGGCTGAAATACAGTTTAGGGTCTTCAGGAAGAGTATAGCACAATGGTATATAATCACAAAGTCTTTAGCAAACTGGTCAGATAGTGTTGGACTTGGAGCTACACTCAATTCTCTTCATTAATCCAATACTTTATCATTTGTGCACTTCAAGACATGCTATAGTTGATTAATGCTTTGGTGAACAAGTTCATAGGGGGAAACGATATTGTGGTTTCTTGCCCCACATACACTTATCTCATCTCTAGGCCCTTGGTGTGCTTATACATAGGTGTACACATAATGTGACTCAATCTAAATCACATGATTGATATACAACATATACCAATCAAGAAATTGGGGATATATGTGCTGGAGTTTAAGCACACAAGCCCTTTGACCTGTTACACACATATGAGTAAGGGAGAACAAGTTCAGTAGGGTTCCTGGCTCTCATCTAGGGAGATGGTAATCTGCTCTGGCATCTTTCATTTCGAATTCTGGTGCCTTTATTTCAAAAGCACTGATTCAGTTTTCATTAGCGAAACATTTACAGTGTTCAATGTGTTTCCTAAGGTTTCAGTGCTTTCTAAGGTACTACTTACCCGTCCAACCTCAACTAAATTTGTAACCATAACAATACACGCAGATTGTTCCTGCCATATCATTCTCCAGAAATCGTACACCGTTTCATGGACTGGACCTGAAAAGAAAATGCTCTTAAATAAATGTAAAGTAACTACCAAGCCACTGATCTCTAAAATACCTGCCAGTTATTTCCTTAGGTATGAAGGACTCCAGTAATCCTCCCCGGACCACTGCACATTTATAACTTATGTTTCATTAGTGCTTAAGTATCTCACTTAAACCAGATTATTAGGCATTAAGACTCTTCAACTTGGCATTATGCAAGAAAACACTGAAGTACTAAAAATCAGTAATTTTAATATGGGTTCATTAGCACATGAAAAGTCATCTTATCATAGTCTTTATGGAAAACTCTATTTGTCCTGCTCTCCTGCTGTCATTTTATTACAGACAACAGAACTTCAAGGTCTGTCCATGATAGAACTTTGCAGTTAATTAAAATCCAGCCATCCTGTTTCCCCATAGGATGAATTTCATTGGCAGCGGCCCCTTAAGTTTCAGTCTAGTACCTTAACTTAATAAGCCCTGCTTCGATTCTAATTCTAATAAATTTATATCCCCTTCTTAAATTAATGTAGGGTAACACCATCAATGACTACTAGTCAGGACAGGTTCAAGATAGTGTATAACTGAAAAAATAGCTGCTAGGAAGCAGCAGCAGGCAAGGATTATTGTACCCATGTCCTCCATGTGTGCTTTCTCTAGACACTGAATTGGCCACTGTGGGAAATAGGATGTTGGACAAGACTGGCCTTTGGTCCATTTCTGCAGGGCTATTTTTATGTTCTAAGGAAAAGACAGCACTAAATAAAATAAAAATTGTTAGCTAGTACATTAGGCCTAAACTAAGCGACAAAAAAGTTGGAAACAGCATCTGTGCTTACATTTTGAACACAGCTAGAGTTGTGGGTTTTTGTTGTGGGTTTCCCCCTCAGGAGTAAATGACAAGCAAATGGATCTTTACAGACACTTTGCTATGCAATTCTTAAGCCGATCAAACAGCTGCATCTCTATTTTGTTACTTGTACCTACAGTGGACTATAGTAAACATTTTGCAGCAAGCATTAGGTGCAACTATATTAGATGAAACTTAACCAACAGTATTTAATAGTACTTAATTTTATATAGCTCACACAATTATAATCTGAGATGCTAAATTACTTAAAATACTTAGGCTCCATTTTAGTTATCTATTATTTTCAAGGTTCTCCTATTGTAAAATGGGTTCCATGGGTTCAACTAAGCACTGAAGAGATAGAAATCTCTTCAAGCTTAATGGGGCAAAATTCACTGCAGTAATGGTTAATGCTTCATTATATTCTCCAGAAATGATAACCTTAAATTAATTATGCCCCAAATTATTAATAAGAGCTTTTGCTATGACAAGGGAGACCCTTCAGATAAGCTAGAAGCCTTGCTTCTTTGAGGCAAATTATCTTTCTTTCATGATTATTCTGCCTGGTTGTAACTATTACCGAGTTGATATAGGTGTAAAAAACAGAAACGAGAAACAAGGATCCATGACTCCAATAGAGAGCCCCACATTCACTGCAACTAGAGAAGGGGTTTGCCCTGAAAATAAACCAAACTGTTCAAATGTACCAACTGAAACACTCAAACAAGCAACCCTCCACCCCTCTCGCCAAACTACCCCCCCCCCACTTTGGCACAAGGGGTAGCATGAAGCAGAAGGCTCCTGATCCAACAGGAGAAACCTTGTGGTGTCTCTTTTTTGCTGTGCAGAGCATTGTTGCTAGCCAGGGGTCATGCGGCAGCCTTTTTCCAGGTCACGTTTTTGTGACATGAAGGAGGAGTAGGGTTAGGAGTAGAAGCATGCTCTCACAACCTGCCACACAGATACTGTCCAAAATGACAGATACTCTGGCAAACTCTTACCTTGGGTTGCGATGTAGTGACTTGGCCTTTGGTATCCCTGAAACAGCAAAATAAGTTGATTTCTACAATGGACTATTATTAGCTTTGAAAGTAGAATCCAGTAGGGAAAATGAAGGCACACCCAAGACATTTGTAGGCATCCTTTTCAACATATGGTAGTCGTAGCTGGTCAGCTATATTGCCTAGTTTCAACTATTTTCTTTTAAATAAAAAAACTTCCAAGTAAAGTGCTGGAAGAGAAATGAAGTCCAATTGATTTCAAATGGTTTCATTTCTGAGTGAATGTGCTTAAGACTGGATGGAAATTTCATATAACCTAATACAACATGTACTTTACGTAATATTAGATCAATGCTTCCTGATAGGTGTCATGTGAAATCTACAACTGGATCTCTGCTAGCATTAGTTCAGTGTTGAAACTATACACTTTGCCTTCACTTTTTATGACTGAAATAGTTCTGTTTGCTGCTCCATATAATAAGCCGCGAAACAATCACACTTAATTAGCAAAAACTAGCTTCCACTATGAATGCGCAAAAAATATTAGAGCCATAAATAACAAGCAGAACAGCTGAATGTTAGAGCTGGACAATGTGTATGTGTGCACAAATTCAAAATCTACATGCAATGTTGTAAAAAAATTTTGTGCAGTTATATAATTTTAGATTTAAAACAAATTGTGTGCATATATAATACTTTACATAAAGACATGTATATACACATGCACATATAATACTACTGATTTTTTTCTACGCTATCATTTTCAAACATTGGAAAGAGCTCCACACTATTCAGTGTATTAAAACTACAAAAAAGTAATAATAACCAGAACCCATGGATATTATTTCCAAGTGCCATTTTTTGTTAATAGAATGGCACAGCATTGTAAGAAGAAGTAAGCAATTTAGTAGTGCTGGCTTGCAAGGAAAAGTACCTATATCCCCTTGTATACAAATGTGAGATATGAGCCTTATATGCAGTGCTAAAGCTCCTGTAAACACCTTCTTCTCCAATGTTCCCTCAATAATTATTATGTATTATTTTTGTTCTTAGAAATACTTTGTGTAATTTTCCTCATATGAAACACATTCTATTGAATTGCTTGAGCTGGGAAATTGCTGCTGTGAAATGAACACCCAAAGAGAACTTGATATTCAAATAGATTATATGTTTATGAATTTATTTTAGTGCACAATTTAAAATTTTGTTGTAATAAATTAATTAGTTCTGTTTTGTATATGCTTGTAAAATAACATTTCTGTTTCCTTAGACAGAATTGTGTCCCTCTGCATTTAACCAAGAACCTGTGACGGTTTTAATAAGAGGACTTCATGCAAAGGTCCCTAAAAATTAGAGTGAGTTGCATGTGTTAGGCCAATGACTTCCATTTCAGAGAACAATACTTCTGCAAATTTATCACTAAATAAATTTGTTATATTGACACTTCTCAACAACAAACTGCTGAGTCATTTCCTAGTAAGGCATACCACAGTCATGGGTCTTAACATTTGTTGTATTGGATTTAGTCATGCTTAGATTTAATGGATCTCCACTGTGACTGAGGCTAAAATCTGAACCCTATTTGCCTGGGAGTAAGCCATACCAAATTCAACAAGACCTACTTCTGAGTAGGCATGGTGCCTAATCTCCAATTTTCATCTAGTTTCAGTGAAATCATATCCAAACCCTTCCCCCCCTTATTTCCATTTGTTTCTCTCGAATAGATATATATTTTGTGTCTCCAAAACATGTCCATACTTGACCAAGACATAATCTCTGGTGAAATCATGAAGCACACATTATGAGTTGTGTGAACACCCAGAACAAAAGGTGTGGGGGCAGGGGAAAGAAAAAAGGAGAGAAACTCCTTGTGCTAATGGGACAACGTCAGTGGATACAACCTATGTCTCTAAATATATATGTCTGTGTATATACTATATATACCATTACTGAATTGTCCCCAGCCCATAAGAAAAGTGATCATGACTGGACTCCCTTTAACAAAAGGAGACAATTCACCACCATCAAGAATCCCTTTCGTATCATAACCAGGTGTCTTCAGAAGCAGCACTATACACCAAACTATCCAGCTTCTCACATGAAAATGGAATGCAAAATAAAAGCTACTGACCAAAGCAAACAAAAATAATATTCAAGCAAAATGCGATTTTTTTCTTTAACAGATAAGGTCAGCTGGTTTAGCTGATGGTTTTCATGACTGCACTAGAGGACTATCTAACTTTTAAAATACAGGTACAAACATAAATTATTAACACAAAGGAACATTTAAAAGACCAGATATATAAATGGGATTAATTAAATGAGGCATGCACATATATCTAGTAATAAAAATTAGAAGAGTAACACAACTGAGAATGTTTGCTATATTAAATAGTCATAACAGGATGCTGTTATTCACATATAGTGGTACTTACATCCCTGTACAGCCAAATCTACAGCCCAAATCAAAGTCAGATGTGAAAGAAAGCACAACAATGTCAGTGAGTACTAGGACGGAGAACAAGGAAAAGTGTACATTTTGTTCTTAATTGGGGGGAAAAGCTGTCATTCAGTTTGTAGGAATTGCATGCAAAAAAGTTTCACAGAGAGAAGCTGGAAAGAAAAAGACCAAGCGGTATCATCTACTTACATCAATGTAATTAGCATTAATGTAGTCTGATGAAGGATCATCTTCCACAGGTTGCAATATCACTCTGGAGTGGTCATCTGTAAATATATTGTGAGAGTCAAAACTTGTCCAGAACAAATGTACAATAGGTATGGATGGATGTAAGCAATGATAGAAGGGACTGGACTAGCATATATTGGCATCTAACAAAACAGACATTTTAGTGGATGCCTTTAATCCAGGGATTGCCAACATGAAGCCCTACAGATGTTTCAGGAGAAAGTCCTGACAACAGACCATGCTGGCTGGTGGAGTTCAGAAACATCTGGAGGGCCCTATAGTGACTACTCTGGTGTTTAAACTTTTACCTGAGCAGAAGCAACACACTTCTTTTTTTAGGAGTTCCACTGAAATATGTGTATATGCAATGGATGATGATAAGTAGGGGCATATATAACTGTCTTAAACTAGACTTCATAGCTTAGTTCAGTCATGACAGCTACTTTAAATAGTTCCATGTGGCAGCTGCTTCATTGTGATGAGCTTTAGCTCAAGAGCAACCTGTCATAGGAGAAATTTACTTTTACCACTGTCATTTAAGTGGATTTGCAGTGACATGGATATGCTGCACATCACTCTAGTATAGTTCCCCCCCCCATCCTAGCCCCCTCCAGATATTTTTATGCTACAACTGTCAGGGAGTCGCAGTCCAAAATATCTGGTGGGCACCATGTTGGGAAAGGCTGGTCCACTCAAATGGCTCGGTGGAATTAGTTCACAAGCAGGGCGATTGAGAAAGGCCATCAGAGAAATTATCAGTGTATTGGAGGAACGGGGAGGAAGAAGATGCACTCACAGACAGTCCTATTTATTCCCCATCCCCCGGTGGAGTAAAAAGGCTTTTCAGGAGAAAAGCAATAAAAAACTCAAGCAATAATGGCACATAGTGTAATCTCTTGGTGCCTTTATCACTACCAAAGGTAGTATATGAACTGAACCCTGAACAGTTAAGAATCTGGCCCACCACAATCACTAAAATGTTCAGCTCTTGAAAAATTGTGATTTGAATGCATACTCTTTCACACATCTGAATATGATGGACAGAGAAATCTAAGCCTTTATCAGCTGTTTTCCCACTAGCACAGTGATAGCAGATGCTATTCTTGTTGTAAAATGGTAATCAAATTTTGTTTGTGCTTTGGTCTTAACTATCAAAAGCTTTACTCCTGAGGATCTGTCAGGGTTCTTTGATTCTAATCACTGCATCAGAATGCACCAGCGGTAGACAACTGAAAAATCAAATATGGTGTAGCAGTGTAACAGAAATGCAGTGAGATGTTAATTTAAATTTTAAAAGAACTAAAGAGAGGGGAAATTGGTTTGCAGAAAAAAAACTTTTTACTTGTATCTTACTACCCCTTTCTCTCATCCACTCATTCACTTCTGATTATTATAACATTATTTAAAATTACCCTTTATCTGTACATAAATAAGTAAATATCTGACCATATTTCTATCTGTAAGCTGCTTTGCCCCCTCAGGGAGGTAGGTGGAGTATAACAACAACAACAACTCTATTTTCCTTCAACACACCTACCACCTCCACCCAGCACCAGTTCAGCTGAAAGGCTACACAGCATAGCAAGGGACCTGGGTTTCCTCTCATGTTGTTGCCAGGCAACAATCAATCCATTGAACCATGTTCTAAGTAGAAATTGTCAAACTTAACTTCCCCTGATCTCTCATTATAAAGGTAAAATATGATTCAGTCAACAATTGTGGCCCTATAATCTGCATGATGTAGATATAATCAATGTGGTGTAGTGATAAAAGTGATGGACCAGGAATAGGGAGAGCTGTTCAGATCTCCACTCAGACTCACCATGTTGCTCAGCCACCATTTCTCAACCAAATCTACCAGACAGGGAAACTGGATGGAGGGGGGAACCAGGTATGCTGTACGAGTTCACTAAATATTCATCAACATAATGAAATATCCACTTTTAACTTACATGCGATAATGTTTCCATATCTATTCTTTGTTCTGTTTTGATCCTTTTTTGCCACATCCCAAGAAGCTGACTGCCCTTCAAAGAAGCTCTTTATTAAAAAAAAGGGGGGGAGGGGAGATGAGATTATAATTCACACATATTTTTGCATTTATTTCAACATTTGTTTTAGTATTCAAAATAGCAACCACCTACATTTTTCCATTAGAAATAAATGTAATAACTGGTCTGGAAACTTCTGATGGGGGCAGAAGCAAACACTGAGCAAATTCAAGGCCTGCTACTTTAAACTGCAAAAAGTGTGTGCTTATTGCCTTCGCCTGTTTCTCCATCCCTAATACAAATAACATAAATTGTCCAACAACAAATAGGTAAACATGTGAAGAAAGAATTTCCCAGTTAAAAATGATTTCTGTCACACTGACAAAAATAAATCAAGTATTTCTTTAGTGAAATACCACAATATGGACTTGTACTAGCATGCTTCTCATTCACAGTAAAGTCATTTTTATGGCTTGCCCATGCTGTTCAAACATGGGTATGGGCAGTGGCAGATTTTGGTCTTTAAAATTTCAGTCCTGTATGAGGCAAAAATTTGGAACCCCCTGCTCTTTGCCTTCTGTTCTCTCAATTCACTGCATTATAGTTCCAAAGCCCTGCAGCACCCTCTAGCGTCAGCTCCCAATGTGGTCACACTGGTCCAAATCTGCCTCTGCTATAGGCTCTGTACACTGTCCCTGTACCCTGAATTTTTTTACAGGGTTTATGCACGTCAACATAAGGAGTCCAGTGGCCTATCTAGTCTACCACCCCATTTCCCACAGTGGCCAACCAAAAGCCTGAGACCAGGTAGGGTTGGATGGATCCACCTACCACAATCCTACTCTCTCCATACCCTGATAGCAACCAGTTATCTGACATAAATATCAGTGTTAAAACAGCTGACTTAAAAATGGTTATGAAAAATTTGCTGCAGAACTGGAGGGAATTTCGGTAGAGAGTGGATGTTTCAAGCACACCCTCTGTAATGCTTTATGACATAGCATCTAAAGCAATGAAATTTCAAAGTTTCTCTTTGGGATTATTTCATTGACTCATGGTTCACAGAGAAGTGGTCTTTTAACAATTTAATCCCAATTAAACATTCATTTTAATCTTCTTGTAATTAAGAACTCGTGAAAACAAGAAGCTGTACTCTCAACGGGCCTCTCCTAAGTTATTGAAAAAACACAGCTGTTGACATTTTTACCTCATATTCTTCTTTAAAACCGTAGCTGTCAGATGTTTTCATGAGGTTGATATGCTGCAGCAAATCAGCTACTCTTATAGCAGGATGTAGCTGGCCTGTTTGGTATGGCGACTCTGTTCCTTCGCAGAGGTAGCGAGGTACATCGAGCAGACGACTTGACTCTGCTGTTGCACTGTGGTTTTCATCTGTGGTGATATTAATCCAGAGAATAATAATCAGACTCAAATACTCCAAGATACAGTACAGTTTTAAATCAGCTCGCTGCTGCACTCTGTAAAGGTTTTGGAAGCCACAATAAGGAATGTGCACACAACAAATTTGTTCTGGCTTTTTGAAAAGCATTGTTTTGGAAAAAGGTCTGTTCTTATCTTGAGAACTAGGCAGTGCTAATTCCACCTGGGACCAGGATGACAGCACAGAAGATAATTTTACATGCCCCCCCCCTTTAAATCAAATTCACTGTCCAGCAGTAAATAATTGAACTCAGTTTGCGTTGGCCAACTCTAGTCAGCACAAAATTCCAGAATAGGTTCAAACTGCTGTTCACCTTTTGTATACAGCTGATGGGCCTTGGGGTAGCTTACAACATGTGTATGGGGCAACCTCTATATGCCCCATACAAATACTGAGTAAGCAGTAACCTTCTATTTACGGCTGCCTTGGAGCCCTCAAGACCTGCTACAAGTTCACATGGACTTGCTCTCTGTGATCTATCTTCTCTTAAGAACATGATAAGAATAAATGCTTCAAGCAAAGCTGTCAATCTTGCTTGGACCAGAGGCTGGCTTTACATTTTATGGCTGCTGCACAGAGGTAATTCATGTACCCTTGGAGATTTTGGAGGGGGGGGGGGGGAGAAAAAGAACTATTGCACAAAAAGAGTTCACCCTGAAATAATCGGTATGTGCAACGTAAACTGAACCATTGTTGGCCTTTAAGACTCTCAAAGGGATCTTGTTTTTAGAGAGGGCTGTTGTCTTCACACTTTGCTTAAATGTTTTTGGAGGTATCTGGCCAGGCACCAGAAACAGAATGGACAAAATTCACTTCATTCAGTGGTGCAAGTTGGAAAAATGTCCAAAAGAAAACAAACAAACAAACAGGGCTTTATTTTGCCACGGACGACCCCCCCCCCCCCATTTTGGATGTTCATTAAGTAACAATGAGTGGATGCAAATACAGTATTAGGCAAGTTTCTGGTTTTAAAGTTGTAGTTAATGTTTTCAGGTGAAAAGCCATAGCAAGTATATGGTTCAGCATACTCGTGCAAACTTCTTTGCGTTGCTCAAATTTATTAGTGGCAACAGTTTTCTGTACCTTTGGTCCCACCCCCTGTAAACAATGCAGGGGAAGTACATGCTATTGTTTTTATTTTTTTACAAGTATTCCAGCACAATTTATTTTACATTATATACCATTTAGACCACATAGCATGCTTTAGTTTTTCCTTCTTGTGTATTTCTGGTCAAACACTTGTGATGTATTTAGACAAAAAAATTAACATAAGGTAATTTCTTTATGATCAACATGTAAAATAAGCATGTCAAATTACACCACTCTCCGGGACATCAGAAAAAAAATTCAGTGTAAACTTAAAATTTCCCCATACAAGCTACCCCTGTTCAAAATTTTCTGGAAAATCCACCTCGCTACCCTGATCTGATCCTGCTATGCCAATTTTGCATTATATTATAACATAGTTACCTAGTTAAGCAACACAGATTGTTTTAGAGAAGAATATACATTAACAAATATAAGTTAATCTAACGATCAGAGTACCTAGTGCACACAGCATAAAATGACGCTCTGATGTTAGAATCAGTACAATCAGATACAGCTAAAGGCCCTTCACATTTTCAAACACATCAACTCCTTCAACTGAAATCCCACTCCATTGACATAGGTATATGTTCAAATTTAAACTTGGGTTTGACAGCTTCAGAATGACTATAAGAATCCACTTGTCTAGCATGATAGAGCCCTATCCAGCTGCTTGCTAGCCACAGTTGCCCCAGCCAACACCTGGGAAATACACCTGGAAAATACATGAAAAAGAAACGCATGTGTGACTGTATTGTATGGCAGAGCTTTGCCAATAGTCATCTTCTACAACTATTTCACTTTTATTTTGAACCAATCTTGTACAAGATGCTGGACAGAACACAGAAGCTTCCAATTTGGTAGCAGATTACTTGCATTCCAAATCTGAATTTTAGGAATTTACTTCTTCCACACTGATCTGACTCCACCAACAAGAAACATTTGAACTGAACAAAGAGGGGTCCTATTTCAAAACAGACACATATCAAAGTCCAACAAAGATCAAATCCAAAGTCATTTTTAAGTACCATAAAAGCAATCATGTTATTATATTAAAGTAAATAACCCCACTCCTTAAATGATCTCATGGGGTTTTAATTTGAATCATCGTGTGCTTCATTAAACTGAGTAACAGTGTGAATGACAAATCAAAGTCATATTAAAGATAGTGTTTCATTCATTATACCATATATCTTGTAATATAAATCACCTCATTTACCCAGCCAACATTCACACAATATACTATAAAGCATAGTTCCACAGGATGGGGATCAGCCTATGCAAGGCTTAGACTTGTGCAATCCCAGTTTACCTCTTCTGAGGAGAATTAGTTTAGAAGCTTTTGTTTAGTAATAGGTTGATTCTGAACAGTAATGCATGTTGTTTGAACAACTAAAACCCTGGTTAATGTTAATTATGTTTTGTTTGAAATAAGCTAACTTGAAACTATGTTTCATGGCTATGTGTTCTATGGTTCAGTGTGACATGTCAACACACTCACCCTGTCTCCTCAAATACTTACCAGTTATAGGGACTGTAGCCCATTGAAGCATTAAAAAAGGCAAATAAATCTTGAGACATTCGAAAACTTTTTTTATGTTAGAAAACAGTCAAAGCTTAAGCTTAAAAGTTGTAGAAGCTTTGTAACAATGGTAACTAAAATAGCTTCTACAATTTTGGAATCATAAAGAAATCTAAACAACTTTGTGCCATTTTAATCACCACAGACATGCACATATTACAAAGCCATTTTTTTGTATGTATGTATGAAATGAAATGAAATGTCAAATATAAAAAAGGAAGAATGAGCAATGGTATCAAGTCTCTAACATAAATACAAGCTCTCATGAACTCCAACTAAGACATTTTGCCTCACGTAAATAATATTTGTCAATGAACAACAAACAACAAGCCACACTGTGATGTGAATGCATGCTGAAACTGTCAGGCCGCCTTTCAGTTTTGCCCTGGGGTTGCTCTTCACAGCTGCCTGTCTCACTAATATTCGAACAGATTAACCTTTGCATGTCAAAAGATTTGTTTCACCTAACTCAGTTGGAGGTTTTGATAGCTCTAATGTCACATCAAATATACTTGTTTAGTGAGTACATGGCAGCAAGAGCCTCTTGATGAAAAGGATTAGGAAAACAGCACCCAATCAGCGAGTTTAAAATTAGCAATTATTTAGATATGTTAATTATAATTTAAAGCTGTAATCAAATCATTACTAATGGCTGAAGAAAAAGGATGGGACATTTGACACAATGCTGAATGTGTGCATAGGAGACCCACATCCATATACCTGACCAGCTATGGAGCCCTGAGTTGGGGCTACTATTATAGTATAGTAGACCTGGTTTCAAATCCCCACCCAGTCATGAAGCCCATAGGATGGCCTTGGGCAAATTCCCAGCCTACTCCACAAAGTTTTTTAAAGAATAAAGGGGAAAGGGAACCATGGAAGCCAACCTAAGCTCCTTATTATAAGGGCAGGATAAAAATGTAATATGTACAATGAACTAGCTCCATCCACCTAAGATAAGACAGGGAAGTGTGGTTCTCAAACACCACGTCCTGTGCCACATTGTAAGCTGTTTTTTAAAAACAAAAACGGGGGTATTTTTAAAAACAGTTTGTGATATGGCAAGGGAATCTGTAGTTCAAAGTCCCATGGGATGTGCTCTAACCTTAGATAACAGCTAAAATGGTTTTTTAGATTCTGGCCTAACTCTTTTAGCTCAGAAAGTTATAACAGGTTCCAAAGGGCCTGAGACACGGACATCTAAATTTTTTATTCCTCATGTTATAAAATCATGTTCCAAAGCCCCCAAACTGCCATGTATTTTGAGGAGGGGAGGGGGATGCTTGAATTCAATATGGCAAAGGGTGTGGGAATTTGAGGCGGTCACTATACGGTGATAAGCTTTTTGGGTATGCATCAGTTTCCATTTGAATTTGGATCCATTTCAATGCAGTTTCTGGCCAGCATTTAGCACTTGAGTTCATTTGGTTGTACTACTGGTTGATTTATGCTAGGAAAAGGATAAAACAAATGTTCCTATACTGGCCTTTGATTCAACTAAGATATCCTTCTGGATTACTGGATGGGAGACTGGGAGACAATATTTTAATGGTTGCTGCTACCTGTCAGGTAGGTTCCATAGGACTCTATCTTGAATCACATGCTGATTAGGCTTCAGGATTAAGCTGTCTGCAGATATGGACTGGGAATGGCAAAAGAAATGTTGAATGGGTTTCTGGATCTGGTAACGTCTGTTTGTTAGGCCTCATCCTTAACAACAATGCAGTACTACTGATGATTTGATAGCCTTTGACCTACTCTGTGGGAAGTGCACTGGCAGGCTGAGGGTGCCATTAAATCTGGACCTGACACTCCTTGTTCAAGTAGCACTTGTGACGCAAAGTGCTACGGCTGTAGTTCCTCCCATCTATTATTGTTTGCATTCGTCTGTCTTGAAGGAAAATGAAGTGCGCCTCTGGGGGTGAAGTCAAAGGGCTGCATTAGCAGCACCAAAGCGAATTCTCTGAGGTGCAAGCCTGGGCTGCCCAGAAAGAAAGACTCCCCCCCTCAGCATCACTGATGTGGTCTAAATCAAAGCAGAGCAATACTTTTGGCACCAGCTTGGCTGCAGGAGTTGCCAAAATGAGGCGTACAAGGTGCCATCCAATCATCTTAGGGACTTCACTCCAAACTTGTATCGGGTTCTCTCCTTAGTCTTTTCTTCTCCTATCTAGGCTCTTATAACATCTAGGTTAGATTACCTCTGTGGATTTTAATGGAATTTCCTTTGTAGATAATTTCAAACTTCCATTGGTTTAATTGAACTGCACAGATTTGAACACATTGTGTTTCTCGATGCACTGCCAGTTGCGGGCTTTGACTTATAAAACCCAAAATTACTTGGGACCAGGATATTTGATAGACCCTTTTCTCTTTAAAACATTTCTACCTCAGCCTTCAATATAAAATCTCCCAGGGAGATTCCAATATTATTGAAAACGCCCAACAAGTAAGTAAGTAAATAAGAAAAATTGAGAGCTATGTAAAAGCACCAGTCATACTTCTTAAGCCATTCAAAACATGGATGGAAAAACACACACAAGCGGTGAAAATTGTACAGATGAGGTGCCGCTTGCAAGGCCCTGTCGCTGGTGGACACCCACCACATTTAAAGAACATGGGTGCACTAGAAGTGGGATTCCTCTGATGTTCTCAACAATTAGGTAAGTTCATACAGAAGAAGGCGGTTCTTCAGATGCCAGGCCCTAGGCTGTCTATAGCTTTATGGTCAAAGTCAGCCCTTCAAATTGTATGTGGAAACAAATTGGTAGCTGGTAAAGAACAGGATGTGCTTGTTTCCGGATGTCACTGTTAACAGCCCAACCAGCCTTCCAATGCAGCCTCATGTAAAGTATTGTATAGTAATCTAACCAGGGCATGGAAAGCCGCCACAAGGTAATATATTTTCTAAGAAGGAAGCTAGTTAACCGACTGTCTGTGTCACAGAGTGGTACAAATGGGAAATAAGCATCTCGAAAGTGGGACTCAACAGCACCCTTAAAGCTAAGGACTGTCTCCTTTGGGGAATGCAACTCTAAACAGTAGAAGCTGAATACTCATTTTCTATTTAGTCTTGTCTCCTGAAAAGTCCCTTTCCGATCTTTAATATTGCTTTCAGAATCCTCCCTCTTTGTGCTCTAGTTTCCCCAGTAGCTTGCAGCGGTGGTGCTTCGAAACAAACTTTGAGGTATCAATTGGTTATTATTTCAATGCCAGTTTTTAGTTTTAAAAGCAAATTTTATTCTGCAGAAGATCAGTGATATGGGGTGCTTCCAGACAGGAGCATAATATGGCTAAAAAGTCACTTGCTGCAAACTGGTCACTACTCTTTTTTTAAAAAAAACCACATTGGATTTTGGTGTTGGCAAGGGGAAATTGGAATTAAATGCAGGGGGAAGGTATATAGACTGGCATTTTGATGCTGACACATTGTGTGGACACTGAAAGAAACCTCCATACATGAGTAGCACTGATCCTACAATAAATGCCTTTTTGGAAGCATCCATAATCACACTACCATATCAGGTTGAATATGTGAAACCACCATTGTTTCTAAAGCAAGGTCAGCTTTGAAAACAAAAATATCACTGAAGCAACCACCAATTAAGCTGTGAAAACCAACAATTAGCCTCCCAAAGTGAGGGAGAAACCAGCCTCCAGTGCACATTTCAAGCCCAGGAAGGCCGTTCATTTCTCTTGACTGTTTGATGCTGCCCGAGGAAAATGAGTACACCCGAATGTTCTGCCAACAGCAGGCTTATATTTTCAGTCTGAAACAAGCTGTTTAGACACCCAGTAAATATATTGGTTGACAGGAGTTATAAACCATGCAAGGAGATGAAATCCATGAAGGAAGAGATTATGGACTAGGTCCTCACCTAACACAGCAGTCGGCACAAGTGGATCATTGGGCACTGCAGGAAAACAAAGCTCGTGAAGAAATACATTACCTTCAATTGGTGTATTTTTTTGTTTTATCAATAAAGAAACATAGATAATTTTATAAAGTCACATAGCAGTGTCTATTAGTGAAACAGAGAACACACAGTCTGCTTTGTTGAAAGCAATGTTTGCATTTTACACAATGCCATAAACGCACAAAATTATCCACTACGACCCAATTAGGCTATCTTCTAAGCATTTGCTGCTTGACAGCCACAGAGTAAACTCTCAGGTAGTTTTGCCAGTGCAGCTGCCAACAGCTAATTGAACAGTTAGGAAGCAATTGCTGCTATTAGAAACTCAGTTCTAGCCTAAATGCACCCTGTGTTTTTCACAGGGCGTAGCTGAAATGCCCTTGATTGAAACATTCATCAGCAAATTCTCTGATGAAAGAAAAGTGAAACATCACAAGTACTTAAATCAGCAAGTGGACACCTTACTTTCACACTACACACTTAGTAAATTATGGCATATTAAGCCTAATTTACATACTGTTCCTTTTAGGGATTTTGGAGCCTTTCTCCCAAGGCAGGCATGGAAAAGAACTCCATGGGCTCATAAACACTCACTTTAAAGGAAAAGTGTGCTTTTTAACACTTCCAAATTATTTCTAAGCAAGAGAAGAATTTCCGATTTCACTGGCTGATAATTAGCTTTCTTTGGGAACAGCCAAGGACTGTGGAGGCTTTGGCATCCCAAACCAACTGCTTAAGCCCTACAAATGTCTTAAAATTGGCCTTCCATTGCATTAAAAGGTAAAGGGATCCCTGACCATTAGGTCCAGTCGTGGCCGACTCTGGGGTTGCGGCGCTCTATAGGCCGAGGGAGCCGGCGTACAGCTTCTGGGTTATGTGGCCAGCATGACTAAGCCGCTTCTGGCGAACCAGAGCAGCGCACGGAAATGCCGTTTACCTTCCCGCCGGAGCGGTACCTATTTATCTACTTGCACTTGACATGCCTTCGAACTGCTAGGTTGGCAGGAGCAGGGACCCAGCAATGGGAGCTCACCCCATTTTAGAGAGAGGAGTGGAAGCCAAATTCAACGGTGAGGGAGAAGGCCACCCACTTGTGGAAGACCTGTGGAGAAGGAGGTCTTCTCCCTCATGCTTGGATTGGGCTCCTGCAGGGTCTCTCTCCCACTCTTGCAGGAACTAATGGAACAAATTGTTCCAGTAGGGAAGGAAAAAAGATATTTCAAGGTACAAACCTGAGACTGAGGAGAAGAGGTAATCTACCATGTGCACTTACCACCCCTCTCAAATTGAATCCACCATAGTGTCTTTAACCCACCCTTCAAGTGGAAAATTTGACATATGGACTATCACTAAAACAGGGCACAGCAAGGCACTGAGAGAGTTAATTGATTTATCTTGGCTAAGGAAAGAAGGGACAACATATGCTCTTTTCTTAAGAATGCTACCATCGTGCTTGCTATTACATGAGCACCTAGAAAATGGTAGAAATAACTAGGCTGGGCAAAAAGGCACCTAGTCTCATAATCCATGTTTTTTGTCCCAAACAGCTTGCAGCAATCGCTGAGCCAGATAGTACACTAGTTAGGAAAGGGACCAGCTAAGTCAACAATGTACTTTGTACTTTCTGAAAATCGTTCAGAAACTGGAGCACTCACTTCCGGGTTTCAATTTCAACTTCTGGGAGTCGATTTGTTTGGAAGTCAAAGCATTTGAGATCCAAGCTACGGCTGTACTGCTACTGGGAGTGGCTGGAGGAGGGGGGCCATCACCCAAAATTGGGGTTGGGTGTGACTGTTGCATACAGTGGCACCTCAGGTTAAGTACTTAATTCGTTCCGGAGGTCCGTACTTAACCTGAAACTGTTCTTAACCTGAAGCACCACTTTATCTAATGGGGCCTCCTGCTGCTGTTGCGCCGGCGGAGCCCAATTTCTGTTCTTATCCTGAAGCAAAGTTCTTAACCTGAAGCACTATTTCTGGGTTAGCGGAGTGTGTAACTTGAAGCGTATGTAACCTGAAGCATATGTAACCCGAGGTACCACTGTAGTTCAAGTGTCTCACTAAATTAATTTATTTAGTGTAAATGTAACAGCACCTCTACAGAGCACCTATACACAGAAACAAAGCAAGTTGCCAGCTTCAGTTACAACGACCATTTAAGCTCTGCCACTACTGTACTTACATCTGGGACTGAAGTTATGGGAATCCATAAAGGTGACCGAGAGAGGGTCCTCTGCATGAAGCGTGCTTTGATCAGCGTAACTCCTATCCATTGCGTTCACCATATGGGTCATTTCTTGCCTGGCGTTTCCCATTGCATCTTTGCGTTTCTTAGCAAGTTTGCTGCCCAGCCAAAAGCCAAAAGAAAAAAGCAAAAAAATGAAAGTCATCATAATTTTTCCATCTGGTGATCAATAACATGTAACAGTACCAAAGTGAAAGAATCTCTCAAACTTAAGAGCAGCTTTAGAAGCTCTGGTACCCACAACCACGAAAATGTTCAAGTGCCTTGCAGTTTCAGATGATGAGTTGCCGTTGTAATGTCTGGAAAGGAACTTGCACAGGAAGGGTATTCAGCTTGGGCACTTTTCATCTTTAGCAACCTGCAGCCTGATCCTAACCACATCAACTCAGAAATAAGTTGGAAATATTTCAGTTGGGACTTGCTTTCAAGCGGGTAGAATTGAGAGTTCAGCTTTAGTTTCACAAGGAGCCTGTCAAGAACAGTGCAAGCATTGGAAACATTAAGCACTTGTGCTTCCAACTTGCTACTGCCAATGATGAAGCTACTGTTAGGAGTTTACAGGACAAATTTACACACTGCAGTGATCCAAACTTGTATCCATGCCACTATTTTTATTTCTTGTTGTGAGATAATATTTATCGTGTAGAAATGTTTTTGTTTACAAATTCATATTCTTCTCTCCCTTTAAGTGCTGTTTTCCCATGCAATTATGCCAAAATACTCAAATTGGAAACAAAATTCCATTTTAATTTAACCTTTATACAAATAAACAGCATAATTATATCAAACGATATATGTTTTGATTTGTAGTCAGAGAATTCATTTTTCTGGTTTTTCTACCACATCTATCATTCAATTGCTTAGATTGGCAAAGGTATGCAAACAGCACAACAAAAGGAAGATAGTTCTGTTCATGTTAGGATTACATCTCACAGATCACCTTTGAATTAATTAATTAATCAATCAATCAATCAATCAATCTGTACACTGCGCTTCATCCATAGACCCCAGGACAGTTCACAACATACCAATACAAAGATAACAAAATAAAATGAGAACCGCCCCCCCCCAAACCCAATAACCTCCCCTCCCGACCAAACATATTTTAAATTAGCCAAAGGCCTGGCTGAGGAGGTAGGGTTTTGCCTGGTGCCTAAAGGTATATAATGAAGGCGCCAGCTGTTCTCCTGCACCAGAAGTGAGGAACTGGATCCAGCCCTTGATCCAGAAGTAGGCTTCCCATCTATCCATCACCTGATGTCTTATGACATCAAGCCATTTAAATTTCAAGCCCAGTGGTGCCTCGCAAGACGAAAAGAATCCGTTCTGTGAGTCTCTTCGTCTAGCGGTTTTTTCGTCTTGCGAAGCAAGCCCATTAGCGGAGTAGCGCTATTAGCGGTTTAGCGGCTATTAGCGGCTTAAGGGATTAGCAGATTAGCTGCTAAAAGGCTATTAGCAGCTTAGTGCCTTAGAAAAAGGGGGTGGGGAGTGGAAAAAACCCCCCAGGAATCGCAAGACATTTTCGTCTTGCGAAGCAAGCCCATAGAGAAATTCGTCCTGCGAAGCACCTCCAAAACGGAAACCCTTTCGTCTAGCGGGTTTTCTGTCTTGCGAGGCATTCGTCTTGCGGGGCACCACCGTACAGGCTTGCATTTAAGCCACATCTGAAATAATTATTTCTGTTACCATCTGTTACCCCATAGGGGCGGGGTGCACCACAGGGCCTCCAGAGTCTGCCTGCCTTCTCCCACTCACCCGCCCTACAGCTGGGGGGGGGGGAGGCAGAAGGCAGACCGTTTGGGCAGCACGGAGCCTGCGTGTGCCCAAGCCACCACATCTCTCCCAGGAGAGATGTGTGGCTCGGGCACACTGCAGGCCCTGCGTTAAGTGCCGCCCAGCATTTTGTCACCCTCCTCAGTGGTGACACGTGGGGAAAACCACGCCCGCCGCATCCTCCTGCCTCCGCCCCTGCAGAACAATGGGAAAAGATGCAATATTTTTTTAAATGCCAAATTTTGGTCACAAAGAAAGTATGAGAGCACCCACTGTATTCCTATTTTTTCTTTTGCAGCTGCAGCTGCAGCTTGAATCATCCCTTCCCTGACATCATATAACTTCACTCACAGGACAGGTGAGCGTGGTTTGCCCCAAACCCTATGGTGGGCTAAGTTTTGAGACCCGGTAGAACAAATTAGGTTCCCTACCATCACCATGAGTGTGGCAAATGGGGGAACAATATTTTGACTTCTGTGCTTATACTTTTAAAAACAGAATTCTGTGCTGTTCACACAGTCTCACAGAATCTCACAATGTTAACTGAATCTCACAGGATCCAAACTGTGCATGCAAAGGAATTCCTATATGGCTGATATCCTTCCCATTTGTACACACCTGTGTACATTCACTATCATATGCAGAGGGAGAAGCTAGATGTTTACTGGGCGGGGCTGAATCCTTAAGGTACAAGCAACTGCATTAGATTATCCTAATTAGTACACAAATATTTGTAAAACACTGGTGGTTTTTCACAGATAAAGCACCACAAAACGCCACCTGTGTTAATTAAGCACACAGAGCACTCAATTTGCAGTTAAACACAAATTGCATCAAATACTCCTGCTTTCAGGACAATTGTTTATTTTGAACTGTGAAATCCCAAATAAAGTGTCATCAGGATAGTTTATCATATAGACTGCATATTAATAACATGTTGATATACTATGTATTAAGTACGTGTGTATGAAACATATATTAAAATGTTCTTAATGGGTGACACAGTTGTAATTTAAGGAACAGCTGAGAAAGGTATTTCTGGAATATTAATGGATAAATAACAGACATCTTTAAAATGTGCATACATGTTTTTGCTTAGAAGTCATGCTCCTTAAGAAAAAACCTGCCTTGTAAGGGATGTCTAGATTTGGTGAAGAAGAAAATGTCCTCCGGACATACTCAAAGACACTCTTCTCATACTATTGAGAAAATGCCGTTACAGCTAACAAGATCCATTCAGATTCTTGGCGCTGACAAGTCTCTGCTCAAATTCAGTAACACAGCCCTCGTGTGCTTGGTCACATGTAGACCTAGACTGCTTCCACGCTAGAGGTGTTGTTGTTTTTTAGTGCTGCTAAGCCTTTGCTACTTTGCCACAATAAGCCTGAAGCAGAAACATCTACTAAGATTCCACACAAGCATTGAGTGTAGCACAATATTATCACTACTGACCACACATACAACATACTTTCTTGGCCTGACTATTCTTTCTCCTGGGCATTCTTGCTTCACTTTCTGAGAAACATTGAAAGAGTTGGGTGTCAGTTGCTGTGGCTGCATTTTCCAAGGCCAGCGCCTTATAAATAGTGATAATTCGTAATAAAGACATAACTTGACTGGGAAATAATTTGGAGGTACTTTTCCACCCAGTGAATTTTTCTGGAATGCCCTATGTGGTAAGATTATTGACGCTAATTGGCTGTGTACCTGGTTGGGAAACTGCTCTGAGTCTTCTGGGGGGGAAAGTAGTTGGATGAATATATAAACAAGAAAGCAAAAATTGTTAAATAAATATGCAAGTCGAGAACTGCTCTGGGTCAACCCAACACAGCTGTTCCTTGGCTACATTTACACTACATCCACTCAGTAAACAAGACAGCTGCACTACCAACCTGCAGCAGCAGGATGGGGGTCTGTTTGCCTCACTTCTATGCCATGAAGAAGCATGGTAAGGGGTTGCGCCAGCTGTGTGATGCTGGCTGGACCAATCTGGTGGGGCGGCAAGCTTGTCTTTAAAGGCAGCATTGTGATTTGTTTTTGAGGGAGTTGAACAAGGCCTGCAAAACTTTCTACTTGGCAAGTGGCATGAGGGGTGCCATGCACAAGTAAGCTTCCTCTTGTGGTAAATGGAGGAGCACCCTGGTGCATTTTCATGGTGAGGGGCTGCTAACAAATATCCTGCTACTGCTCCCTGGTTTAAGGCGCTTTGGCAAGAGGGTTGCCCTTGAGTTATGACACTATCCAAGACTGTTCAGCAGGGGTGGGAAGTAAATGGCAGGTGTTTCCTTGGCATATTGTTTAAGAACAACAAACAAACAAAAGCACGCATCATTTAGTTAACTTGGAGCTCCTCACTGCCTATCTCAAATTGGGCAGAGTGCCTTCCTAGTTTTTACCTTTAACAATTGGAAGCCTGCACTATTCGAGTATAGTTAAGAGTGGTGAAAAATTAAATGCTCAGGGCAAACCTCTACAAGTTTAATAAATAGTCACCCATAGTTAAATCTTTTTAAAGTATTGTGTCTTCGTCCCAGAGTGGGGGAACAAAGACATGAGATGGTGGTGGTGGGTGTTCCTTCAATTGTGAAGCAATTGTCAATATTCAGCTATCATCTCATTATATACCGTATTTTTTGCTCTATAAGACTCACTTTTTCCGTCCTAAAAAGTAAGGGGAAATGTGTGTGCGTCTTATGGAGCGAATGCAGGCTGCGCAGCTATCCCAGAAGCCAGAACAGCAACAGGGATTGCTGCTTTCACTGCACAGGGATCCCTCTTGCTGTTCTGGCTTCTGAGATTCAGAATATTTTTTTTCTTGTTTTCCTCCTCCAAAAACTAGGTGTGTCTTGTGGTCTGGTGTGTCTTATAGAGCGAAAAATACGGTATTTACAGCAGACGTGGCATAAATTCAGTTTTGTGATTGTGTTTCATACATGGATTTGCAGGTCCTCCACGAGTCTCTGTTCACAGAGTTCTCAGCATACACTCCCCCCTCAAAATTACCAGTGACTATATTTAGAATTGTAGCTGTCAAGAACTTTTACATGTGTAAAAATGGGATAGCAAGAACTAAAAATATAGGAGAGTTATTGCTGATCTTTAATCCCATCATACTATCCAAGGCTTTTATAGTTCAGGTGGCTTTTTCTCACCTATATACTAAAGCTCTCAGTCTTCCAGCCTTAATGCCACATTTAGGAAGGAGGGAAGGAAAGGGGGGGGGGATAACCAGTCCCATCTCTTCATTTCACAAAACCCATTTTTGAAGCACCACTTCTTATAAGACTTCATAAAAACCCTTCAGGATAGTCTTTCAGATAGTGAAGACTGCAGCTAGGTTTCTGGTTAAGACAAGCTAAAAAGTCAACAGTACTTAAAGCCTTGCAAGTAGCTAAGTAGGTAACCGTGAAAAAGTTAATTTCCATGAAAAGGCTGTGGTGCTGTGATCTATAGATACCAAACTTAGAGGACATCTTAAGTACTTCTATGCACTGAGCTCCGAAGCGTGTCAGCAGCAAGCAAACAGGTAGTGCAACAGTTGCTTGTCGAGACCCCGGAGCCACCCCCTCGTTGGAAATAACTCACACAAGGACATGAATATTAGGTTTATGTTACTGGGCAAAATTGAGGAAGCGAGCAAAGAGGAAGTCCTCTTGCTCGCTCCTCCATTTAAAAGGCCCCGGCCACTCCCCCCCCCAGACAGCGGGTTGGCTGGCCGAGCTCTGACGTGGCCGGGATCCCCCAGGCAACGGGGGACAAGGTCCCCCACCTCCAGTGCGGAGTGGGTGGCCACACGGTCCACCGCAACTCCTCCGCACTGGGAAGTAGAGCAGATGAAATACACCATTAAATGATTTTTGTTGGGTGCATGCATTAAAAGCACTACCACTCTTTTCTCTTAGTAACTCTCTTTCCTATGCCAGTCCCACAACTTGTGTTTGGGCTATCCGTAGTCTTAACTGGTATCAAAATCCCCAGCAGTGTTATGTGCTTGTGATCATTGCTCCGAATCAGTGCAAATGATTTGTACAAAAATTTAATTTGTGGGCACATCTGTATTGGAAGTTAGATTAGCTTCAACCAGAGCCAGGGCCTTTTCAACTCTGGCTCTGGTCTGGTGGAATGCTCTGCCTCATGAGACCAGGGCCCTTCAGGATCTGATTTCTTTCCGCAGGACCTGTAAGACAGAGTTGTTCCGCCTGGCCTTTGGCTTGGAGCCAATTTGATCCCCCCCTTCTTTTTTTTCTTTTCCTTCTCCTCCTGCGATGAGGCTACATTTAATATTTTAATGTTTCAATATTTTAATGTTGTATTTTAATTTTGTTTTTAAGTTGTAATCATTCAACTTGTTTTTATTATTGCTTGTAAGCCACTCTGAGCCTGGACTTGGCTGGGGAGGACGAGGTATAAATAAAAATTATTATTATTATTATTATTATTATTATTATTATTATTATTGCTAGCAGCCATCAGCTCCTTATAGCTTTGGTACTCTAGCTCAGGCCATGCAATCTCTTGTTTTGGAAACAATCAGCAATTTGTATTGGGGGCTGCCGAGAGTAGATAGACATTGTTAACCACCACAGCGTTCACCTCCATCAGCCTATGCAGTTGGCTAAGTAAGAAGGGAGGGAGTAGAGATACTCTATTATTTTGTGAAAATTGCATAGCGTAATTACTTCTGGTTGTCGTGTTATTTAACAAGGGAATTGCAATTTGTCATAGTAAACTCAAGGATAACAAAGTCAGGCTACAGCAGCTTAGGTAGCTTTTGTTTAAAATCAAGTGGGTTTTTTGGTTTTTTAAAATTGATATTTCAAAACCCTCTCCATTTAATACATGATTCAGATTTACTGAAGGGCAGGCCTGTACATATATTATATGGCAGCTTGTTTTGAATTAGTAGCTTTTTTCAACCCTGCATTAGGCTGCTTCAAACTTTGTCTATGCTTCTACAAACCATTCTGACTGTTGCTACCATTTAACGCATCCCATGTGCAACATACAAGATAGGCATAGATCTTGTTGACAGGTCTGTTCCCCGAGAGTAAGACAGATCAACCACTTAAACGCTTCAAAGAAAGCGTAACACTGCAAGCTCAGAGGAAATATCACTTTCAAACAGCTGCTGGATCACTTCTCCCCCACTGTGAGGAGAAGAGCAGGGTAGGAGAAGGAGCCCAGAAGCCTTCTTGAACTTTCTCAATGATAATTAGGTGGTTTTGGTGGAAGAGTCAAAATGAACAGAAGCCTTGAAGGGCTCATGTCTTTTTGTTACTTGACAAGAGGCCAGCTGCTGTCCCACCCATCCGCCATTGTGCCCTCATCTGGCTGGGTGATGGTGGACAATGTGCATCACTTTTACTTCATGTGGGGCTCCTGACAAGTGTATGCATTGCTCACATGTAGGTCAGCATCACGTACACTGGGGAACCCTTTTAGTTCCACCCCCATTACTGCATCAGCTTCCTTCAACCATTGCACATTTTACACATTTTTATTTTGTAAAAGAACACCAACACATGAACGCCACCTTTGTGTGTAAGGGATCTGCACAAATGGATCTGGTTGGGTTTCTCAAGAGCCCTTTGTGTTTGTGGTCATTTACAGACACAACACATGGTGTCAGAAGTGGAGTTTGAAGCAGACTCACACTCTAGCACCACCCTAAAGTTTAGCCTAGCTACTTTTTTCTTTCTTTCTGGGTGGTGGGTGCTGTGAGAAACAGTGTACATTCCCTGTCATTTCTTCCCCTGAAGTGGGAAGACTTCACTCTGCCTCAGATTAGAGCTGAGTCCAGTTCACTGCTTGATGAAGAAAACTACCTATCACATTACATGAACCTAGAAAGAAGCCCAAACTTGATTTTAGAATGAAAATTAAATTGTAGTGAAACCAAAAGAAACAAATAGATATATAGAAATAATGTTTCTACATTCATTTAGAATACAATATCCCTCTAAAAATAAAAGCGAAAAGCCTTAGAAAATGTTTAGCTCCTAAAAAAAAGAAAATCAAAATTATATGGAAAAATGTAGCAAAGTATTAATACTTTTTGTCCCTTTTTGTTTTGTTTTTTTTGAAAAGGGATACTGCATCTTCAAACACGTAAAGAAGTAAGTCACCCATTTCTACTTACAGGTAGTAGGAGTAAGAATAGTAGCTCCTCCTGGCAAGCAAATCACAGACAGTGGAAAAAGAGAAGCAATGGTGAATGAAAAGCGTGACTCGGTCACATTCAATAAAGCAGAGAAATGTGCGTTTTTTATTAAAAAAAATCATGTTTTATTGGTTAGCATTACAAACTTGCTCATGCACTGATTAGCCTTACGGTGCCATGCAATTAAAAAAAATACGTTAGCATATAAAAATGATTTCGGTATTAGAAAGAGATTGCTGGAGAAAAATGACATGCTGACACTTCATTTATTGCAGGGGAAAAAAGGAAATTAAATGGGTTATGTATTTTCATGCAGTTCAGCATAAATGTGATGACTGATAACTACCTAAATGTCATGACATACAGGTGTGTACAGGTCATGTGCTCTCAATTGTTCCCTTTCCTTTTTGTCTAACTTTCAGTTACAAACTGGCAGAGCTGTGTTAACAAACAACTAAGATGGCTGCTTACAAGTATACAGGTGTAAGCGGTTTTTTGGGGGGAACATCCTATATAGATAATAGGTCTATTCTGTCATTTTTGCAGTAGATGTGCATGTATACTAAGGAACACACACACACACACACACACACACACACACACAGCTTCTGCTGCTTCTAACCCTTAAAAATGAAAATGTTGATACACACATGCTTAGCTTAAAAAAAGAAGTACACAAATGGAAAGAAATGAGGTACATTTGGAAATATTTCAACAATGGTTAAAAAAAAGTTAATTGCTATTTAAGAGATGCAGTATCCCTTTTCTTATGCAGTTTGATTACTTTGTAAAACTCTATAACAGCTAATAGAGTTTCATCTACTTCAGCTTCAAATCAGTTTGTACAAAATGATCAGGCAAAGCATAAGACACTTCTGATTCATGAAATCATACAAAACTGCTTACCACTCAGATTTCCCCCCAATAAATCAAATTTGGAAATCTGTTTCAATGCATAAGAGTAATTAAACCAATGTGAAATTAGCAGGTATGTTTTCTGATCTTCCTAAAAGTGTTAATAACGTCCAAGTATCAAAAGGGATACCACATGATGGAATCACTAATATGTATGTACAGAATGGTTATATTTATAGCACCTAGTAGTATACAAGCGCTTAAGATTAAAACTTAAAGCATATTCAGTCTAATGCTATTGTGTTTGCAGTGTGGTGGTGTATACTAGGAAAAAAATCATTTAGTAAAAAAAGAAGGCAGGAGGATAGATTACTTTAGAAACCTTGTTAACATAAAGGGCTTCAGGGAATTCCAGTTTTGTCAATGGGAATGACAATAGTTTCACATAATTAAGGGGACTGATGGGCTAAAACTACCACAAGATGAGAAAGGGTGCATATGTTGGTAACTCAAATGGACTGGGCTCAATATTACTATTCTAGAAAAGCTTACAAATCTTGATTGAATAAGTCATAAAGGCTTATTCACAGTGGGCAGTTAGGTTTCCACACAATTCAGACAAATGGTATACCACACTTATAGCAGAGGCTTTTGTCAGATGTGAGGAACCCTGTGGCCATCAGCCCCAGCCAGCATGGTCAGTGGTCAAGTATAATGGGAGTTATTGAGCCACATCTGGAATACCATGGGTTCCCCCCTCTGCTTTCGGTGGGGCATGGGTCTGGGCTGGTTATAAGCCTCTGAGTCAAGATACCTATTATGTTTAGCACATGAGATCAACCTAGCTCTGCCTGCTGAGAATTTTGCTCTCAAACATGCAGAAAAATTTGGAACTTGCTTTTTCTGCGCTTATTCTATCTCCTTTGCAACTCAGTTTACCCCTTGAGTTGGGAAGGAGGAAGATTAGTGGGAAATTACCAACAATCAAGGCAAAAAGCTCAGACGAACAGTAGACTAGGCTGTGAATCCTCTTTACTGTGAGTCTGAATATACTTTCTGCAGCTCTCTCTCTCTCTCTCTCTCTGTGTGTGTGTGTGTGTGTGTGTATGTATTGATGGGGAAGTTCCCAACATCCAGAGCCAAGGGGATTTCATTTGGCAAGCATAATGTACGAGCCTAACTTTAAGATGTGCTAGACCATTTTAATGTCCAAACACCATGCCAAAAAATAGCCATGTGAATGTCCCTTTAAGCCAGCTCTAATATATTTCAATATAGTTGCATTAGGCTCTTCGGAATGTACTGCATTAACAAAGATTAAGGAAATGCCCTCAATGACGCTTGCCCAAAGCTCACATGTAATATTGCCCACTTCTATTGCGGGAAACAAGAAGAAAGGGAACGAATGACATTAAGTATTAGAGGAGACACCTGATTAAGTTGTCATATTGAAAAATGTCCAATAAATGAAGTCTCAATGACTGAGTTAATTTCTTGCCTATGTTGAATATGGAATAGGATAGGATGTTAGCATGTTATGTACCAGCTGCAGCTGTAATACCAGGTATCACTTACATCATGTACCAGTTTCAGGTTTGGGTGGCCTTTTTATTTTATTTTTTGAAATGGGTTTAAATTGATGATGCTAACTTACCAACAAATGAAAGAATCTTAGTTTAAAACCTATAGAATACAGCTGTATATTCAATATCAGATATATTTAAATTCACTTCCGTGAACCCATAGATGCAGGATATGTATGAAACACTCTCTTCAATGACCAGGGATCAATTGCAGGCAAACAGGAAGACTACCCAATTAAATCAGTGTCCCGGGAGGATTTATAGCCATGACATTTCTATCTAAATTAACAGAGTTTATCAGAAAGTCCCTACATTGCAAGGTGTCCCCAACTTGTTCATGTTGCAGCATGAACAAGTTGGGTAAACACTTAGGCATTGTGGCACATATGTATGAAAATGTCATAAAAATCAGGTTCAATAGATCTAAATTCACTTCTGTGAACTTGAGCAGGTGATGAAACTACAGTTTTGATAGTGTTGTCAACAGTTATCCTCAGATGTGGAAATACGTGTTTGCACGTGTGTGTATGAGGACACCCACCCTGGAAAAAATGGGATTTGAAATTACAGTTGCTGACAGACTGTGATTTCAACACATGGCATTCCATAACAGTTTTGAGGTTTCTTCCCACTTGAAACACAAAACAAATGCATTGAAATGGATAGCTACTGAAATTCAACCAGAGAATTCTGGCATGAGACCTGTAGAACAGGCTGGGCAAACAGAAGTGCCCCGAAGAACTCTGCAATCAACCCCCAAGCCAGTCTTTGGGAAGTTCCTATGCCATGCCTACTAGGGAAAGCTGTGAGCCTGATTCCTTTTAATGCCCTGTGTAACACATCCCTCCATCTTATGTGCCAGCAACTGGGCCCATGCATATAGGCCTATTTTTAAAACTATAAGATCTAAAAATGTATTTTGTTTAAAGAAACTTGAGATTATAACATAAATCCATGGGTCACTTACACTGCAATACTGTGCATGTCTACTTGGAAACAAGTCACACTGCCGTCCAAATGTGCATAGGATCACAGTTTTTTAAAATGTAAATCTGGGTCCATGTGCCCCATGTTTTGCTCTCTCCTAATGTTTATGTCATATAAATAACAACCCTTTCAGTGTGCACTTCCAGAGTATGGGGAAGCATGGGAAGGGCGAGAGAGGTCCAATATGAAGATGCTGAAATTGCTGTGGGTGTAGGAATAGCCTATTAGATATTACTATGCATACAAATGATAATGAGATACCTGCCCCTAATATGATGAGGTAGTAGGTAAGCATCAAATCCTGAAGGGAAGTTGTATGCTAAATTACATTCTAAGGACATTCCCTACTGAAATATCTTTGCAACCCTAACAATAACTTATTTTTAGATTCAGCAGAGATTGGGACTTTAAAAATCAGCACCTTAGTTTGCATGGATGCCTAATAACGTCGGGCTTTTTGCCACTTTAATATGAATTGCCCTACAGTATTATGTTTATTCTTAAGCACAGAGGTACACAACAGGGGAAAAAAAAGTGAAAGCACTGTTGGGAAAATCACATATGTATCTAACTAACACAGAACACTATAAGCATACCTAAGGTTTCTAATGCAGACGTTTCTTCTCCATGTTATATATCTCCAGGGGGTAATTGTAAAAAGGCAAAAAATTAAAAAAAAAAATCTAATGGAAACCATTTAGACACATATGACTTTCAGGTACAATTCTATTTTTTTTCTTCTACTTGGTAAAAATGGATAGAAAAATTATTTCATTTCAACATGACAAGAAACAAATTTATCCTTGTTCTAAGTACTTCCAAAAAAATTGTACTTTGCTGAGTTTTTTAATTGTGAAAAAGAGAAAACTCTTCGCAATGCACAAAATTTTTGAACCAAAGCAGCCTATAGTTAGTGCTAAAGCACAGGTTCATTTTCCAGCATCTCTAAGTTAAGGAACTGCAGGTTGGGTGGGAATGAAATCTGTCTGAGACCTTGAAGACCTGTGTCCTCTCAGAGCGATCAGGGCTGGGGCGAGATGGAAAGTGACTCAGTAGAAGCAGTTTCGTATCTCTGAAATGTTGAGGTTTGTGCATCCAAAAGGGATTGAAAGGAAGAAAAAATGCAGGAAAAGAGGGATGAGGTCATTTCTTATTAGCACCTTAACAGTCCATTGATGAGGATGATGCAGGTTTATGCCAGATTAACAAAGTTAATCATATTTCATTTTAAAGTTCGATGTTATTTAAAAAGAAACATATAAGCCATTCCCTGCAAAGTTTTACAATCATTCCTTTTTGCCTGAGTTCTTTATTATTCCAGAAGATGGCGCTATTGATTTTTTTCTCATGCCTTTGGAGATTACTAAGAAAAAAAAGTGTTTTTGTTCAGACTCCTGCCAATACACTTCTGCACTTGAAGGTTTGTGTACTTATAACTCAATGTAAAAAATATGGTGATGTAATGTGATTTTAACTATTGCCTTCTAATATTTTCAAAGGTGGTGATGAAGGTGACATAATTCATAGAATCTTTTCTAAGACAATCTGGCTAGATACAGCAGACTCGTTAGCGCCAATCCAAAGACCAATATTGCCTTAAACCTTATGAAATAGGATAGCAGGTAAATAAGAAACAATTATTTCAATTACATCGATGTTTTGTACATGCCATTGTCTGTATACATTTAATAGCCTTGGACTTTTCAGAAAGTTTGCTTTTCACTTTAAAATACTAGTTCCTTGCTCTGCAATATGTCTTAGTTTCAGAATAAGAATGTAGTCCCTGACAAAGGCTTTCATGAAATGTCCTGTGAAAAAAATTCTTTTAGATTACTTGACAACACAGAATGAAAAGAAAATGGCAAATTTACGATACCTACCTTTTTTTGACAATTAATATGACAAGGAGGAGGAGGAGAATGAAGACCAGAATTCCTGCACTTATCCCTGCTATTTTCACAACACGATCCGTCTGCTTAGCTGGGTCAGGAATTACCTCTGGTTCTTCTGTTGCTGCTGCTGAGAGAAAAAGAAATAAAAGTTATTTGAATTCCTCGGATCAGAGAAGATCATGGCCCCAATCAAAAGGTGTCCCAGAACGTTAACCTGGGCCACACACAAGGATCACTTATAAAAAGCTAACTGATCAGCTGCTTTGAAGAAAGGGAACTGAATCCTGCTATCTTCCACCTGAAAATCTGATGGATAGGCTTCTAGCCTTATTGAAGGGATTCTTAACATTGGGCTCACTAGTTCACTTTTGAGATGTATATTCATTTTCCCCCTATCCTTCCCTTTCGCTTCTCTCTGCTATGTTCCTTTGTCTATCTTGCATGTCTTGTCTTGCACTCTCTCTCCTACGAAAATGTAAACAATAACAACAACAAAAAGAGAATGTGGTGGGTGTCATTCATGCAATCCTCCGGACATTGGGACACAACACTAAGGGCTCGTCCACATTCCCCATGGAAAACCAGCTGTTTACTGCTGAATCAGAAAAAATGTCAGCTGGGTTTTCTGTGAATGGACATTTGTTCCACTTCGGTGGTAAACAGCAGGTTTTCCAGAGGAAAGTGGCAGAGTGAATGGAAAACCGCTCTGACCTGTGTCTAGAAAGTGTGGATTAGCCCATGGTTGCTCTAGCCAATAAATTGGTAAAGAAATATTAGAGGAATGGAATAAAAAGTTGTCTGAATTCAGCCTGTGTGCGCAGAAGCTACGAAAAGGCAAATCCCATGCTAGGAATGTCAGTATGATGGACTGAAAGTTAAAACTTCCAGTATCACAACACCCTTATGCAAACTTGAAATATGATAAACAGTGCTGCTTGCCACACTGAAAAAAATATATTGTAGAGTTTGAAAAATGTTCTGAGAAGGGCAACCAAAATTACTGGGGTCCAGAGTATCATCCCTATGAATAAAGGCTGAGGCTTTTTGGTTTAGTGAGGAGGGGAAGCAGCTGGAGAAAGGACACCATGGGGGTTAATAAAATTACGGATGGTACAGTGTGTGTTTCCCCCTACACTTAAAACTAGAATTTGAGGTTAGCTAATGAAACAAAATTATCAGGGTTGACCTGTGCAAGTGAGTTAGCAGAGTCTGTAGGCCAGGTGCCCCACCTTCACCCTACTGAGCCAGATAAGGTGTTCAGGCAGTCACGTTGCTCATCTCACTTTTATAAAGTTGTGGCCTTGTATCTTCATCTACTAATGCCTCCCGACCAGCCGCCGTTTGCTGCTTCAAATGTCAATTTCCATTTAATCTCTAATGCACCCTGGAATAATGTGAATTTTTAAATACTGCGCTAGTTCTGCATTTTCACTTTATAACTACCCTGCAAGAAACACATTGTCCCGAGGACATTCATGTGACCTTGGTTGTGTCATTAAATCCAAACATAGACATTGTCATTATCCCCGGAGAACATCCTGTATTTTAGAATAGTTAACAGAACTATTTGCATTAAGATGAGGGTAAACAATGGCTCTGTCTGTGGTACAGTTAAGCAGGAACTGTATGCACAATGGAAATTGTCTTAAAGGAAGAGTAAAGTAAAATCCAGGTAGAGCTTTCAGAGCGTCTCTAGAGAATTCTGTATTTAGAACACTTGTTTGACCAGCATCACTGTAGATTTGGTGACTTTTAAAAAATGTCATCATTAGTTTTAATAATTTCAAACTCCACAAGTTCATCAACCAGCATTGTGAATATGCAAATACAAATAGAAATGTAAGGAAAAAACCTCTTATGTTTGTAGATCTGCACTTGCAATTAGGTCCAGAACCAAGAAAGCCCAGCCTTTAACAAAATTATAATAGAATAGTACATATATTAGTTTGTTTTTTTTTCAGGACCTCAGAGAAGTTTACAACACAATGCTAAACATTAATAGCATGAGGAATGTTTCATTGAGCTGTGTTCTCCAATGATCTCCCAGGTAGCATATGCATGAACAGGATACCCTCATACCATTCTCTGAGTGCACTGCATATGTTAGGTTTTATGTGCACTGAATGGAGAATGTGTCTAGACTCTGGCTTTCGGTTAAAGGCATGGAGAATGTGCACAACTTGACAAAGGAATAAATAGTGAATTCGTTAGTTACCCAGACTGTCATACTAGTGCATTTAAATATATATTATACTTTGTAATATTCTCTCCCACCATTCTAAATGCTAAAATGATTTTCTGTGACATGACACCACTGAGATTCAGCGTCTCACAATCCATCCAGTAACAGGCTTTTAAAACCTACTAGTTTGCAGATTCCTGATCTTGCTGACCTAACACAATCAGTGAGGGCATGATGAGTAGTGCCCCAGCATACTAAAGTCTCTTCTAGAAATCATTCTGACATATTTGATTTAACACATTGCTCATCACCTGCAAGGCATCCTTTTTAGAAAAGAGCTTCATATATCACATTTGGAGAAAGGCTTCATAGCAATTACATCATGAATTTGTCCACTGCACCATAAGCATCTGCCCATCGCAATGCCCACAATTCAGTTATTTTATATATCACTAAATAACCCAAGGGACCCTCAGGTTTAGGCTGGTCATCTCTATCATCTATCTATATCATCTATCTATCTATCTATCTATCTATCTATATCTATCTATCATCTATATCTATCTACAGTGAGGGGAAAAGTATTTGATCCCCTGCTAAATTTGCCCATTTGCCCTCTGACGAAGAAATGACTACAGCTACAATAAACCTACCATTAAAATTATGGACTGGTCATTTCTTCATCAGAGGGCAAACAGGCAAATTTAGCAGGGATTCAAATACCCCCCCCCCCTCTCTCTCTCTATCATCGACACAAAACTGCCTCAAACTGACTTACAATGTAAGAGTAGAACTACTAAAACAAAATATAGGAATAAGAGTGCCTCAGTCTTATCTGTATTCAGCTTCACTTTATTGGCTCTCATTACTGAGGCCAGACAGTGAGTTAGCACAGGTATTGTTGAACCTGCAGGTGTAAAAAAAACAGAGCTGCATATCATCAGCATAATGTGACAGCATGCCCCAAAACTCTTGATGATGCCATTCATCAGTTTCATGTAGATATTAGAGCAGTATGGGGGATAAATCTGAACCCTGCAACACCTCACAGTGAAGATTCTCTGGAGCCAAACATCACCCATGAGCACCAAGCAATCCAGGTAGGAATAGAACCACCACAAAGCAGTACTGCCCATCCTACTTGGACAGCTGGTCCAGAAGAATACCACTGTCAATTGTATCAAACCCACCAAGAGATCAAGAAGAATTAAGAGGGACAGTGTCTCCCTGGCATGTGGGCAAAAATGGTGGGCATTCAGTTGTATCCTACTTCTCCTTCCTCTCTGCCCCCAAATTTGCTGCAGAGGGTCCTCCAACTCTCTGGACTAGATTTTGAGGTCTGTTGTAGAAGCAGGGCAGTAGTACTGGATACAGCCTACTGATGAAAGATACATCAATAACAAGACTTCTTAGCAGAAGAAGAAGAGTAGAAGAGTTTGGATTTGCTATCCCGCTTTATCACTACCCTAGGGAGTCTCAAAGCGGCTAACATTCTCCTTTCCCTTCCTCCCCCACAACAAACACTCTGTGAGGTGAGTGGGGCTGAGAGACTTCAAAGAAGTGTGACTGGTCCAAGGTCACCCAGCAGCTGCATGTGGAGGAGCGGGGAAGCGAACCCGGTTCACCAGATTACGGGTCTATCGCTCTTAACTACTACACCACACTGGTTCTTAGTGTTAAGAGCCAGTGTTAGAACTCAGTGTTAGATGGTGGGAAATGTTGGCATGGGACAGGGAACAAAGGGACTAGGAAACTGTAAAAGGCGAATAAGGAAACTTCTAAGCAATAACTATTTGAATAGTAATATAGATTATATTTAAAGCTAGAGTGGTTATACCAATAAAAACTTGTATCAACATGTTTCCTGCTACATTTTTGTTTAGATGCAGTTCTGAGGGACCTTGAGATTCAGATATTAATATGTTTCTAATTTTCCATATTGCCTTTAAAGGGAAAAAGGAGCAAAACAAAGCAAGCTATATTAAATAGAAACTATAATTTTCAGAATGGTTCCAAGTGAACCAGATTACAAAAACAGCTTTTGCACTTTAAATCTAGATTTAAGAATTTTAACCAGTTGTGATCTGATTAAAATGACACAACATGTCCTCATTTATGAGATGACAGTAATTCTATTACATCAAACCTAGGAGGATGTCTCTATGAATAAACATATTTTTTAAATTTGAAAATACAGAATGATCACATCTTCTCTGGTGTTGGAAACATATAAGCTGATCAACAATCAGAGACCCAATTCCTTACTTTCTGGGTGTTTTTGTCTTTTTAAATACACAATACTTAATTTACAGTAACACTAACACACACAAACACAATAATTATGCCTTCTATCAATAGGATTTGCTTCAGATCTGAGTGGCCACTTATAGGCATGATCACATTAGATCTTATTTTGAGAGCTGTGGTTAAAAAAATTGAGAAATTTAAGAATAGAATCCAAGTGATTTTCTGTAACAGCAAAATTCAGTTCCTTAGACTGCAATCCTAAACACACTTATTCTACAGTGAAACACAAATAGATCGGCTTCAAGTTACTTCCATGGTGAGATAAAGATACTACTGGCTCTCTGAGGGGGATAAGCTGAGGGTATGGCTGCCACCAGTACTTAGAAAAATATGTCCACCATTTTTGGAGAAAAGTGTCCCCTGTCCTGTTTGGACTTCAAAAGGGACACATTTTATTTAAGCTCTTCCTCCTCCTCAAACTGTGTGGGCAGAAGGTGGGTCTGTTGGGAGGAGGAGAGCGAAAGCCTGAGCGGGAGTTTCTGTGGGCAGACGGTGGGTTCATGAGGAGAGCCTAGAGTGAGAGCAGGAGTTATCGCAGAACACAGGCAGAGGGTGAGGTGGGGCCGGGAGGAGGAGTTTGAGAAAGTTTTTGCATGGGCAAAGGGTGGGTTGTGGAGAGCGATGTAGCATGGGCCTTCTATGGTGGAGTCTCGGGTTTTCCATGAGGGGGGGTAGCAGGTGGGTTGGAGAGTGAGTGAGGGGGGTTTGCAGGGGGCTGGTCCGGTGCAGAAGAGAGAGAGTTATTGCACAGGCAAAGGGGTGGGTCAGACTCGGAGAGCAAGTGAGGGGGTTTGCACAGCCCTGCTGGAGAGCTGGGGAAAAGAGGTTTTACATGGGCAGAGCAGGTGGATTGGAGACGGAGGTTTGAGCAGACCTGGTCCGCCCAACTGATCGAGAGCAAGGAGGGATTGGAAAAGAGAGTTGTTGAACAGGCAGAGCTGCATATTTTTCTTACAGTTGTAAATCACAGTGCTTTTGTTGTTGTTTTCATTGAATAATGTAAACCCTGTGTGACATTGTAATGGATTGCTTTGAAGTCATTTCTGCACCAGGGAAAGTAATTTTTAGCCCCTCAACTTCCCCCCACCCTACCAACCTGTCCTTTAGTTTGCCCGACCAAAGGTGGCAATTCTAGCTTGAAGATGTGCAACTGATATGTGCATGACAGCCTCTGCAAATCACAAATACTGGGTATGTTTTTACAGTATTTTTCAAGAAGTGTTGCTCCTACATATTACAGTGTTAGCCATGGTGGTATGTGATGAACCAAACCCTTTCTCATAATCTATTGAATGCTCTGGTGTTTCAGATTAATATGTTTATAAACAAGGTGTTTGCTTCCACAAGGAATGATCAGTGGTAGCTCTCCATTTTTTGACACCACTGAAATTGACTGATTTAGTTGTTCAGATCCAAACATATTGCCCAGAGTTGGCTTTCATTCCAAATAAACTCAGGTTTTATATTCAACAGGCATGATTATTCATAATGCTATGGGTTGATAACCGAAAAAGGCAAGCCTTTCATTAAAATGTAGAAACTACATACACAGCTGTACTCAAACAACTGTGAAACATTATGCCTGTCTAAAATACACAGAAATGTTGGCAAGCAATCTTGCAGGGTCTGCTTGAATATTACAATATTAGGCAGACATTAAAGATGGATTACACCATACAGTGCTAAACTCCAATTAGTTTAAAATTTCAAAATGTTATTATCAACCAAGACCAGCTGATTTTAAAGATATGTTTAGGACAAAATAGATTATGTTTCATGGCAGGGCTACAAACAATTGAAACCGATGATACATTAACTGCTGCAAACTAAAAAAATTGAAAACAAAACTTCTGCCCTTTATAACATTCCAGATGTTAGAAACATAACCAATAATTATCAATACATGACAGCTAAAATGCTGAAAGATAAAAAGATATATGAGCTTATTATGCTCATATATATATATATTAATATTACAAATAGTTCAGTTCTTAAATGGGCTGAATATCAGGCCTGAATACGCTTACAAATTTTCCAAGAAGACACTCCTGCTTTTCTTACCAAGAAGGAAGCACAGTCTTTGCTGTGGGGAAAACAGTCTATTTGGAGAGAGTATGTGTCAGAACTTATGCTGATGTGTGTAGATGAACAGACCGTTCTGGGAACAGGCAGCGTATAGAACTAACAGTGTACTGGGACAAAAAGAGTTTAAAAAAATATGCCACCCACAAACATAATATTAATTAGGCAATCTAACATGAGTTTGAATTTTATTTACCAGTATGTATTATTTATCTATTACATTTATACCTCAACTTTCCTCCAAAGAGCTCAAGGTGCTGTAGTTCTTGTCCTATTTTATCCTCACAACAACCCTGGGAGGTAGGCTAGACTGAAAGACTGTGACTGGCGTAAGGTCACCCAATCAGTTTCAAGGCTGAGCAGGGATCTGAACCCTGGTTTCCCAGGTCCTAGTGCAACACACTAACTACTAGACCATCCTGCCTCAAATCAGTGAGTCAGTGGGAAGCCAACGTGATGCCCTCCAGAAGTTGCTGAACTCCAAATCCCACCAGTCCAGAATTTTCAAATGCCATGGATGATGGAAATTGCAGTCTAACAGCATCTTCAGTGCCCCATGTTGGCTGCCCCTTGAGTCAACACATAAATAGTGACCCCAGTTCAAGATTGTGCTCCTCCTAATTTCCTCCACTCCGTCCAGTTTGCAAATTAACACGTGGGATCTTCAATGAGAGAAGACATAGGCTAGCTAGAAAAATGGTGGTTTTGATGTGGAATGAACAGAAGAATGTGCTGCTCTTAGATACAGAACTGTGAGCAGAGGCTGCATGTGCATGCTGCAGCTTCTAAAGGTTGTATGTGGATGCCAGCAGCACTGTGGATCCAGTCACAGAGTGGTTTTCACTTCGTAACATGTCACCAGGAGCCATGTCATGCCTAGGTTCTGAAGTAGCCTGACACATCTACCCAGTATATCAGTAAAATTTACCCCCCCCCCCCAAACAACAAAAAAGACTTAGGTGGAGGAATGAGACCGATCTATTGGTCTTTTCATATTTGACTTGTGAACTATTCAACACTAAACAATCTTTTTAGTTATCAGGTATTACAGTGGTACCTCTGGTTACAAACACTTCGGGTTGCAGACTCTGCTAACCCGGAAGTAGTACCTCGGGTTAAGAACTTTACCTCAGGATGAGAACAGAAATCACACACCCCATTAGCTAAAGTGGTATCTCAGGTTAAGAACAGCTTCAGGTTAAGAACGGACCTCTGGAACGAATTAAGTTCGTAACCAGAGGTACCACTGTATTCAAACTGGGCTTCCTCCATGGCTTGATTGTCAGATAAAGAGACATGTAAACCCTGCCATTTTATTACTGCCAACTGTCTAATCATCCCTGGTGATCACTACTCATTTGCTTCCTATAACACTGTCATATTCTATAACCTTATCCAATTCCCACACTAATTAAAGCTCTCGGCTGACTGAAATCTGGCTTTCAATTTTTTTGTGCTAGCTATTGCTGTGCATGAATTGTGTTCCTCTCGCATAGTCTTGCTGGAAGTTAACATTTCATGTATTAATGTATACTGTACTGTCAAAATAATTCCAATAATTAGTTAGCTAATATTAGATAATGGTGGTGGTGGTGGTTTATTAAGATTTCTTACCTACCCTTCACTATAAGGTCCCAGGGTATGTTGAAAGTACAAAAACTATACTTTTTTTTAAAAAAGTAAAACCAACCAACCATAGACAATAATCATTAGGTTAATTCACGATTTTGAGTATTTTGAGTATTATTTCAGATACAGAAATCAGCTTGACCTCACCTTAGACAGATCAGAAGCATCTTTATTTGCATCAGCCACTAGCCATAGCAATAAAATATATACTATACAAAATACTATACAACTATACAAAATACATTTTGGAGGTTTACATCAGTAATCAAATAATAGACCTTGGTTTTCAACTACACTGGTACCTCAGGTTACATACGCTTCAGGTTACAGACTCTGCTAACCCAGAAATAGTGCTTCAGGTTAAGAACTTTGCTTCAGGATGAGAACAGAAATCGGACTCCGGCAGCGTGGCAGCAGCAGGAGGCCCCATTAGCTAAAGTGGTGCTTTGGGTTAAGAACAGTTTCAGGTTAAGTACGGACCTCCAGAACAAATTAAGTACTTAACCTGAGATACCACTGTACAGCACAGGAAGAAGCCACTGAACAGGATCTCAGTTGATGCTTGAAGCAGTTACTGTGCGAAGCAGTGGTCAGAAACCGGGGTTGTATTCAACTATCTTGTTGTACTAGTAGAAGCCAGCAAATGGATTCTTGCTAGTGCAATGGGACTCCCCTGCCTCTGCTCAGGTGCCCTTCTGTGCCTTCTCCAAATTTCCTTCGTAGACAACTGTAGAGAACCACCAAAACAGCGGGGAGAGGGGAGATGGTTCTATCAGACAAGAAGAAATGCTTGTGCTGATGGAACCATCTAATAGAATCATAGAATTGCAGAGCTGGAAGGGACCCTGAGAATTATCTAGTCCAGCTCCCTACAATGCATGAATATGCAGCTGTCCCATATGTGGATTGAACCTTCAACCATGGCATCATCAGCACCATGCTCTCTAACCAATTGAGCTATGTGGACCTTAGTGCTATGTCAAATACAACCCTGTATTGTATTTTTTGTTCATTCTCTTGCAGCCCTTTCTTCCTTTTCTATCATGCCTATTGGATTGTAATTTTGCAGGCAGCAATTGCATTTTTGTTTTGTCTTTTCAAAAATGTTGTATAGCTCCTAAAAACAATAAAAACAAGCCAACATTTCAATTCAGTCTTAATTAACACTGAGGACGGCGGTTCTCACATTTTTCTTCTAGTTCCTCCCCAAGCACAAGTTCCTGGTAGGTGGTCTGGACGGTAGGTCACTACTAGGTCACAGGTAGGTAGCTGCTGAACAACTGTTCCAATAATTGGAGAACAGGGTGAAGAAAAGGGCAAGGCAAGGAGAAACACTGATTCTTACACCTGGAGACCTGAAGTATAAACTACAAGCTCTAAATCAATCAAAGGGCAGGGGTCGTATTAGCAGCTGTAAGGCACAGTAATCAAGCGGGGCTTAGGATTCTAGGGGTGAGTCAAAGAGTTCAAGGTGGCACAGAGAAAGGTGTGCGTGGTGGTGGGAGAGACGAGGTTGAAGACCTTGCAAAAGCAGACTACTTGGATGAACACTTGTAAACTATGAAGGTAGGATAACTGCCAGGCCAACAATGGAGAAGGCAACGTACTGTGAATCAAGAAAAAACATCTTCCAAATGCTAAAGTTGCACGCGCCCTGGCTAAACAAATGGTCTGCCAACTATATAAGCAGGAAAGCTATTAAAAATGTGGCAGTGTGTACTAAACAGTGGGGATTTGCATAGTATTTATTTATGCGGTGGTTTTCCCCTCTTTCTTCAATTCAAAGATGGATTCCAGGGCAGTAAGCATTAAAAAGTTCAAATTATGGTAGCGTGAATGATAACAGAGTGTATTATAATATATATATATAGTGCAGCTATTGATGGTCCAAGAACTGCTTCACAGGAGGAGGGCATATTTAGGAGAGCTTTGAAAGAAGCGAAAAAGGCAGCTTGATGGATAGAGATAGCAAATCTGATTAGACTAACATAAAGCAATTGGGAAGTCATCCATTAACTTCGCCACAGAAGATTGATTCGTTGCAGAGGGGATGCAGTCAGTTCCACAGGACAGTGGAAAAGCTTGGATGTGATAGGTACGAAAAATCTAATTTTCATCCTATTTACTAGAGCTAGTGCAAGGGGAAAATAGCTTGTTCTCTGAGGGAACTAATGAAGTGTGATGAATTATGTGAAGATGAAAGATTAAATTAAGAGGAAAAATAGGAAAATGGGATAACACGAAGAAAACAAATGGAACTATTACTTCAGGCTCTGCAAAACACTTCCATAATGGAAATTTAGTTACTGCACATCCAACATCTACTGTATAAATAACTGCCGGAAGTTTTCCTCAGAGAATGCTGAAGAAAACAAAAACAAAAAAGCAAAATGTTTTCTTCGTAGTACCAAATCCTACATATTGTTATTTCAAATAATCAGGATGAATAATTCTTACTCAGAAGTTTTCAAAACAAGGTGGATGCCTGAGATGGGCAGTAATAAAACATGTATTATCAGAGTTTGATTATGACTTTGAGGCATTTCTTATAGATAATATGTCATACAACCTGTATTGGAAGTGCAGGCTTCCATTGGAGTTTCCTGCTTAAAATGGCTGTTTTCAAGGATGGGATAGAGACTTGCTTCTTTATGCATTCACCCTTTTTAGGTGTGGATCTAAACATGCAATGGATGGACATGACAAATAGATTCTAAAAATATGCTCAGTATAGGCATGGCTGTGGCTCCTCATGGTTAGGTTCTGTATCCTAGAGTCACTGTAAACGGAGAATAATGTGGTCCTACTTTGGAAATATAGCTCAGTTCTCGCATTCACCACTTTTGAAATGGTAAAGCCGCAAGTTTTGCCTTCCCAATTTTTTGGAGACCCATAGATGTCATATACACTTTAAAATTTTAGCTTCCAGTAGTTCGTCAAGAACTGGTGATTATTGGAGAAATGGAAATTTATCATGGAATAAGCCTTGACATTGATTTTGAATAGTCTCATCATGGTGAGTTTACCACACCAAAATGGAACAAAGAAATAGCGCACAGCAAAACTAGCATTTTGGCCTAAGGAGTCATCCAGCCTGAATGGCTGTCAGATCACAATATAGAAAAAAAAAAATTCCTGGCCAAAATCAGTGTTGCAATACAGATGACTCACAATTTGTGCAGCAATTAGGTTGCGGGGATTGCACATATAAGTGAAATTGTGTGCAGCCACAGCCAAATCAACCCCGTAAATGTCCCTGCATAACCACCCCTACCTTTCTGGAGCCAGTTTATCAAGTGGGTCTCACCCCACATGCAAGGTGGAGAGCTTTTAAGTTTTCTGCCTTGCTTACCAGCTCTGGGAGCTTCCCAGAGCCTGGTAAGCAAGGCATAGATCTTAAAAACTCCCTCCACAGCAGGAGAACCCAGCACAGGAAGAGCTTTTAAGCTCTCTGCCTTGTGTGTGTTTAATTTGTGCCATCGCAGCTGGCTGGCTGCCAAGTGTGTAAAGCTGCGAGCGCACAAGTGAAATGTGTACAAGTTGTGAGTTGACTGTACATTTGCATATGAAGATCTCCAAATGCCTCCACTGACAATGCTGGACCTATTAGCACAGGGGTCAGCAAACATTTTCAGCAGGGGGACGGTCCACTGTCCCTCAGACCTTGTAGGGGGCCAGACTATATATGGGGGGGGGGGGGGAAATGAACGAATTCCTATGCCCCACAAATAACCCAGAGATGCATTTTAAATAAAAGCACACATTCTACTCATGTAAAAACATGCTGATTCCTGAGCCAGATTTAGAAGGTGATTGGGCCTGATCCGGCCCCCGGGTCTTAGTTTGCCTTTCCATTTATTAGCACCTCTGAACTGCAAACATAATCATTTATTGTGAGTGCAACTTCCTGCAAAAAAGCCTGAAGACCATACAGTTTGGGGACGGACGGACACAAAGCACCTCAATATTATCTGGACTGAGTCTCAGTCTATTGGCTCTCACCCAGTCCACTAGTGTACCAGAGCACTCATCTGCCACCTCCTTCTGAAATGTGGCCATCCAGTAAGAGCAGAACCATTACAGTGTAGGTCCTTCAATCCCCAACTCCGATTGCCTATCTAGAAAGATACTATGGTTGATAGTAATGAAAGCAGCTGAGAGGTCAAGTAAATCAAGTGAGATGCATTCCCCTTGTCCCTCTCTCATATCACAGGGTAAGCAAAGCTGTTACCTTTCTTTGGATCTAGAAAGGACCTAGAACTGGCTAACAATCACTTGCCAAGGAAGGGAATGTTTGCAACTGGCCTATAGCGCTTTGAAGAATGCAATTTAAATACAACAATGAAAACAACAACATGAAATCCCTCCACTTTAACTTAAATCTACCAAACAAAGGATAAAGTAATGGAAGTTTAAATTGCATTGAAGAAGATTAAAGTTGTGTCAAAACTACTAATGGTGCATACATGTAAATCCTCTGGATTTGAAATGTGGCTCTAAAGAAACAAAAGGGGGGGGAGTGCCTTCAGCTAGCAAACAGATCACTATTAGCAGCTCTGTGTAGATGAAGAGTTTTAATGGGAAGCATATATTCTCACCACTAGAATAATTAATTACTGGCTTCTTTTCTTCCCACTGCAACATTTAGCCAGTTATAAACATTTTTCTGTTTATGAATGTACTTTTGATTACATTCAACGTCACTTTTGACACCACACTAAAAATATATCCTTATAGATGTAAGCTCAAAAAGGGAGACACCAACAGCTTTCGAAACTGAAGCTTGTGGATAAGGATAATATATTAAAGAAATGAGGATGTTGTTGTGTCGCTAAATGACTTCCAGTTGTCCATATGCCCAGAAGCATAAATCTAAGAAAAAGCTTTGCTGATTGTAGCACATAAGGAGAGCACTTGGGGCAAAAGCACAGATGCCACAGCTACACTTTCAATCTAGGAGCTGGATTGAGAAGGGGGAGGGCGGGCAGTGAGAGGAAGCGGTCGGTAAAATGATTTAAGATACCCAGGATATAATGGGATGAGTTGGAGAAGCCAGCATTTGTTATGTTAGAGGACAGGAGTATTAGGATTGTGGTTGACAAATCTTTAGCTGCTTGAATGGTTTAGGACTGCATTCAGCTTTCTGAGCCTATTAGTATCTTCTTGATTCCCAGTTTTGCAGATTTCTGGGGATTTCTACACAACATATGGGTTAGCATTAAGAGCATTAAAGATTTATAAATTTGTATCATCACGATAAAGCGCACAAAGAGATGAAATATGCACATGGTTGGGTGTAATCCTCATACTGCTCAGGCTTGAATTAAACCAAAGACCCATTCATAGTCTAATACTGTTAAAGAGAAACGAGAGAAAGAAATATCATTTAAGTTTATTCATACTAGCTTCAGGTGCCATGAGCATAGCCCCAAGGCTTTCAATGTACAGTCATACCTTGGATCTCAAACACCTTGGCTCCTGAACAAATTGGCTCCCGAACAATTGAAACGCAGAAGTGAGTGTTCCGGTTTTTGAACAATTTTCAGAAGCTGAATGTCTGGTGTGGCTTCTGTGGCTTCCAATTGGCTGCAGGATGCTCCTGCAGCCAATCAGAAGCCGTGCCTTGGTTTTCGAACGGTTCCATGAGTCGAACGGACTCCCGGAACACATTCTGTTTGAGAACCAAGGTACGACTATACAGTTTATACACAGTCCAAGTAAATACCTTGTATTTACCCTGCCTACACAAACTGGCCCAATGATTCACTAATTCACATTAAACACATGTGACTCAACTATTTTAAAAAGAAGTGATTGTTATTTTTCAATCCCTACACAAATATGTGATGATTGTCAATATGAAGGGTGGAATTTCTTATCATGATCTTCATTCATTTCTCTAGCTAAATCAATGGCAAAGCCATTCGAGTCAGGAGAATTCCATGTAGATGAATTGTCACCATATATCTATATGTCAGCTATTCAGTGTAATCTGTAACTTGGTGTGACACTTAATACTACGTGTGTATCTAACTGGTTAAATACAAATGGAGTACATACAGGAAACGAAACTTGCTATTTATTTTTAGTAAACAACTCCCACTAGGGAGCATGAAAAACAAATCTGGTTTCAAGTAGATGCTCTTTGAATACAAACAAATCCACAAAGAGTATAATTCTTCTGGGAAACACACTAGAAGGCATGTCACAACATACATAAAAGTGTGCATCAATATTTCATATATCCTGTGGGAAAACTGACACTAGCCTTCAAAGATGTTTAACCACACTGAAAATAAGTTGAGAACTGTGTATCTCACAACCTAATTTCTAATAGAAGTCTCTTTATCAGGTATTTTATAAACCTACTTCTCCACTCCTCTGATGATCTTTTTGCACAATTCACTGAGAAGTGTGCAATTACACAGCCGAATTATACAGCTAGCAGATAAGAAATAGCATATAATTTTAGGATTAGTGCTAACTTCATTAAAAGTACTTTCATAAATAAGAGGCACAGCCTGATTGACAACCTTACTGTCGGGCCTATTTTGCAAGAAAATAACCAAGTCCAATGTCACAACAAGGAAATTGCCATAGCTGAGTGGTCGAGTCTCTGCTCTGTTTGTAGAAGGTCTCAGGTTCAATCCCTGACATCTAGGTAGGGCTGGGAGATGCCTCTGCCTGAAACCACGAGCAGCTTCTGTCAACCTGTGTAAGCAAAGCCAGGTAAGCGAGATGCTGAGCTTTGGGAAGGAGGCGTAAGGCTCTGGCAGGGTCCTACAGCCCTCCCACCTTCTCCTCAAAGCTAGGAAAGAGGTAACTAGGCTTTGGGAAGGAGGGTGGAGAACTCTAGGCCCCTGTCAGAGCCCTCACACCTCCTTCCCAAAGCCCAGCCCCTCACTTACCTGGCTTTGAGAAGACAGCACAAGGGTGGTGGGTCAGGAGCTCCTGCACTCGAGTAGGACCCTGGCGGAGACACATGCCCAACTGACATGTTCTATCTCTCCTCCTAGTCGATCGTTTGGGAGCTTCAAAAGCTTTCTTCAGCCTGAACATCACAGCAACTGATGCCAACAGACATTGGCACACTTAGGGACCCGCAGAGTCTTCACAGCTTGTGTAATAGACCTCAGCAACTCAGCATTTTGGCTAATCTACTTTATTTACATATAAACACACACGGAGCACTGCAACATGGCTCCTTCTCTCTCTAGCATCAGACAGCAAAGAGAAAAAACAAAGGACAACAGTCCCACTTCACGGAACACAGTAACACAAACATCCTGTCTCCGTCACTTCCCACTTTGTGAAGTCAAAACATAGACTGTCATGTGAAAGACAACGATCCCATGACTGCAATCACGGAGCAGGAATTCTAACATGTGGTGTGTGTGTGTTAAATGTTGCCACAGGTTGCATGTTGAACTGCCCTGGCTTGGAGAGCTCCTACTGCATCCTCAGAACAAAAAAAGTATCTTCAGAACTAATGGCCACATGTATTAGTCTAATGTAGAGCAATCTACATCCTGATAAAAAATGCCATGGTTTTCATTCTTCTTCTTTTGCCCTTCATTCTTAAAAGAAGCTAAGGTAGTTGTTTCTTAAACTGTAGGCCATAGTACACATTGAGGTGCTCTATGAGACTAACAGCAAAAACTGTCGAATGTCTTTTTCAACTCAAAACAGAGATGAACTCAGCATTTCAGTGTATCTACTCATTCTGCCTATTCTTTTACTGATGTTTAAAAAATGCCACTGCTTCCTTCCTTCATAGGCACCACACACTCCCTCAAGGACATATTTGTCGTTTCCCCCACTTGTTTGGCTGGTCCCACTCCAGATCCCTTTTTACGGAGGTTTTATTATTTAATGTTTAACATTTTATTCTGTTTTTAATCTGTTGGGAGCTGCCCAGAGTGGTTGGGGAAACCCAGTCAGATGGGTGGGGTATAAGTATTATTATTATTATTATTATTATTATTATTATTATTATTATTATTATTTGCCCAGAAATGAAAGAGTCAAACATGTTGACTCCACTCCTTCAAGGATTCCATCTACATCCACAGGCTGCACAAACTGAAAAGTATCCATAACAACAGGAACAGATGTCACCTTCATGGGAAAATGTACTTGTCAACTCAGGGGAAGGAAGAATTCAAGGATAAAAAAAAGTGTTTTGTGGGAAATGGTTTGTTTTATTAAATATGTTTCAATCAAATAGCATGATTGGTTTCCTCCATCAACTCATGACACTTTATAGAGTAATATTATAGACTGACTGAATTAATTTTCCCCCTTTTCTTTATGCTTGGCTAGTTGTTTATTTCTATGATGGTTCCCTGATTGCTTCACTTAAGTGTTTATTAGTGCATTGTGGATTGTATATTTGTGGGAGATTTTGTTGCCTATTTGTTTTGCTCTTCTGTTTGTTGTAACCAAATGTATAGGTAATGTATGTGTTGAGTTTTTACTGGGATTTTTCATTTGCTCATTTTTCCTTGATATGGAAGGTCTTAACAAACGTTTCTTAAAAACGTTTGTCCCTTGCCTGCCTTTATGGTCCCTACCCCATTAACAGATCTCACCATAGTGAGAAAGACTGCAACCTGTGTGCTTGCTGTCTACTGTCCAGGCGTTCATTGCTTATGGGTGGTTTATGGGCAGTTCTCTATCTATGGACTTGGTTCAGATAGCCATTCAAACAGAGACTCTTTTAAACAGAGGACTGTCCTCTGTCAAACGGCTACCCCAGTCTCCCTGTTCCTTTCCTACACACAAACTTGGAACGGCATGTGGAAAGTTGGTCCTATTGCTTGTTGTTTGGGCTTGAAAATGAATTTAGATTTTACAAAGGAATTTGTGCCTTTTCAAAAACCATGCATATTTTAAAAACAAGGCTATCCATTCATGGCTGGGTGTCACCAATACCTCTCTGCATTATTTTAAAAACTATTCCATATGAAAACTTCTTTGAGAAGTTATTTCACTCTGTCAACATGCAGTGTGTCTTATGAAACAGCTCTAGGTTCTGAGCCACACTTAAATATGTACAACAGTGACAAAAAAAAGCATTTGGGGAAGGGCCCAAAAACATAAAATTACTTCTGTGTTTATATGTAACCACCCTTAAAATGTAATGCAATTAGAGTTATCTGGAAACATTAAGTGGCTCACCGCTGGCTGACGGACCGGCTTGTAAATTGTATTAGAGAAGGGAACAAGCCTATTGCAGAGTTTGGGAAAGGTGCCAAAGTAGCCTGCAAAATGATTTCTGGTCCTTGCTCTTTATTGCTTGTGATTATGTGATGTGTTTATCAGAATAATTTGATTTCATTTTTCCCACTCTGGGCAATGCTCCAAGCCTCAGAGGTATTAAGTAATTTAAAATTTGCCGTAGGTGTCCATAGAAAGGAACCTTGAATTGCCAAGAGCAGCTTGCTATGAAAAAAATACCCCAAAAATGAAATTCACTGCAAACTCTTATACTGAAAGGTTTGGAGGCTCTGCAGGAAAGTGTTATTGTAACTAATCTTGGAAGAGCAGGGGGGATGATCAGGATCAACCTGCTCTATGAATTGATTCTGTTTTACAAAAAAAACGAAAACCCATTTTTTATCATGTTTATACCGCACCACTTCTCTGTACTGTATCCTCAAAATAACACTGTATGATGTATTAGGCTAGGAGATAAGCACTGCAGCCAGGTTACCTTGTGAGTTTCGCTTGGGAGGTGGGAATTTGGATTTGACTCTGACTCTTTCCAGTTCCAAGCCATTAAACAGAAAATGGAAACTTTTTGTGTGTGTCTTATATGTAAAATCCTAAATAAAGAGGTGGTTACATGCTCCTATCCCACACTTGTATCTGGATATCAGGAATGGTTTCCTCTGGACAAGATTATGGCTAATGCTTTCAGGTCTATACATTTCAATGATCCTATCTTGGATTTAAAAACCAATACAGTGGTACCTTGGTCCTTGAATGGCTTGTCTCCCGAACAAATTGGCTCCCAAATGCCGTAAACCCGGAAGTATGTTTTCCAGTTTGTGAACGCTTTTCGGAAGCCAAATGTCCGAAGCAGCTTCGGCTTGAGTGCAGGAAGCTCCTGCAGCCAATCGGAAGCCGTGTCTAGGTTTTTGAACAGTTTCAGGAGTCGAACAGACTCCAAGAACGGATTAAGTTCAAGAACCAAGCTACCACTGTATATGAACAAGCTGTTTATTTGTGTACACAGCTTATTTGCAAGCAAACAAAACAGGAAGTCTACAATTAACCATGGATTTCATTTCAGCCAATCTAGGAACTTTTGATTACTAGCTTTGGAACAAGTCCAGATATTAAAATTAGTTTAATGTCCTAATTTGTTCAAATTCTGCTAACCATACTTTTTGGGTATGGATAAATCAGAAGATTTGATCCAATTTGATCAAAACTCATGTGAAGGAGCTGCATGTGTGAATATGTGCACAAGGCTCTTTCACATCTAAGCTATCATACGTCCGAACCAGCTCACTTTCCAAATAAAAGCTGGTGTAGATTAATGGACAGTGAGCTCGGATTTCTGTGGTGTCATTTGAATCTTACTTTAGGAACACACCTTCATTGGCAACTGGCTATAGTAATACTGAATAACAACCCAGGGTTTTTGTAAGGTTGGCTAGCATCCATCCGTCTCAGGAAACAATAGAGGAGTAGGCCTTTGAAGGTGAAGTCAAACTGCTGGAAGCTACCTGCTGCGGCTGTAGAGTCCGATAGAGGACAGAAATGATTGTTGCAACTGGGGCAGATGAAAGGGTAATGAATACTAACTTAAAAACATGCTCACATACAGGAGTTTACTATACTTTAAAGTTATAGTAAAAAAAAAAAAATGTATATTGGTTACACAAGACGTTACCCTTCCCTTAAGCATTTATTCTAGAAATCTGTCTCATCTCTGTTAGCAAATCTGGAATACTTTGCTCTTTTCCTGGAGACAGTTGCTGTTTATATCTACAAATGCATAGAATGAGTGCACACCAAGATGTGACAAGTACTATTTGATTATTTAATAGTACTCCTCCATGTTTTCTCTGCTTGAATGCAGCATCTAATTCTGTCTCATCATTCTATAAAGTGAACTCAGTAATGAGTGCTGTAAACACAAAGAAGAAGACAAGACCATGAGTTCTAAGTTTTTATCTGAAGATGCAACTTTTAAAAATTGAGCTGTTGTATAAGGAGAAACTGAAATTAACCTGCCAGTGAGCTATCCATTTGCTTTGGATCCACATGTTATTCAGTTTTCCTTTCTTATTTTTAAAAAAGCCATTTAAAAACAAGAAATAGCTACATGATCAGCCCAAACAAGAGCAGAAAAATGCAGTACTGTCCTAGTGCTTATACTAGCTTAAGATGGAACCAAAATGACAGGGGAACATCACAAACTGTCATGTTATACCACACTGCAGTGCTGTCCTGCTGCCTCAAATAATTTCTCTCTTAGACGTTATACAGCTGCCTAATTCTCCAGCTCATCACAAGAAATGGAACCTACCAACCCCTTAGAAATATGTCTTCTAACCTGCCAGTTCTTTTTTTGACCAATAAGCACCTCTCCTCCTCCTCAAAAACAGAAACCAAAGCATCCAGGAGGCTCCACTCTGTCACATATTTAGATGTCAAGAGGATCCCAAACATTTACTGGCACTATATCTGAGCACCAAGTACAAATTCACAGCAACAGAATTGTCACACTGAATAAGCTCCAAAGTAAGTTATCAAAGTTCAGAGGGGGAAAACCTCTTACCTTTGGTAGCAATTCGAACACACTGAGTTTTGGTTTCCTGTTAAGAAGAAAAATGGGAGAAAAATGCAATTAGCACCAGTAGCTTGGGAAATTCAGTGAAAGTTAGTTTAGGTCACTGTGCAAGCACACTTATGAACTACTTACATATACAATGAATAAGGCATGGCATGGTAAACACTTTTGATAGTGAAAGTATACTGCAGAGCTAAAATTCCTTTCATATATGTATATAGCTTTTACAGGCTGGGCTTCTAATCTATCAAGATCTCTGGCACACTCAGTGAATTGAGTCCAGGTAAGCAGAAAGGCTTCTAGTTTAGGTTCACCCATGACAACGTTAATTTTCTTTGCAGTCTTCTCAGCAATGAGAAAATCCCACACTATTAACGAGCCACTGAAAAATACAGGAAGGGTAATAGGGAAGGATGTATCTCTGTCTGTGTCAAGCAGGCACTTTCACTGTACTGCTGACATTAAGCGGGTATTTTTGCTATGCTGTCTTATGTCAACAGTACCAGATACTGAGAATTGCAGGTAGAGAGAGTGCTGTTGGGCTCAGGTCTGACTTTCAGCCTTCCCATCAGTACTGGTTGGCCACTATGAGTACAAGATGCTGGATTAGACGAGCCATTGGCCTGATCCAGCAGCCTCTTCTGATGTTCTTACAGCTTTAGCAGCCTGTTGAAAACTTTTCTGTTTCAGCAAGCCTATCCAGACACTTGATTTAGTTGCATTTGTTTTCATGCTTTATTGATTTTATCTCTATTTTTAATGATGGTAATACGTGTACTTGTTTTTCATTTGGTCTGTGTGTTTTAGTCATATGTTATATGTAGCTGAATTTGTACACTGCTTGGATAATCTTCCCCTCCCAAAAGTGGTCTATAAATATAAATAAATAACAAAATGTAGCAAAATGTGGGCTAGATGTAGGAGAATGTTGCAGCCTGTGATAAAGCTCTTCAAGTCTAAGGCATCAAGCTGAAAGTTCTGTACTCATTCATTTTCCCACCACATGTGGAAGAAAGTGCCTCTTCCAGCATAGACTGTAAACCATGTTTAAAGCTAGGTCATGGGATTTAATAAAACATCATGGGATTTAATAAAACATCTATTTTATAGTGGCACATAATGAAATACTTAGATAGGGCCTCCCAGATTTCCTGCCAATCTTTTTACCTCCAGCTTCATTTGCAAATTTGATTTCCTAATATCAGAATGCAATTATTCTAAAATTATCCATTTTTTTAAAAAAAACCCCACGAGTTTCTCCCATCAGGAAAATCCTCCAGTTCCACAGCTATTCTAGCACACAAATTCACAAGCTGTGACATTTTCCTCATCTTGCTATGATAAACAGCTAATTCTTATAATTATAGACATTAGGCGAAGCTTCATTCTAGAGCCTCAAAGGCAAAGTCATTGATAGCTGTGATCTCTTCATTACTAGCTGCAGCTGAAATCCAAATGGCAGGGTAGAAATCGCTTTGGTTTCTTTTGAAAGCAGATTAACCTTCCTGAAGCCTATCAATCTAGGTGCAATCTTCCCCAAATCCCTCCTCTCCACCTCCTTGCGCCTCAGCCATCTGCTACTGGGGCACAATAACCAGGAGACAGAGATTTCATACAAGACTATACTTAATTCTCAAATCTAAGTTTTAAATATCTCCGCCACTGTTCTAAATGCTGTTTCCTCCCTTTCCCGTCCCGTATTTCTATTTACAAAAGGAAAATGATTCAGTGGCAGAAGCAGCATGGGGCTTATCAAGTCATGTTGCTTTTCACACCTAGAGCTGCCTGCAGTATTTAACTTCCTGTTGCTTTGTTCTCTATCAATATGCATACTGAAATAGAAGCAGTGCTGTATGGTGTCAAGATATCAAATGGGGAGGAAATAGCAATGGCGATCTGCAGCCATACCTTTCCTACCAGCACAGTGGTCAAGCAATTTGGAAGCAAACCTGTGTACTGATGCTTTTCACAAACATGTAGCTGCTATGGGAGTTACAGTGGCTTTTTAAAACAAACTTATTTTTTTCTTATTTTATGTTCGGCATGTGGGGCACTGCTTTATTAGGCCTGCTGGGCAAGCTGGGTTTTGTTTATCCTGAAGCAATTTAATCTCCTGAACTACCTGGGCATTGAGAACAGTAGGAGGGGTGTTATTTTCCTTGGAATGTGGAAACATACATGGCTGAAATTTATTTTACCGATGCTACGGCCCCAAAGAAACTTACTAAATTTTCAAACAGTAATAGTTGCTGTGGGGTGAAATGGTGTGTGGAATATGAATGGCACAGAGCCATGCCATTTGAAAATGGAAACCACAGAAAGGGTTTGCAATAACAAGAACCCAACAACTTTGGCCTACATCCAGATGCTTTAGACACAGTGAGATGGCCTGCCTCAGGTGGCAGATATGAAGATACCACTAAAGGGAAGCAAACTGTCTATTTAGGCGATATTGTTCACCCATAATGTCATTTGAATTTTTCATACCAGGAACAAAAACATATTGAGCAACCGCTGGACATGAGTCTAGGTCTATACACAGAAGCTGTTTCACTGGGTGCATTTAAGTTGCTGTTTTAAACTTTGCTGCTCTCTGTTTTAGTAGGAGTGTGTGTGTGTGTGTGTGTGTGTAAGAGAGAGAGAGAGAGAGAGAGAGAGAGAGAGAGAGAGAGATTTGTTATTTTACTGCACTTTGCTGCCTTGGTTTGGAAAGACAGGATCAAAATGTTTTCAAGAAATAAAAGCAAATGTGACTTTCGACTCCTCTCCACCACCCCTCCAACAAGTCTGCATGCTGCTCAACAAGCCTCTTTTGAGATAGGCTAGGGAAATCAAAAGTTGTTTACTGTGCATACCTGGCTGGAGGGATTGCTGTATGAAAGGAACAAGCCAAAAGCTCAGTGCTGCTCATGTGCAAGTTAGTTGTCTGTGTGATGAAGATCTTTCTGGACCATGGCCTTATAGCCCAAATAACCTCTAGCAACAGATCTGATTTTTCCCCCCAGAAGAAAATTCAGGGAGGTGCCTACCTTCTCGACACTGCTCATAGCTTGGAAGTAGATATTATATCCTTTACGGGGAGCCAATGGTGGGTTCCAGAAGCCTTGGTAAGTTCTGTTATCACCAACCGTGAAAGGAGCTGGTTCAGGAAGGTTACCAGGTGGCAATTCTGCAGCAAAATAATATGGCGAGCCACTGCTCAGAGCATTTTGATATGTGACAGGAATCTGGTAGCAGTCCATTGCACCTGTTTCTCGTTTTGTCCGATGAGGATGCAGCTCTTCAACAACAATCTGATAGGCGCTGTTAAAAGCCAAGAGCAAAACATGACTTATAAGAGGATGCCAGACCGACAGCACACAACACTATATCATGTAACTATGTTGCACCAAATAGTACCACACTCAGATCAGAAGCGCAAGTCAAGCAGAGAAGCAGGTTTAAAAATGGCAGCTTATGCGTCTCATAACCAAATCATATTTAGCAATAGGCCCCGAGTGGAAGGTGGTCATTTTATTTCTCCTAATTTTAATTTCAGTTCTCTCCTTTATTTCCACAGCAACGTCGCTCTCAGCCTCCCTTCCCAAAAGATCTAATGGAACAGGAAAGTCTTTCTCATCACGGATGTAGACTTTGAACTATTAAGCAGACCAGGACTGGATCTTACATTAAGCACAGACATTTTTAATAGATTAATCCTTCTGCTTGATAATTTGCAGCATTTGAAGTCAGCATTTGCCTTTGAAAGGATATTATAGAAAGCTCGGCTTCAAGGCCCGTCGTGGCAGCCTCCAAGCAATGCCTGAAGCACCAATTTGCTGTTGTCATATTACTAGAGACAGAAGCGCGTCGACAGGCATCTCCACCTTTTGACCTTGCTGTGGCATCTAACTTGGCTCACAGCTATGCAGATCTAAAGTATAAGCGACATCCTGTAATACAAGCACAGATGGACGGAAATCTGTCCACTCCCTCCAAATAGTCTGACTCCTTTCCCTACAGTTGCCACTGACAAAAACGTTACAAATTGCTAGAGCAGATGGCATCTAGCCTATTAAAAAAAAAAAGGACGGGGGAAAAAAGCTAACCCCAAAAACAAACTTCAGCCTAAACTTGCCAATACCTTCCTCGCAATGACAGCTCTTGGTCATTCCTCATAAAAATCTCATTTTACCAGAGAATGTAATTATAGCTCTTCTTTTCCCTATAGAGGAAAGAGGCAAACAACTGAAACGTTAGACTAATTGATAATCAGCACTTGGATGTTCTGTTAGAAAGTGCCATAAAGGACAAAGTTGAATTGAGCTCCTGTTTCAAAAAGAACCGCGGCATTTTCAAGTACGTCAAAATCTCTTCCTCCCTAGTCTCCCACAATGAAATGAAATAAAATGGGATCACATACAAAAAGATCCACATGCAATGTTGCATAGAAATCATTCGAGCTAGTTGGGATTCATGTAGGTGTAAGGGACATTTTTAGTTGCTTCTAATGCTCTGCTGCAGATGCTCACCAACTGCCATCAAATCTGATCAGCAGCCACGTTGGCTTGGGCTGCTAGGAATCCAACAATATCCAGAGAGTCACAGGTTTACCCGCCCCTGGTAAACTCTGCTAAGGTAGCAAAAAGCAAAGTGAGCATGACCTGAAGCAATGAGAAGCAGTGCGGACAAATTGGAGTAAAGGGGGCAAAAGATGGGGAAGCTTATTCCATTAGGGTGATATCCAACCAAGTCATACTCAGAGAAGAGCCACTCAAATTAGGCTTAGTTGGATACAATCCCTAATTTTCTTTTCAGATACTCTCACATGAAAAGGTGTTAAATACTACACGCTTTGTTCATTCCCTCCCTTAAGAATCTAGGCAGTAATGCGATGCAATCTAAGTTTTGCATAAGGAATTGGCTTTCCCTCTTGGGAACAATGGACATCTTAATGCTTGCCTCTGCAGACACTGTCACGCAAAACAAATGACAAGACTTTTACTCTCCAAAATGCCAGGAGATCAGTAAACTTGTCAATTCCAATATCTGGCCACTTTAGAAGAATAAAGCCCAAGGGAAAAGCAGAAGCAGGGTGAAGCGTGCGTATGAAATGTTTCATTTATTTATGATTCAATTTATGTTTTAACATGAAACCAAGGTTTCATTCAAGGGAGGAGTTACAAACATTCATTATCTTTTAGGGAGGCAACAGAGGGAGTGTTCACATTTTGCTATTTCAAGGGCACTGAAGCTTAATTCACCAAAAGAAGCAGACGAGGTGGTAAATCTGATGCTGGAGTATGTCATTTCAGGGGGCAAACAGGAGATTGCCTGCTTTGAGGAGGGTGTACAGCACACACAAGACTAGCATATCAGGGAGTAGGGTTTGAAGAAAATCTAGATTTCAACTTGCAGTGAGTTTATTTTAACTGGATAAACAATCTATTATGAGAATGCTCCTCCCATAGTATAAGGTCTCGGTGGCCACTCCCAGTCACCAGTCTAGCTGCCGCATTCTGGATTAGTTGGTCCTTATAATCATTCATTGGCAATTACTTGCCACCTTTATTTATTAATTTCGGGGACACTGTTCAGTAGAGAGGCTTAAACAGTGCATGCTGCCACTGATAAGCAAATCACCTTTCTTTGCAGCTCACTGATGAATAAATGTTTCTTCCTTACTGGCTGAGCTGAGAGCCTCCAGCTTGGTAAAAGTAAGGCTTAATATCTGATTATAAATACTGATTCATCCAGTCTCCCTTTGTATTTCATGTCTGCTGTTTGGCTTACAACTTCAGGAGGCCATAAAGAAAACTAGAGATTATGAGATAACGCTTGGCAGGCAAGACACGATTATGTCATGATTAGAGCTGTGACTACCGCCGCATGTTGCATCTTAAGGAATGATTGACGGCACCTGCAAATTTGAATTGGATTACCCAAACATCTGCTTCAAGAGGCATGTGCACAAAGCAGGCAAGGAATACAAGGGAGCATTTATATCAGGAAGGCTGACTCCTGAAACACATAATTAGATGCTGCATATTTAAATTGAGTAAGTTTGTTGAACTGTTTAACATTGGCATTTTCCCGAGAGATCGAGAATAGAAATGGGCTGTCAAAAATGCATCCTGAGATGTTCTGGTTTCAGAACGTCAGCTGGGACTTATCTTGCCACAACTAAGTAACCTGAAGCTAAGCCAGATAATTGTTTTAAAAAGAGCAGAAATTAGTGCCATAGTAAATAGGGAACAGATACTACTGCACCATAAAAAGCTCCTCTATGTGAGGAGGGTCTCTCATATAGGGGTCTGTTCCTCATATAGAAGAGTTCTGGAGTTTGCTCATATTCAATGGCTCACATTCAATGCTTAAACAGCAGCTTGAATGCAGAATTGTTGACCAGTGACAGGGCCTTATTGGTGGCAGCTCCCCATTTGTGGAAAGTACTCCCTGGCAAGGTGCTTCTCTCTGTCTTCCTCATTAACAATGTTCAGGAGAAGCATAAAAACATTCATGTTTACCCAGGTTGAAAGACTGGCAAGTTTGAAACCATTACATGTGAGGGTATGTGATTCTCTTAAAAATGTTTTAAAATGTTTTTAACATTTGCTTTTAAAAAATAAATAAATAAATGTTTTCCATATGTTTTCATTTTATTTTTAACTGTAATGTTTTAACTTTTCTGTGTTTGTTACCAGGACTCCTTTGGAAGAAGGGTAGGGTATCAGTTTAAATAAATAAGTCATAGAAACACAAACTATTAACATCAAAAGCTACAAAAATTAAACAAAAACAACATCGCCACATCATCTAGAGGTGAAACACAGATTTTTAAATAGAGATATCCAGACTACAGAAGTCATTTCAAAGAACTTGCTGAAGCAAGAAACACCATCTTGCTTCATATGCAAACAAGGTTGTGCAAATTTTCTTAATTCTTCTGGCAAGTGTGGTTGCAGAGCATTATCCCCTATGCGTATGTATCCCCACCACTACTCCACTTTTTAACAACAGGGAACTGAGGCCAGGACACATCATCTGGGCCCATAGCCTCACGGTATGTCCATGGCAGAAGGGGACTTGAACCTAGACCGCCCAAGTCTTTTACTGCTGAACCAGGAACATATCACCATATAAGGGTTGCAGGTTTACTCAAATGTCATGTCCTATCTGCATTGGATTGAGCATCTTCCATATTTCACAAATGCTAATAGTAGTAAAAGATCAAATAGTTAAACAAGAACTTGACAAGATCAAAGAAGCCTTTCAATGGATCAGGCCTTGAATAGCTAAGATTACTGATAATTGAAAAATTATTTTATTATCTAATCAGGGGTAGCTAACCTGTGGCCTTCCAGATGCTGTTGGATTCCAACTCCCATCATCTCTGCCATACCCATACTAGATGGGGATGATGGAAGTTGTAGTCCAACAACTTCTGGAGGGACAGTAGTTGGCTAAAGGTAAAGGGATCCCTGACAATTATGTCCAGTCGTGACCGACTCTGGGGTTGCGGCACTCATCTTCCTTTATTGGCCGAGGGAGCCGGCATACAGCTTCCGGGTCATGTGGCCAGCATGACTAAGCCGCTTCTGGCAAACCAGAGCAGCGCACGGAAACGCTGTTTACCTTCCCGCCAGAGCGCTACCTATTTATCTACTTGCACTTTGACGTGCTTTCGAACTGCTAGGTTGGCAAGAGCAGGGACCGAGTAACGGGAGCTCACCCCGTCGTGGGGATTTGAACCGCCGACCTTCTCATTGGCAAGTCCTAGGCTCTGAGGTTTAACCCACAGCGCCACCCGCGTCCCTAGTAGTTGGCTACACTGATCTAAATGTTTAGGCATAGGCTTTAACTATAGAATGGTTTGCATATTGTGGTGCTGGTTGTTTTTTACCTGATAGGAGCTCCTTTGGCTTGTGCTGGTCTCAGGAGCACAGTGATGGCTGTTTCATTGAAAGATGCATCAATACCTTCATAGTCTGGTAATGTGGGAGCTAATCAGAAGAAAAATAAAATCAGCCAAAACACATAGCTTTTTTACCAGTTTCTATAATGTACAAACAATCACATTTCTCAGTTGTGATCAGATACTTGGTTGTTTTAGTGTTTTATGGATTTGGTAAATTACTTTGATTTGTTTTTGTGAAGAAAGTGAATGATGAGGATGAAGAATACTATTGTATTTCTGGAATGCATTGCATGTTGGTTTTAATTGTTCTGGGAGATGCAGAATGACTAGAAGAGTGGTATATAAATTTTTGCGTACTTGTGGGTAGACTCTTATGATCTGAAGATATCATGATCATTTTTATTCAGTGTTTCAACAAATGTTGCATAAGAAATACTCCTCAATTAACAGCAGGAGCATACTGTGGAACTGTGTATCTATTATGTATAAACTGTTCTACCATGATCAATCCCCCCCCTTAATTGATTGAAATTATGAAATGATGTGACAGTGATATGGCAGCTCAGGATAAAAAACATTAGCATTAACAGTTGTACATGGTAAAACACTGTATATACTCAAGTATAAGCCGACCCAAATATAAGCTGAGGCACCTAGTTTTACCACAAAAAACTGGCAAAACTTATTGACTCGAGTATAAGCCAGTTCACCACACCACAAACCTCTCCCCCCAGCCCCTCCCGTCCCCCTGCCTACCTAGGGTGCTGCCAAGAGGCAGAGGCTGGTGGCAGCAGCGGCGGAGGAAGAACAAGTAGCCCGAAAGGGTTGTTTTCGGGCTGCTCGTTCCTCCTCCACAACCACCGACAAGGACCCTCACTCAAGTATAAGCCGAAGGGAGCTTTTTCAGCATAAAAAATGCTTATACTCGAGTATATACGGTAATTATAATTTTTCAGGTCTTCTGAAAACTCGAATCTATCCTTCCTAAATTATTCATCTCTAGAAACCTGATGTTTAATCCCAGCCTTTTGAAACAGAATCACTTTTCTGTTGAGGCTGCCAGGTGATAAAGAACCACTATTCAAATGAAAGGATACCCTGCATTTCAGCAGCAAGCAGCTTCTGACTCTCTTCTAACCCTTATACAGCTTTCTGTAGAGACAGGCTATCTGCTCTCTGTACTGCCATTATGAACTGATTTCGGAATGTATTTGACCGGGAAAAAAAAAAGATTTGCAGTTGCCATACACATGGGAGCCTAGCGAATACTTGTTCCTTCTGAATACAGAAGTCATTCATGATCCCATGTCTCATTTCTTGCCACGATAACCAACAACCAGCTATGTCCCGTCAGCATAAAGATTTCTGCTTGCACAACAGGACTTTTTCCTTCTCTGCGTATGCCCTACAGCATCCCCAAATTTTCTGGAGAAGGTTTTATTAACCCCTAGAAAGCATAAGGATTTCCATTCTTGCACTGATGGAACAAGAGATTTAGTGCTACTTTGGATTCTACCCCATTTATTTCAAAATGTATCAGTTCAGGGCTAAGCTAACATGGTGTCTCCATAACCTTCTCAGACTACACAGGGAAACAGAAAGCTGTCCAATAGTAAGTCAGACCAGTGGTCCACCTGGCTCAATATTGTCTGCAGTGACTGGCACCAATTCTCCAGGACTTCATAAAGTGGTGTCACCCAGTCCTACCTGGAGGGTCCAGGGATTGAACTTGGGACCTCTTGCATGTAAAGAAGGTGCTCTACCACTGAGCTATGGTACTTCCCCATCTCCAACTACAATTCCTGCAGTCCCTCAACACTGGCCATGATGGCTGGGGCTGATGGAATGTGAAGTCCAACATCATCTGTTGCACTATGTTCTCCACCCCTGCATTAAATCCATGGCACAGTGTAGGAGAATGAAAAAGCAGGAACATTTTATGAAAATCTCCCAACATAGCTGGAACCAGTAAACGTCCCATGCTCTTTAAGTGAATAATGTATAGCAACCTGGCCCAAAATCATTATCGGCATGGCAAAATGTGTGTTTCCCTTAATGGCCATGTTGATGATACAGAGAAACAACAGCTGATGTAACACATTGCATTCATTTCCCAGGACTCCAGCACTCACTTCCAGTAGCTCTACAAAGCTCAGTTTCCAAACAAGCCCAGAACCTTCTCCTACCCTATTGAAGAACTGTGGGTGCTTTAGCTTCCTATTTGATATTACTCATGTGCAAACTCTACTTACCTATTTTGTGTCGTGCATAAAAGATAGCAAACACAGTAAAGTTTAATATAAAACGATGAACAACCTTAAATTAGAGGTGCATTTTTTTCATTTATGCATCTCGGTTTGGATTTTAGCACCCTAAACCAATTTCCATTGCAGTGGTGCCTCGCAAGAAGAAAAGAATCCGTTCCATGAGTCTCTTCGTCTAGCGGTTTTTTCGTCTTGCAAAGCAAGTCCATTAGCAGATTAGCGGATTAGCACTATTAGCGGTTTAGCGGCTATTAAAGGCTTAAGGGGTTAGCGGATTAGCTGCTAAAAGGCTATTAGCAGTTTAGTGCCTTAGAAAAAGGGGGTGGGGAGCGGAAAAAAACCCCCAGGAATCGCAAGACATTTTCGTCTTGCGAAGCAAGCCCATAGAGAAATTTGTCCTGCGAAGCACCTCCAAAACGGAAAACCCTTTCATCTAGCGGGTTTTCCATCTTGCGAGGCATTCGTCTTGTGGGGCACCACTGTATTCAGTAAAATAAATGAAATTAAACACACAGCTCATGCTATATAAATAGTACCGTGAACATGGCTCTATTGGTAGAGCATGAGACTCTTAATCTCAGCATTGTGGGTTCGAGCCCCACATTGGGCAAAAACATTCCTGCATATCCTTCCAGCTCGACACCTCTATGATTCTGTGTGTATGTATAACTGCACAAGAGGGTTGGATATTCTTCTACAAGGATGCAAAATAATCCAAATTACTCCATGTGGGTTTCAGACTGTATATATAATCACCTTTCTATGTGTTTGCCCACCTGAACAGAACACTGTGCAAAACACTCTGTTACCTGTTACCATTCACTCATTAACCCTTTTTAGGCATTCATTGTGCAGGGGTCACATTTCTTAAATTTAAGAAAGTGTTGTGGGCACCAGGGACAACATGGCCTGAGGGTGTGGTATAGCACAAAATTTCCTGGTGGGACCAAACTGAACAATAGGCTTGCCATAGGAAGTCAGCTATGTCCTGCTGGTCCCAATTGTGGAGATCGCACAATATTAATCACACACATACACACTCGTATACTCACATGCTGTTGCTGTCTAAAAGCAACAGGGATAATTTGTCTCAGCACCAGGCAAAAGATGTACCAAGGTGGCCATACCACGTTCACTCTTAAAGAGTGCAGACATGCATATGGAACACAGACACATAGACATCTTTCTGTGTTTCCCTTATACATGCATACTTCACCTTTCCCTCTCTCCCACCTCTGCTGGAATTTTTCAGGTGAGTGCAAAGTAAATGCTGAAAGGGTGGACCAAGAGAGAGTGGTGAGGAGGGAGCATGGGAAGGACAAGTAAATTTTGCATCATACCTCAAGTTCTAAAAACGGTAGAAACTTTATTTGTTAAAAAATGAAAGCTTTGAATTTGAGGATTCTGGTTTATCCTGGGGCACCAAAGGCTGCCTTCACAGGTACTGCAGGCACTGCGTTAGCGACCCCCATATTATGGAGACTAAGTTAACACACAAGGAGGGGAGACTGCATGAGTGCAGTAGGTCTCTCTCTCTCTACACTGCCCTCCATCTCAATCATAGTCCACATGTTCAGGGGCAATTGTCTTCATCAAGCAAGCCTCCAGTAGTCATGGAGGCTCCCATGCCTGGAGTTATCAGGGCTGCAAACATGCAGTTACCTCCATGAACAAAGGAGGCTTCCCCACTGCAGATAATCACTCTTGAAAAATGCACAGGGCAAGGGGAATGGGATGCAGCTTGCACTCTCATTCACAATGTCCCCTCCTTGCATGTTTAACTAAACCCAATGATCTTCTCTTGACTGCAGTCAGCATGTTTTGTTACTATTCCCTGAAGGGAAGGGGAAAGAATTTATGTAAAAACAAATGTAAGAATATGAAAAATATTTGTGTGTGTGTGCTTGCCATTACCTGAAATATTGGTGGTTACATTGATTGCCGCAGCTGGCCCAAATCCTTTCACTGTGCTGGCCCTTATATAAAATTGGTAGGTAGTCCCGGGATGTAGATGGGAAAAGACATGATGTGTACTGTTCCATAGCTTTGACACAGTTTGAGCTGGCCCAGCCACTGGAACTGCGGGATCAAATGATCTTATGCTGCTGTAACTGACCTGTGGAAACAATTTCAGAGTCTTAGCAGGATCCCTGGCAGGATTAAGGAATTTCTGAGAATCAGTGAAACATTTAGATTAAGCTTCTGGATTTCAGCGAAAGAACCTTGCTTTCAAATCCAAACTTAGCATATAGTGGCAACGGACACACGACAATCTCTCCACCTTGGCTCTCTGTAAGCTCGGTAAATCAATCTTTAACATCAGAAAAAATGTTTTGGCTTGTACAATTTTTATGAGATGAACAAAATGGTTCTACATTTCACTAATTTAAGGCTTTACAATAGGGAACCCCAGACCCGACAGGCCTCTAATTCTGGCTCCCAGGACATTCCCCAGACCATGTTCCCTCAGCAGCCCTGCTCTGCATCATCCTCAAGTACTTTTGCCTGATCGGAAATTGTCCTTTAACTGTAAACATGCCTCTTACTTGCCTGGATGGGTTTTGTGTGTGTGCGTGTGTGTATGCGCGCGCGCATGAATAGAAACATGCCTGGCTGGAATATAGTCCACTATACACAGGAAGAGTTGCATCCATTTCCTCAACCACTTTTGCCTCTGGCACATCAGACATATAGGCCCCCAAAGGTTCGTCACCCGGGGACGTGGCCCTTCAGCAGAAAACGGTCCCTTGGACCTACTATATACAACGTTGGACCAATCATGCTGACTGCAGCTTGGCAAGCGGCAAAATTTAGACGTATGTTGAGTCCTGTCCCCTGACCCCAGGCTACTGTGGCTGTTGAGCCACAAGTTGTGTGGGCTTTCTCTAGTTTCTCTACAAAATCAGATATCTACTTCAAATCTTGTCATCCAGGTGAAGGCAGGAAGCCCTCTTATTTGCTTTGTTATCGTAAAGTGGCAGACAGCTGCTTATTTCCTTCATTCCTCTCTTTTTGTTAAAAAGTACTACTTAAATATAGTGAAGCCATACTACGTATGTATTCAAGCCCACCCATGATATACTGAGCTTTTTCATTAGTATAGTGGTGAAATTCAAGAATGTAAAGTGCTAATGAGGATAAGCAGAAATATGTTAGGTCATGTAAAATATGATGGCATTTAACTGCCTCCTGTAAGTATTTAATTTGCTTTTTAAGCAGAAAAGTAATATTGTCAAGGCTGCCCAGTTCGGAGTATGATAGATACACAGGAAATTTGGTGCAAAATTATTGTTTTCCCTTCCTTCCCCAAGGGCTCATTCATCAAACCACTGTTGCTGCTTTTTGAATCACCAGAATTTGCATTCAGAGTTTCTTGAAGGGGAAAAACACGTTACCTTGAAGACTAGAATTGTCAGGTTTCTATTAATAAATTTTCACATATATTACCTGTAGCCTTCACTGGACAGGGCTCCATTAAATCATGATTCAGGAAAGCTATATATTAATGCTACTAGATCTAAATCAAAGTTACAAATTTAAGCTCTAGGTTTCATCATTTATTAAAAGTCTATTGGCAGAGCAAGCCTGTATCATTATATAATTTTAGAAGGAGCTCTTAATATTTTTTAATCACAACAGTTCAACCATTCTGTAATTTAATTTAAGGATTATTATGACATACTGATTTCAGGCTCAGGTCAGTCATTGTGTGGACAGCACCATGAATAGATTCACATTATTATATACTTTACTGTTCTGCACAGAAAAAGAGTTCACTTAAAAAAAAAAAAAGATTAAGTTTATCATTAAATTCCCATGCACCAAAAAGAGACTCAAAAGAAGGGACAAACTTATAACATATCTCATTCCTACAAAGTAATGGAAGAAATAGTTCTTCTGGATTCTTCGGAGCCAGTTTTGAATATGGATCAGGGTGATTTTGACTGGAGACATTTTCCAGGCCAACTACATTGGCACACACTAAGTTGAAGACCAGCATGCCAGTGAAGAATGAAGCACAGCTTAAAGTTTTAGGGAAAATGTACATATCATCCCCAAGATTCACATGCATACTCCAAACACAGGACACCGCAGCCATTTTTTTTTTTTTAAATACCTCATACTGTGTGATGATCCCATTTGAATCCATAGGTTCTTTCCAGTTTAGGAAGATCTTGTCTTCAAAGGGAGTTCCTTTTAGTGATTTTGCTGGTACAGGACCAGGCACTGTAAAACAAACAAAAAACATCCAGGTTTAAAGGTGTTAGCGAAACAATTCTCCCCAAAGTCAGATAAAGGCAACCCCCTCAAATGAATAAGTATTGGGCTTAGAATCAAGCCACATTAAATGGCAGCTTGGTTTTGAGAATGTATGGATTGTTGTTTAAATAGCAGCCTGGACCATGAATAAACTGGTTCAAAATGAGTCAGCTTTGAAATTCCACAGGTGAATTATGAGCCACATTACAGCCTGTTGGAACTATCAGCAGATCATTTGGCAAAGGTGTGTATCTAAAAAGAAAGTGTGGGACAATGCAAAGGGGATGGGGAAATTAAGAAAGCTCCAACAAGTTACTTCTATTTAAAGTTGTATTAGCCTACCTTTTAAATCATTCACCCTTCAACCTCACACTCTTAAACCTTAAAATGCAATGAGTTCTGTTAGAAGTATCGGTTGGTTGCTCGAGAGCAAACAGGCAATATGCTTCAATAGTCTGTTTTAAAGCTTTCTTATCGGTGATAAAAACCTTTAGAATGCAGAGCGCCTCTATTCCGTGTCTTGCTCATTGACTGGCAGAATCTGAGAGTGGGCAGTCCTTAAACCTTCCCCAGCAGAGTAGTTTCTGGACGCCCAGTCTGCGCCACCCCTCTCTGCACGGAAGCCTACTGTGCAAGGAAGGCGTGGGTAACGGGGGAGCTCTCTCCTCCCCGCTTTGCTCAGGCAAGGTGTCCTGGCACCGCCTCACCTCCTCCGAGCCCTGCATCTCCTCTCCACTAGAGGCGTGGCTACCTTCCTCCACTGAGGAAGTGCTGCTTCCCACGATCTTTGGGGGCTCTCTGTAATCCATCCGGCTTTTCCCCTCTCCCCCCTGAGCTGATGGCAGTTCCCTGACAAGTTCCATATATGACCTTTCTGAAAGATTTGTTCCCAAAACATGTTGCAAATTTGTAATGGGCAGAAACAAAGCCATTGAATCAAAGGAATTATAAGCAGTAGGCATCAAGAGGTCCATCACAAGTGTCAGAATTATTTCAGATTCTATGAAATTAACAATAATATGCTGCCCCTGGGACAAACAAATTAATTTGGTGAATTAAAAATAAATTCATGGAGCAAAAAGTCCATAGGTGCACAGATGAGATTCAAGTACTCAGCTTCCATGAGTTATATTCACCCATCAGTCAACTGAAGACTACTATTCTTTGCTTCACAATACTGACAAAGATTCAAGCAGAGATGATGGCTGATGTCCCTTGACAGTCCCTCTGTGCTGTTTTGTGGCATTTGCTGATGTGCTGTAGGCATCTTTCTGTTTTCTATGGCAGTGCTCTGTGTTTCTCTTGTCTACAGCTCAAATGGAGCATATATTGCACAGGGCCTAGCCCAGGTGATAGACTTCCTTTGGCAGTTGAATGTGCACATGACAGACTGCACTGAAATGTGTCTAGCAAATGAACATGATTATAGTATGCACAATGCTTGAGTGTTCATTACAAACAGAGTTATTTAAGGCTGCAAGCTTATGGCCAACTAAAGTGCTTTGCAACCGAATACAAGACTGCTGGACTGAAAAGCATCACCCCACAGAGAGCCTAGAATCCAGCAGCTAAATAACTGGTTGGTTAGCTCAGATAAAGATACGTGATTCAGCTCTGCTACAAATCACTTCTTTTTGTCCCCTAGAAGTCATAATACCAAAGTAACAGAAGAATCAATTTGTTGCAAAATTCCCCTCTTAATGGCTAGACTCTAGACCAGGGACGGGCAACTTGTGGAACTTTAGGTGCTGTTGGATTCCCAACTCAGATCAGTCTCAGGCAGCATGGCGATGGTCAGGGATGATGGGAGTGTTAGTCCAACCACATCTGTTGGCTAACTGGGTCCTCAACTCTGCTCCAGACTTAGTAGGCAGAGAGTTCTTTGCTAATAGTACAAACACGTACCTACACTTGGGTGCACTTTTGCCCTATACTACTTTCTCCTTGGAACTGAAAATAATAAAACATAACAAGGGGGAGCCAGGTCTCCACTATCTGTAAGCAACATGTTGTCTTTCAGCTCAAAGCTCATTTTGTCGCATCTCTATTAGACACTGTATCTCTTGACCAGCCTCCCTATTATTCCTCCAATAGTTTTTTCCAAGCACAAGTGCTAAAGAGTTTTTATTTAGAGCCCACTTTCTGATCAACTCCTGTTTCTGTCTCAACTCCCTGCCTCCTCTGCTGGATATCTGATATGAGAGAGAGAAAGAGAAAAGGAGAAAGACTTGGCTTCAGAAAATAAATAAAGGGCATACGATAGCTAGAAATATGGAATTGTTATACGAGCACCTGAAGATCCCAGTATGTAAAATAATATAACTTCACATTTGTAATATACATTTTTTTGTATGTATATAAATCACAGATTTTTGAACATCTGGAGATGGCAATATTGGGCCTGCAAGAGATTTATGTCTTTCCTTGTATCCCCACATTTCTTTCTAAGGACCCCAAGGGAAAGAAACCAGCAGCCAGCTCACATTCCACACTCCTGGATTCATATATTTTGTTGGCGGAAGTAGACTTGACTGGAAACAGCGCATTAGTATAATTTGCATCTTTGTTTACCCGCAACAAAAAAATACATAAATAAAATGTAACACTGCTACAATTTGTCAAAAACACAGATTAGGTTGCAGAAAAGAAATTGGGCATTATTCAGAGACACATTAGGGACACTTTGATTCTGAACCCAGAACATAAGTCATCGGATATCAGATAGATTCATACTTATACAATATTATAATTTCTGTTTGTTTGTTTTTTGTTAAAAATATGTTCACTGTCAAATGTTTCATGCGGTTGCGGTCCATGAAGATTAACCTAATTTAATGTCACATACCTCAGGCCATAGCTAAAATAAAATGTCAACTAAAATAATATGTGTTGGAGTGTGTGTGTGTGAATGGGGGGACCCATTTTTTAGTACAGGGTTGGAGTCCCCCCACATCAAGTATGAGAGGTGGGCTGGGCCAGGGCCAACCACCACCTTCTCTCCCTCTCTGTCACTCTATTCTCTTTCTCCTAGGGAGGGACAGGTCCCTCTTGCCAGAGAGCTGGACTGATCACATGCAGAGGGCTTTTGAAATTAGGCCAAGTGATGCATATATCAGGGATAGAGCAAAAGTTTCAATCTCTTAAAGCTTTGGTCTGTGTACAACTGGAGGAACTTCAAGGCCATTTATCCAATGATGCCATCTTGAATCAACTGTGCCAGTTACCCAAATGCCAGTAATGGGAGAGGGTTTTTTTTTAGCACTTCCCAACTGCAACCCACACACCTGAGATAAGGGTATTTTGCTTGTACTTCATGAGGCACTGGTCACAACAGGGGTGGCTAACGTGGTACCCTCCAGCTGTTGCTGGACTACAGCTATCATCTCTGACCACTGGCCATGGGGCTGATAGGAGCTGAAGTCCAACAATATTCAGAGCATTCCAGGGTAGCAACCCTGGTGCAACATGCAAATCTGCTTAGGCACAAGGCTTTTAAGAGATACACATTTGCCAATATTCATGCATTTTGAATATGCAGTTAGTCACAAACCTGACTACATGAGCATTAAGCTACTTCTGTATATTGTAATTTCCATCTAATTAGGAACTTCATTTAATGCTGTTTTAATTTGTTGAAAATTTAGATTCATAAAAAGGATAATCACTAAAGAGCTTTGTAAACATATAAAGTGTCCCTTATTACCCCTCAAATAAGGTAAATAAAGTTATGCTGTTAGCAGAAGTAAATAAAGGATATTTTAAGGCAGTAATCTCAATATATGCAGACATAATTACTTAGTGAGTTGTAAGAACACAGCACTGTAAACATGAATTTGTAGAAATGACTCTGAATTTAGAGACAAACAAACACTGACATATATTTTTCTTAGGCCTGGTTCAGATGTAACGCTAGTACCAGCATTAATGGGTACCCAGACAGAGTCACCTATGGATTTTCATCAGCCCTTCTTTCTCATGCATTAAAGCCCCTCCCACATGCCTTGCCTGTCACTATTACTAGCAATCGAAATTTGCCAGGCACCAGGCTCATTTTGCACCTGTCTATCAGCCACTTGTGAGTCTGCAGATCATTCCTTATCCTTTAAAGCTACTCATTGCACACCCAAATTGGAGTTTATCCCCTTTCTCCAATATTAAAGGTTGGTACAAGCAAAGCACTTAAAGAAAAATCCATGTAAGCTATTTACACTGATATGTGTTGACATGACTATCATTTACGTCTGGGCATTTTGTTCAACTATTCACAGGCTAACATGAACATGTAAACATAATTTTCAAGCAGGCAACACAGCTAAGAATTCCCTCAACACCTGCTTTGAGAGCTAAGGCTTCAAGAAGAGAAGAATTTGAACCTACCATCTTCATCTGTTTGGATTATTGTCTCTTCACTTTCCTTTCTCCCCTCAGGATTAGTCAGGATCATTTTGAGGCTGACATTAGTGTAAGGAGGCAGGTGGTTCACAACATGCTGAGGTGCTTTGGGGTCCATATCCAAGCAGTCTGCCTTGCTTTCATTATGGCCACGGAAGTAATGGTAGCAGATCGTGACGTTGAAAGTGTGGCAGCGAGTAATGTTGTAACCTAGAGATTCCCAATCCACAGCAATGCGTCGAGCCTGGATCTCAGCAATCTTCAATGTTTTTGGTGTTCTCATAGGCTCTAAAACACACACAGAGAGAACATGAACTACTTTCAGGAGTGTCCGAGCATAGAAGTGACACAAGAAATACAGAACCTTCATTGGTGGATTAAGTCTGCGCAATGCCCACTGCATAGCTGCTTTGACTTGACCTAAGAATTCCATCCCGTTCTGCTGTCACATCTGCCAGCATTTGCAAACATTTGTAAATCTACATTTTTTTTTAAAAAAAGGAACGACAACTGTAAAAAGAATCCACACGAAAATGTTTAATTAGCTGACATTGTTGGACCAATTCAAAGTCTCTGACAGCAAACCCACCAAGAGCAACCAAAGACCACCACAGCTGTTGCTATGCTTCTGTGTGCTTTGCGGTTTCTTTCGGCATGCATTAAATTTGAGTAAATTGGATAATATATCATCCTGGTGAAGAGTCAGTGTGCTCTGCACTGTGATTTATCATGCCACCAAGCAACGCTGTTTACTAATTACACTAATTGCTCTACTAAACTAGCAGTAACCAAAATGATACAGATATTAATTAAAATTTATTACTTGGGTAATGCTGTTATTCATCGACAAAAAAAAGCCAAAACAAAAATACGACACCACTACAAAATGTCAGGCTCTTTTTTCCTTGACCACCCCCCTATAAAGACCATAGATGGTAAAGGTCTGCACTATCACCCAAGCTCAACCATTAACATGTGCACAGCTCTCCACTCAACTGGAAAACACCAGCAACACTTGTCTGACTCCCTGAACAGCCATCAATCCATCACCATCTCCCTAGTGTATTCATTCCTCATGCAAGACTAACTTTATAGCCTGACTTAATTAAAGTGATTACACAATGAAAGTCATGACCATGACCACATATACTAAAAATTCACTCAACACACACTGCATTCCTACATTCTACATTCCTGGTATATTTATTTACAGCAGCAAGTTATAGTTTGTGTATCCCAGTATTCTGCCAGATTAAGGGTGAAGCCAAACGAGCCAAACGTTCTTCTATCCATTCATAAGCCTTCCCTGTCTTTTAAGAATGCTCATTTACCAAACGAAAAATCTTAACTAAGCAAACAGCACAAGGCACAGATGGCACAGCCAAACAGGAGCTCCAATAAATGTGCTCAAGCATACAGCTTACAAGACAATGCAACCATTTAAGCATCCCCACCCCCCATCCTTGCAATACATTTGTATATATTATTGTCAGATACATGGGCTTTTCTGAATTAGTATGCTACATACAGATTAATGGATTTACTTCTCACAGTGACTAGCTTTCCACTTAGATGTTTTCTCTTCTGTATTAGCTATTAATTTATTAATTAAAGAGGTGGATAGTCTGGGTTTCTGAAGTAGGATGAAGGAGACCAATGTTGAAAATATATATTCAATCACCTGAGCGATAATCAGTTTGTTTTTACGAATGCAAGGACATCTGCAAAATGTTGCCTTCAGTGTGTAGAAGCATGGACAAAATCCAGTGGTCCAAGCCTGGATTTCAAAGGGCCATGCACTCGAATAAGCTTTTCACATACCCCTGCTTCCTAACGTAGCTCCCTAAAAGTAAAGCCTAAAGGTGAGGAAGCCTATGGAGAAGTATTTCATGTTGTGTGAAAAGTTGGAGAATCAGCAACCCCCTCATGAACATGCGGAAAGTATATATACGTGGATGCACCATGGATGCACACAGGAATCTTCTTGGAGCCTTCTCCTAGCACCTGGGTAGCTTTCCAATGACCTGTGCCTTTTGGCTTGGTCATCATCCACTGAGCTCAAGGCAAACTCACCCTGAGCTAGTTTGGACATAATATTAAACCATAGATTAGCACTGCAAGGGAAAAAAACAGTCTCCACCCAAGCTTGCTTCTTCCCTGTCTCCTCTAGTACAGCCAGAAGAAGTTCAGAAACCTTCACTTCCATTTTCCATTTTCTTTTCCCCTTCTCCCATCCAATTCATTTTCACACTTATTTATGAATCTCCTCCCACCCCAGCAATCTCAATGCATGTCTGTTTGTATTGAAAACAGAAAAAACGAATTAACGAGATTTTTTTTAAAAAAACACAACCCTCTTAACTAAGCAAACCAACTTCAAGCCATACCTTATGAAGTCAGCTTGCTTTCACTAACCACAGTTTAAGGTTTGAATTACACAGTAAACAGTTGTGAATCTAAAAGGGAAGGGGAATTCATACCGGAAGGGGAAAGGGAGGGAAAGGAGGCTAGGCTCAGTCTCATGATTTAGTGTTGTAACTAGACATTGCCATAACGACTGTAAAAAAAAAAAGCTATCTGAGATGTGATGTTTGCACACAGGAACCTCTCCTTTTTATTTTCGAATTTTTAAAACACTTTTCGACCTTTTACTTCAATATCTAGGCTTCTTCTGAGACGGAGAAAGGCAAGTTTTTCAATGTCAACTGTTTATGGTTTACATTCCATGGCTACTAAGCTACGATGGCTGTGTTCTACTTCCACTGCTAGGGACAGTATGCCTCTGAACACGTTTCTGGGAACCACAAGTGGGGAGAGTGCTGTTGAACTCAGGTTCTGTTTCAGGGGTACCCATAGGCATCTGGTGGGCCACTGTGAGAACAAGTTGCTGGGCTAGATGGGCCTTTAGCCTGATTCAGCAGGACTCTTCTTATTTCCATTATGACACATTGCTGTAGTCATCAGAAGTGGCAACTTGATCCTCACTCTCTGCTTGTCCGTGTGTGTGTGTGAAGTTACCGTATTTTTCGTCCTATAGGACACACCGGCCCATAGGATGCACCTAGTTTTTTTTTGGGGGGGGGGGAATCAAGGGAAAAAAATATATTTCCCCCCCAGGTTTGCGCAGCCATCCCCAAGCTAGAAGAGGGAGACGGAGCGCTCCGTCTCCCTCTTTTGCCTTCAGGGACAGCCTCTCTAGCCTCCGTGGGGCAGCGGCTTGCCCTGCTGTCCCTGGAGCTTGTGGGGCTGGCGATGGGGAGAAGCAAGCTTGCAGGGCTGGCAATGGGGAGAAGCAAGCTTGCTTCTCCCCACCGCCAGCCTCCAAACCAGGTTGGGGAATAGTGGGATAGCGGCGCTTCACCTCCCCGCTGTCCCTCAAGCTTGTGGGGCTGCCCGATATCTGCACCAATTGGGATGCAGGCTGCTATCTGCAAGCCTGGAGAGCGAGAGGGGTCTGTACGCACCGACCCCTCTCACTCTCCAGGCTTAGTGAAAGCCTGCATTCGCCCCATAGGACGCACACACATTTCCCCTTCATTTTTAGAGGGGGAAAAGTGCGTCCTATAGGGCGAAAAATATGGTAGGTGATAGGCTAATTGGTTATTATTCATTCTTTGAAAATAAACCTCTTATCTGTAAACACAGTTATTAGAAGATTGTTTTGTACTGCTGCGGAAGGCACCATCAGAAGTCAGTCTATAGCATGTGAGTGTTGGATGTTTTAAAAACAACAACAACTCGTTCCTCCTGTGCTGGCACCCAATGGAAAATCCCCTCCCTCTGAACTTCCTTGTTCTACTAGGAGGGAAGCTGCCATTGCAGCTGAAGAGCAGCTACAGAGGGATGTGTGAGAGAATTGTCACTAGAATTGTCAGATGCGTCCCTCCTCCATAGGTAGTCTTGTTAAAGTAAAAGAGAAGATGGTGACACATTAAATGTATACACACAGTGAATATATTGACTCGTTTGGCCCTGACATTTTAATTTCACGTTGCATTTGCTTGAAAGGCTAAAAGTAGTTTTACCCTCCCTGCCCCAAAACACAATTTACTGCAACGCTTCCTGGAATCAAGGCCACTGCTTGAACCTCCTTAACAGCGAAGAATAAGACTGGGATGTGAGGTTTCAGTCTGTCACGCTGAATTTCAAAGTGTTTTGATTTAGTTTCCTCAAGGCAGGAACACTAATAAGCATTCTGGCCGCATTACACTAGATATTAAAAAAAGTTAAAGGTGGAGCAGAAAATGTTTTCAAAGTTCCTTGAAATGTAACAGACGTGCCCCAGTATTGGAAGGCACATTAAAGGCATCCTTTATTTTGCCTGCCAGAAAAAGGGTGGAGGGAGCGGGGTGGAAAGACAAGTTGAGATTTCTCACCACTGTGCTTACCATTGGCAGAGACCAACCAATTTCTATTAAGGCTGAGATGGTAATTAAAGTCTGTAGCGGCTCTCAGCAGCCTTGGTAAACTCTGCCAACTGTCCCTCTGCTGCTGAAAATGGCGCTTCAAAATGCAATTTTTTGCTCTCTTCTCGGAGCAACATTCATAACAGGGTCTCTGGAGATCAGGTTCAATTGTTTTAAACTGCTGCACCACAAAGCCTCCATCTGCAGAGCCTCAGTAGAAAGTAATCTCCTAATAATTATGTTGCCAGATAAGAGGTCGCTAGATTGTTTAGTAAATTCCAAAAAAACCTAATTGCATCTCATTAAGAATAATTTCATTTGAAACTGGAAGAGAACTAATGTGCTCCGTTTATTAGTCTTCCGGGCTTCTCTGCCCTACGGAGTGTCAGCTGAGCCCATTTGCAACTCAATTCTATCTAAGGGCTTTGCCTCCAAGATGCAGGCAATACTTCCAAAGGGCATCAAGTTATACTTTTTATTATTCTCATCTTCACAGAGGCTCACAAGCTTATTTGTTCATACACACCCAATCAAATTTCTAATTAGATTCAAGGAATGCCTATTCTCCTAATGTACAACTCTTTGTGCATTAGAGACTGAAAAGAAGCGTAACTCATTGCTAAGTGAGGACTCAGCTTAAGCAACCTTTCAGTCAGGGGTGTAGGAAGGGGGGGCAGAGGGGACGGGCTGCCCCAGGTGCCAATCTGGGGTGTGTGTGACAAGATGGCCCCTGCCTCCCTCCAGCTGTAGAGCGGCCGAGAGCATCCATACGGCCTGCTGCGTGTGTGCACTCCGTACAGGATGCCACACATGCGCAATCCATATGGGATGCCGTACATGAGCACTCCGTACGGGCTGCCCCGCCGCGGGTACCGGAGAGGGTTTCTCCACCACTGCTTCCAGTGCGCTATTTATATATCACGTTACACATCCATAGAACTGTTGAGAATTCCATTCCTCCCATGCTGCAGATGTGTGGGATTGTTACATCACATGTCTGTTTACATTCCAGCACTGATTATTGGAGTCTTGTGAGTGGAAAGGGAGATACACTGTTTCCGCTCTGTATAGCCATTGTTTTTGCAGTTCTCTCTCCAAGAAAGAAAGACAGAGAGAGAGGCCATATTTTTCTTTGTTCTGTTTGATTTAATTTGCAATAAATTAGGCTTAGATGTTACTCCTCAAGGCTGCGCTTCTGTTTGGACTCTGCTAGTCGTGTGCTCATGTCCTTGGATATGGGTCACATCAACATCAACATCCCGGGCGACGCTGCATGGGGGGGGGGGGAGGCACCGGCCTCGGCGTTATCACCCGACAAGAACTCTCTAAGCGATTTGCAATAAAAATACGTAAGATATTCAATAAAACCATACAAATATAAAACAATAAAAGTGTTCATCCAAACAAAAAGCTAAACCATAATCTAAACAGTAAGAGCTGTTCAACAGTGGAACGGTCTCCCTCGGGAGGTTCTGGACTGTCCTTCCTTGGAGGTTTTCAAGCAGAGGTTGGATGGCCATCTGTCATGGATGCTTTAGCTGAGATTCCTGCATTGCAGGCAGTTGGACTAGATGACCGTTGGAATTCCTTCTAATTCTACAATTCTATGATTTTAAACTAGCACAAAATATCCGCTCTGTCATCTAACGCATTCAATTGAAGTAAGCAACATCATGCCGTAATGTACCATTTATGACTGGAAATAAACTGCTAATTCATTTATTTCCAAGAGAAATAGAATGTAGGTAATAGTAGAATTTGGATCAAAGATCAACACAAACCCCAGCTTTTGATGAATTGGACCCCAGTCTACAAAAGTTTATGCCATAATAAATTCATTAGTCTTTAAGGTGCCTTTGTTGCTTTTGATGCTGTAAAACAGACTAACATAACAACTACCCCACTGAAAATACCAGTTTTATTGATCTTAGCCTAGGGATGTCTTCTCACACAAGAATACCACACTGCCCTCTGTAATTTTGTATAGTACTGAATAAAATCCAAAATGCTAGTACCTGGAGCTTAATGTAGTGCTATGTGTCTTTATACTTATGGATAAAAAATAAATTGTACACTGCAGCAAGCTGACAATTACACAAATGAGATGTCCATGCCATCTTTCATGCACTCTTCTAGCCATCACTGTCCTCCGCAAGGTCCCATTCAGCACAATCAGTCCCCCAAGGAGGAGTGCAATGGTTGTATAAATGCATGAGCAGTGTGGAGAGTCCTTCTATTCTGTATAATGACTGTTGTGTTGCAATGCGCATGAACTGAGGTCCAAACAGGAAGTTGAAGGGAAGGAGGGAGAAAGGAAGAATTGTAGGAATTGTGCCCATCCTTATTTGTTTTCAATAACACCACAAGGTTTACTTTTAATCACTGGCGATGGATAATTTATTTGGTATCAAATGTTAAGCCTCGTATCAGAGATGAAACTGATGCTTCTTCAATAGTAATAAAGGGAAGAGAAATTCCACATATTCCCAGGCAACAATACGAAAATTGCATATATAAGAGTGAGACTATAGCCATGGCAGGTACACATACACACCATTATGGATCAGGAAGATTGAGCACCACTTTATAAGATACAATGAATAATAGCTTTAGTATTCTCTAAAGGTTAATAATAGACAGACAGATAGAAGAAAAGACACAAAACCTGTTGACCCATCAGCCACCTTTCAACAGCAGAATGATTTAATAAGTAGCTCTAGATAATGGCTAAAATGAAATTCGATTTCTTTAGTGCTTGATAAGCAACACACAATATGACAGTTCAATATCAGTGCCCCTTTGTAGAGATTATCTCCATTTATTCAGAGATTGTTTTCAAAACAAAAAGGCCTCCACAGTTGGGAAAGAAAAAAGGAGCGCCGCGTGCATCTCCTCAGAACCAATTTTAATGATAAAACACATTACCTGCTGTCAGTCAAAGAAAAGCAGAGTATGTCCCAGGGCCTGTGACAAAAAGGCTATTTCTCAAAGATGTACACAAGGATAGGACACTCAAGCATGACAAGTGTTTTGCTGTTGCCGCTTTTCAAGAGAAATCCCATAGGTTGATCAGAATGCACAATTTCAGTTTCATTTATCTAAAATAAAAGGAAGTGGCTTTTCTGGTCAAAAGATAACATTCACATTTGTCAGTGTGAAATTGAAAACAATGAAACAAATTTCATAGCAAACGCAAAGGATGACGATAAAGAGAAGAGCAAGAATATTTGATGCCTTAGCAGTTTTTCTTTCCTTGCGCTCTCTTGTTCTCAAACTGCAAGACATAATCAGGAGCCAGACCAAAGATTTCACAAGCATGGTACGTAGTGACTTGCTACTGGCCCACAACTTAGTGTTCATGGGACACTGGAAAAGCCTCTTACATACATAGCATAGTAGCGATGACTGTGACCTACAAGATTGGAAGTTATAGGATCAAATTCTTTCTCAACCTCAAACCTGCCAAGGTGGTCATACTTTTGTCAACCTCTTCTCTCCTTCTGCACTGTAAGAACAATAATATTGGTTTACTTTCCAAGAGCTGAATCATACTATGATGAGTCAAACTGTAATGACAATGACCAACTAGGTCATTTCTGAGTTACAGTGCTTGAATTATTTCCTTTCTACTTTAGTCCAACCTTTAAGTACAGACATGTTCTTTGCCCGCATATCCTGGTAGTATAGGATATAATTCAAGATGGGCAGCTCACAAGTAAATATCCAGTTGGATGTTTTCCAGTAATCCTTTGTGATGTTCCAGAACATCTAAGACTCACCAAAGCAGTGCAAACCTAGGATTAAGGAAGGGGTGGCTAGAACAGCACAGAATAATAAGGTCCCATGCACAAAGGAAATACAGCATTGTCCCAGAATGAACAGAGAACATGTTCAAAGCATCCTGAGATCAAATATATTCTCTATTATTATATTTATATACCACCCTTTATCTGAGGATCACAGGGCAGTTTAAAAACACAAGAATGAATATTTCTCTCAAAAAAAAAAAAAAGGAGGGAAAAAAAAGATGGTTTAGGGTCAAAAGCTGCCCTACACATCTCCAGGATGCTCTCAATCAGGGGAGTCAACATGGTGTCCTTCAAATGTTTTGGACAGTGGGATATCCAGTCTCATATAACCAACATGCTTAAGTCTCATTAATGCATGAATGCTTAAAACTATAGAGTTTTTAGCTTTCTACCTGGCCAGGCTTAGCTCACTTTGGGAGAGACTAGGTAATCAAGCCTTTGTTTCCAGTCTATCCAAGCAGCTCAATGTGTGAAGAGACAAAGCTGCTTGCTAGCCTCTTAGCTGAATGGCTTTAACAATCCTCTCTTGAGTTACAATACCAATGATTTAGGAACTTTCATCACTTTGCAACTAAGCCGAGTTTTATCGCCTATGCAACATTTTTGACTGAAATATGGAAAAGCACAAGAGCCTGACCTTTGAAGCGTTTGTAAGTAAACCAATTTTAAACTTACCAAACGTGTGGTCTTTTTAAATGCTGGGGGAAGAGGGAGCTTTGGAACTCACACGGGCACATTTTTAAGGTCCAACAGCCTATATTTCCACACATACTTCGCTGCATGTTTTGCAATTTTAAATCTCTGCTGGGGTTCTCTCACCAAAGAGTAGTCGCCCCAAACCAGGATCTTGGCATCTAGGAATTCTCCTTTTATACAGTGGTACCTCAGGTTAAGAACTTAATTCGTTCCGGAGGTCCGTTCTTAACCTGAAACTGTTCTTAACCTGAGACACCACTTTAGCTAATAGGGCCTCCCGCTGCTGCTGCACGATTTCTGTTCTCATCCTGAAGCAAAGTTCTTAACCTGAGGTACTATTTCTGGGTTAGCAGAGTCTGTAACCTGAAGCATCTGTAACCTGAGGTACCACTGTACCTATTTTTTCTTCGCACAAACATGGACTGCATCTCCCAGCATCCCTGACCACTGACAGTGTTGGCTAAGAATGATGACCACTGTAGTGCTGCAACAATTGTTGTTGTTGCTAAAATGTTTATCTCGCTCTTCCTCTCAAAGGAGCCCAGGGAAGCAAGCAATTAAAACATCTAAAAGCAATTCCAGTACCAATACGGACTGGGAAAGATATCTACATAAAGGGCTTGTTAAGAATATAATAAATAAGAGCCTACTGGATCAAATCAATGGCTCATCAAGTCCAGCATCCTGTTCTCAGAGTGACCAAGCAAGATCCAAGCACATGAAAACTCCCTCCTCCGGCAGTTTCAGCATATTGACTCCAACCATGGAAGCAGAGCATAGCCATCATGGCTATTAACCACTGGCAGACTTATCATCCATTAACTTGCCTGAACCTCTTTTAAAGCAATTCAAGTTTGTGACCATCACTATCTGCTGTAGGAGCGAAGTCCACAGTTTAACAATGATTGTGTGAATAAGTGCTTTACTTTGTCTGTGCTGAATCTTCCATCATTAGGCTTCATTGGATATCTACAAATTCTAGTGTGTTAAGAAAGAAGAAAAAGCCTTTTATCTCTCCACTTTCTCCATCCTGTGCCTAATTTTATAAACTTATCATGTTGCTTCCTATTTGCCTTTTCTCTAAACTAAAATGTCCCTTTCCTCATATGGAAGCACCTTGATAATTTTGGCTGCTCTTTTCAGAACCATTTCCAACTCTACAATATCCTTTTCGAGGTGATGAGCAGAAACTGTTCACAGTAGTCACACTATAGATTTGTATAATGGCCTTATGGTACTGGCTGTTTTCCATTCCTTTTCTAATGATCCCTAGCATGAAATTTGCCTTTTCACAGCTGCCGCAAACTGAGTCAACATCTTCATTGAGGTATCCACTCTGACCACAAGGACTTGTTCCTGGTCCGTCACTGCCAGTTGAAATCTCATGGGTGTATATGTGAAATTATGATTTTTCACTGCAACATATATATCACTGTACACTTGTCTGCACCAAATGCATTCTCCATTTTATGCCCTGTTCACTATGTTTGCAATCCTTTTCTGTTTTACTGACGCTGAACAACTTAGTATAACCATCAAACTTGGTCAACTCACTGCTCACTCCTAACTCTAGATCATTTTCAAACAAGTTAAAATGCACAGCTCCCAATACCGATACTTGGGAGACTACATTTTCTACCTCCATAAGGCGTCCAGTTATTCCTACTCTTTACTTCCTGTTGCTTAATTCACAAGTTAATTCACAAGTGGACTGCCCATCATTTCATGGTTGCTAAGTTTAGAATGTATCATACATACAGACCCAGTATGCCAACATGCAACCAATCCTACATAACTGTATCTCAGGGGTGAGATGAAAACCAAGGAATCACCTACCTAAAATATACATAAGGAGTGAAGTGGTTCTATACCTTTCTTTTTCTTCTGAGTTTATGAAAAAACTTTTTGTTTATTAGCTTTTAAACTATTAGCTTTTTGTTTTCTTCTTTTTCCAGGTGAAAGGAGTAAATCTGTTACTGACTGTGGGGAGCTAAAGAAAACACCTCACTTAATTTATGGATATTATCGTTAGTTATTATTATTAATTAACTTTATGGATCTAGGGGACTTACTGTTAAGATCAGCAGTCTCATCATAGCTTCAACAGAAACCAGGGGATCATCAATATATTTTAACGCATACACTTATGCATGCAAAATGTATTTGTCCCTGCTGCAGAGACAGAGCAAAGAGACAAAGATATAGCTGCACTGTTGGCAATTACTTGTCTGTTTATCTGATGGTATGTTTATTCTGCAGCCTCCATTCATGATTAACAGTTTGTGTATCCCTCACCTGTAATCAATAGCTGTGCAGTCTTGTATTAGCTGTGGAGATTAGACATCCCTTGATAATAAATTCCATTGATTTCCTCAGCTTAGGTGTAGTAATCCGAGAGCATTTTCCAGCATTTAAATTAAAAAGAAAATATATAGCCTTCAACGAGTGGAAATGCTAGCATGATTATAAGGTGTGACCTCTTTAAACTCATTCCTCCAGATGAATCAAACTTATCTGGTATAATAAAATGTGAATGAGCATGTCAACAAGCATGAAAATGAAACAGCAAAGAAACAAAAAATGTAACAGGAAACACAAACCAACGCCAGAAAAGCTTTGCTTGAATTGTAAATGGCACAAGCATTTTCTGAGATTATTTCTCTAAGGTATTTAGTTTGTCTTTAACATTAGGAAGTAATTGAATCGGGCAGCATCAATTCCGCGCCCTCCCACACCCAAAGCTGCTACATCTTTGCTGCTTCTAAGTGTCAGTCTTCAAATTATAGAACCATTGGGCCTGAAGAGACCAGAAAATCAGGTATTCTATCTAGCACACTGACTGCTGGTTCATATATTAAGGGAAATGTGGAAAAGAAGAAGCTCCAAACCAATTTATCCCAGCACTGTGCCTTCCAGATGTTTTGAATAACAGCTCTCATCAGTCTGGGTGGGAGTGATGGGAGTTGTATTAAAAAATATCTGGAAGGCACTAGGTTGGGGGGGAATGATGCAACATGTGACTCAAAGCATCACAACTGGAGTGAGAAGACTTCCAGGGATGTTTTGGGGCTCATGGATCTCAACATGGGGAAGACATGCAGTTTCCTTTCCCCCACATCTTTGCCCATTTAGAGCAGCTTCATGACTTGGGTGCCAGATGGGTGGGAATGGACCAACTGATTCTGACTGGAAATAATTAGAAAACTGAGTGCACATCATGCACTTTGAGGTGAACGACACAAGAGTTATTTAACTGTTTCTAAGAAATCTGGCATAGTCATTATCAGGGGAAATCTTGCCATCTGTATCAACTGCTGGCCATTTTTGTTTTTGCATCCAATATTTGTTTTGCAGTGGAGGAGGCTCAAACTTGTGTGAAAATTGCATTGAATACAACCTGGAGGTCTGCTCTCTAATTTAAAATATACCAGAGGGAACATGCATGTTTGCTTTCATGAATTAATCTGCATATCTTTTCTGAATTTTGAGAAGTGCCAAATGTGAGGCGAAACATATCAAATCAACCAACGCATACCATATGCTAAATAACTTAATTTTTACATACAGTGGGAAGAGCTTTGTTCAACATAAGCATATTTTGTAAGCAGATCCGAGGGTTTGCAGAAAATCATAAACAAATCAATGTTGCACTTTTACACCATTTTTCTAGAAAGCTGCAACCCACAGGCTTGATTCTGATAACACAAAACCACATGCTTTTTAACAGGGAGACTATTCAATGAAGGAAGACCCCAGAGTGCAATGTGGGCTTCTTTCTGGTTGCCATCTGCATGTGTTCTGAGACTGGGTGTGGGTCCTGGACAAGAAAGAGACATGCAAATGCAATCATTTCCTAAGGTTCAGCAGACACTTTTGATGGATGAGAAAACTGATTCAGTTTGCAATTAAAGGCAAACCTATATAAAACACTTTCTGAAACAATATGCCATCCTTCAGAATTCACACTTCTCTGAATTTTGAAAAGTAGCTATCCAGTCAAGTAATACATGCAAAAATGGTAAAGTGTGCATATATTACTGAAAATAGCACACAAAACTGTATTACAGAAAACTGCTTTATAAAAATATGTAGATTGGGCAAAATTGCATTAATGTATGTACCATATTTTACCATATATAAGACGCCCCCACATGGTACCAACTCCCATATGTATTCCAAACACAGGAATTAGGAGACAGAGATTAGTCAGTCAGTGACTATATGTGGGAAGGTGTCACAGCCACTAACGAAAGTTGTTGCATGGTAAATTATTCATAATTATTCATAATTGTGTTACCCAAACATTTGTTTGATATTATAATCAACATAATTTAGGTGGCTTGTTGTTGTTGTTTTTTTAAAAAAATCTGTACTGTCTCTGTTCAAGTATCATATTGCCACCAGAGTCAGAAAATTGGGTCATGCTGTCTTCCACTGTAAACAGAACAGAGCAAAATCATGTTCAAGTGCAAAAAACAATTGTGTCCTTCTTTTGCTTGAAAACTGGTCTCTTTTCTGCAAGACATATAAACCTCCTTTGGGACAATTCAAATTAGAGTCACAGGCCAAACATAAAGACATGTCTGTGAAACCAAATCCTTTTTGCTCATTTAACATGCTTCTGTGATTTCTAGTCAAAGAAAATGAGACAAAGTTTTGCTGGCAGCCCTCTCCCTTGTATTTCAAAACCAAGAATATCAAATATCCGGGAGATGGGGGAGAGAGGGAAGTACTGAATGGATGTAGTTAAAACAAGGAGTTTTGGGTCAAGTTAATTTCCTTTTGTTCGAAGCTCCAACACTGCTCTCTTCACACTGCTTTCCAGGCCCATTAAGAGCTCTGACTGATGCTTGGCATTTTTCCTCCAAGTGCTTAGATGGGGAAACTGCAGCAGAAAGTCTGAATTAAAACTTCTGGCTGGCATTTTTACAAGCTGCAAGGGCAAGGTAGCCTCTCTACACCCTGCCTTGGACAGGGTGAATTTTAAGACAGACAGCACGATCCCAAGATCTAGAGCAGTGTTTCTACCAGCCCACGAAGGACCCAGAGATTCTGACCAGTAACCCACTACTACACCACAACAGCTGCTTTGGAAATGCAAGGGGAATTTAAAAAGGAGTTTGTAACTCTGCTAGTTCAACAACAACAAATGCCACTGGGCCCTAAAGTAACTCTTTGGCTATTGACCAAATAATTTGAGTAGAACACATGTAATCAAGGAACATTACCCTTTCCTTTATTTCAATGATAATAACATGTGGACCGCCGGCTTTCTTCTGCCAAGGCATTGGGTACCCAAATTAAGTAGGCGCTAGGCAAACCTAAACACTTAAAAACCCCACAAATCCTTTATTCCTCCTGCTGCCTAACTAATAGTTATAGACATCATTGTTTTCCATATCCAGTGGATTGCTAAAGGGCAAATTATTTTTCAGACTTTACCACAAGGGGGTGAGAAACCTGTGGCACTCCAAATGTTGATGAACTCCAATGCACATCATTGCAATGCACATCACTGGCTATCTTGTAATGATATGGTAAGCTCCAAAGCACCCACCTACCAAAATGCTAAAGGAATTTTCAAGTGCCATGAGAATGAGGCTTTGTTTTGCAGGCACACAAATATTTGAGACAGAAATTGAGGGAATAATGCTACTGCATTATTACTCATTCTACTATTTCTAAGAGCTTCGCACAGGCGTGCTCTTTTTGCACTTTTTTTAGCTTATATGCGCAATGTAACATGCGTAAATAGTTCATGGCTGTACATGATGGTGTCTTTCACCATCCCTCTAATATATTTTGCTACTTTACAAATCACCCAGCCCACACATCTCATAATTCTCATAGGCAGTGTGCTATCATATATTAGGAAAAACCCAAGACCAATGGATATACAGTCATACCTCGGGTTAAATTCGCTTCGAGTTGAGCGTGTTTGAGTTGCACTCTGCGGCAACCCAGAAGTAACGGAGCGCGTTACTTCCGGGTTTCGCTGCTTGCGCATGCACATACGCTCAAAATGAAGTCACGCGCATGCGGCAAAAAGCGATGCGCACGTGCGCAGACGTGCCGTTGCTAGATACGTTTACCTCTAGATGCGAACGGGGCTCCAGAACGGATCCCGTTCATATCTAGAGGTACCACTGTACTAGAATTAATTGCTTTCAGGGGGATGGGGTAAGTAACTGGATAATTACTAGATACCTAACATTTCTAATGGACATATACTAATGGATATATATTTTAATAACCATATAGTGCTATCCTATACATGCGTACTCAAGGTAAGTGGGCACAGGATTACAGCCCTAATTACTTAAAGTTTTTGTTGATGAATCAACAGGGACAACTGGTGAAATGAAATTATCATCAGTGGGGCTGATGTGGGGCTCCCACATGTTTAGTATTTAAGACTATGTTGGTTCTGTTGTATTAATGGAATTAGGGATGCTTTAGCAATTCAATTTTTCTGGATTCTGACATCATAGAAACGTAGAGTTGGAAGGGACCGAGGGTCATCTAGTCCAACCCTCTGCAATGCATGAACTGACTTGACTCACCCGTCCAGAACTTACAAGGGAATTGGAACTGTACTATTGCCACTGGATTTTGCACTTTTCAAAATGCTGTGGTGCAGTCTTCTGCAGTTTCAATGTAATAAAATAGATTTAGAAATGTGAATTCTTAGGAAAAGTAAGTTTTAAAATATATAAGGTAAAGGGACCCCTGACCATTAGGTCCAGTCGTGACCAACTCTGGGGTTGCGGTGCTCATCTCGCTTTATTGGCCAAGGGAGCCGGCATACAGCTTCCAGGTCATGTGGCCAGCATGACTAAGCCACTTCTGGCGAACCAGAGCAGCACACGGAAACACCATTCACCTTTCCCGCCAGAGTGGTACCTATTTATCTAATTGCACTTTGATGTGCTTTCGAACTGCTAGGTTGGCTGGGATAGGAGCTCACCCCGTCGCGGGGGATTCGAACCGCCGACCTTCTGTTCGGCAAGTCCTAGGCTCTGTGGTTTAACCCAGAGTGCCACCTGCGTCCCTTTAAAAATATATAGTGAAATGTAAATTTCATGATAATTTTTTTAAGTTGCATATTAGTGGAATTGGGATTGAACAGGTTTAGGATGAGCACCTGCAGAAGCAAGAGAGATGAAAAATAGACTGATTCATTAATCCCTAATTGCAATACAGTATTGGGGGGGGGATTAAAATGGCCTTTTGTTCTAACTATGATGATAGCTCTTGTTTTCAAGTCATGCTACATTTCCTTCAATATCTTTAAAAAGCACTGATATTGGGCTTTGGTAATATGAAATTTTGCTGATTGATCAACTGCCTTTTTACTGCTTCATCAACTAAAATAGTTAATAGGTTAACAACCCTATTAAAAAAGCACTATCAACTCATATCTAAAAATGGGCAATTATGATAAGAAGCATTTCATGCTATCTTCCAAGGACAAATCCATTTATATGCTGTGGCAACACTAAATAAGACTACTCTAGTCTAAGTGGACTGTGAATAGTTAGCCTAAATATGCCATACCATAGGATTCTAGTTGTACTGTAATCATTCAGAATAATCTGTGTGCTGAGTAAGGTATCTCCCTTCATTTCCCATTGACTATAGAGGGTATTTTCTTAGTACAGTACATGACAGCAGACTTGTCACCTGATTTCCAATGTCAATTGTCGAAGACTAGTGGTCTGTAAAGCATGAAGGAGAATATGCCCACAAAGACAGATACATGATGAAGCAGTGCAGGATTTTCTGAAAAAAGGATTGGTGCTGACCTCCATATCTCTATAACTTCTACTATATGCTTTTCAATGCAGGGAGAAGAGGGTGAATGACAAGGCGTCAAATGTAAAGGTATTAGTATGAATTCAGCTTCTATGTCAAAACCAGAGTAGTTCTCCCTAGCTGTTGGTGACCCACAAAATCCATCTGCTTGTACTTATGGGTACTTTGTAACTTGTTAACTTCTTGAAAAAAGTAAGTCATGGGCGCTTTTCTCAGTCACCAGTGTGAAAATTATTCAACACCTATTCTTCAGTTCTGTTGTTTCAAACCTGAAAGTACACTTGCATATGCTGAATTTAGCTGTGGAGGTTTTCATGGAAGGGATATGAAAAGAGATGATAAATTGTTGACTTTATGAAGCATCTATTGTGATGTACCATTTCTTAATAAAAGGGCAATTAACACCTGTAAAATAATTATATCTGCCAAATGTTGTTCCCCAGAAATATAAATACACAATTGTCCCTGCCATCTGTTAATTCTACTATTTGAATCGCATCATCATATACATATTTACTTGACTTTTACAAACTTTTAAATAGCTTTCCCAAATGTAGTGTTCCTCAGTGAGGCAGAACTAAGACTGCTAAATAAGTCACTCAGAGATACTATGTGGCCCTATATGGTGGTAACCAACCATAGCCTTCCAGATTAAAGATCCAGTCAGCACTTACTAGTTTCTTGTTCTGGACACTTTGCACAACAGCAATAAAGATAAATGGGGACCAACCATCTTGGGTAATGACATCATTTGTCAAAGTCATGAACAGCTGGCACATAAATATGATGAGAAACAAAGCAGATTGTCAGGATGGATACAGAATTCGAGTTTTCTAATTGAGAGAGTGTCTTAAGCAGCAGGAGGGGTAATGGTATTCAAACACACAGCTTATTGAATGTTTCTTATAGGAAACTACAGTTTAGGAATTCAGGTTAGATGCTCCACATGCATCTTGTAGAAGAAAGAACACCTTAAAAATGGAGTCATTCTTTCAAATATATCTATTCAAAGAAACAAACATCAGATGTTACCACAGTAAATGGTGGCTAGGTAATTTAAGTTGGCTTCAACACACTGTAGACACAATGAGAGTACCGGTAGTTTTTCAGTTTCATGGAGTGGGCACCTGAGTAACTATGGTGACATGCAGTAATGTGATTCACACATAGATCTCACTTTGCAGTGGAGAGGGAGAAAATAGTGACCAAATGCACATGCAGTGCTGTAGCTCTGACTTTTTTTTAGAGCTGAGGCAGCCAAAGTGCTTTGCTGCTAAAGAGACAATATAATCTAGATATGTTAACTGCATTTAATGACTTAGATATTCAGCATATTTAAGCACACATTTTGCTGTGTGATGGTCATGTTTGACATTCCTTTGGCCGCTTCACCCACCGTCGTCCCCAGAGATACAACTTCCTCCCATGTATTTTTTGAAAGCTTTAAACCAGTCGAGTACATTAGTTTTGCGTGGATCTGGAGGGGTGGGAGTGGGCAACCTGGAGGCAATGAAAACAGCATTTTTCTATTTATTTTAATATGCAATATGTGTGTCATCAGATAAATCCACGCTATGGCAACAATTGTCTTGCTAATCCTAAATATAGAAGGCCAGTAGGAGAGCCCAGCAAGAAGTGCTAACAATGCCAAGCTGCATTAGTTTCTCCAACTGTGAGGAATTTTTCAATATCAACAGTATTGAAATTAAATTGCAACTTAGGTCAAAAGCTTCAAGATAGCTTAGTGACAGAATATTATATCCTTAATTAATTCTATCTAAATTTGATCAAGGGTTTTGTGTGTGCATGTTATTTAAGCACCCGTCTTTTCATTAGTGGGCTTTAGGTTCCTATTTTGATCAAAAGTTACAGATATTTAATTTCCTGAGTTTAATTAATCTGTTTTCCCCCTTCTGTTTTGTGAGGGAAAAGGTCTGTTAAATACATACAAGTTCCAGCACAGGTCAGAACACCTTCCAGTCAGGTCACAGGACTCTCAAGAGTAGCTTGAGGACACTGTAGTCCACTTGCATTGGGCTCTGCAACATGTGCATATCAGCACACAAATGCATTATTGCCAATGCAACATATGTGGGCACAGTGACACCATTGATGCCTTCCGCTGCAAAACCTCTGAGCTCAGTTGAATTCATATGCTCCCTGCCTCCTTGATCATGGTGGTTACCCTCCTCCTCAAAAAGTATATCGAGCCAAAGAAGGAAATTGCAAGAGTAGTGCTTTGTCCCAGTTCCTCTTTCAGCTCTATGACTGGAATTCAATGCTGTCCTAAAGTGATTGTTCCATCAGCCCAAGTATTTCTGCTTGCCAGAATGAACTAGTGGGAATTGTTGCACTGACCTGTTAGCCCAACAACTGCCCAATGTGCTTTCAAAGGTTAATTCTATGGAATCTATTTTTGTATGCATATAGTTTGGAAAAGTAAAGGCTGTGAGCATGTGCTCTCTCTTTCTGTATCTTTTGGGCTGCTGGGGGGGGTTGGGGGGTGGGGAGACAGTTGACAAGACAAGGGGATGCTCCTAGCACAGTGCATTATTTCACTGGTCCATTGGCTAAATTAAAATGAGCAAAGTGGCCTTCTGAAGTGCCCACCTTCATTTTGAAACAGTAGCCTGAAGTCACTGGAGAATTAATGTGCAGAAATCCAGTATACTTTCTTTGTTTAGAAGTCGGAAGCAAGTGCTATGTGTCACGCACATATTATTCGGTATGACAATCAGTCTGCTCTCTCCTTCCCTACAATTTTTCCATCGGCCACAGGGGGAAATCCCTTCTAGCTGAATGCAGACACCCAAAACTGCTACTGTGGATTAAAGATTCTCTAATCATCAAATCCTTTTATAGTTAAGAGTGACAGAAAATGCTGGCACCCATTCAGACCGTGAAAGATAAGCCACTGTGTCCAATTATGGCCACAATCCAAACTCTGTGCTAGGCACAAAAGCATAACACACCCTTGCTTTCCTTGCTGACTTAACATGAAATACTAGGATAAAGAAAGAGAACCAACTGTAGAGTACTATGAATGTTCCAGATAGTCTCTTATCCTGGAGAGAAACATAGGAAACTGCCTTGTTTATCTATTTAGCTTAGTATTGCCTGCACTGACCAACAGATTTCAGGCAAACAGAAATTTAAAGGCATACAGTAAATTAGAGGGACACAAAGCACTAGTCGTCCATTTTAACCTGCCCTGCCTCCTCAGACTTAAGAGTGTACAACCCAAGATCCTTCAATTCAGAGGCACCTAACCTGTGGTACTCCAGCTGTTGCTCAACTGCAGCTCCCATCAGCCCTAGCCAGCGCAACCAAAGGCCAGGAGTGATTGGAAGCTGTAGTTCAGAAACTTCAAGAGGACCATGGGTAAGCTATCCCAGGTTTAATCTGAAATACTAGGACCAGGACTCTTACACATGAAAAGAGATCACTCAGTCAATTGGTTATAGCCTCTTAGCTATTATTCTTTTTGAATCTATGCCTCAAACACAGTCTTTGCCCAGCCTAGAGTTGCAGCTTACAATATCTGGATGGCAACAGGTTGTTGAAGGTACTCAAAATGAACGCAGATTTTTTAAAAAGCCCTGACCTCTGCCCTTCTTTTCTCCTTAGGAAATGTGGCAGGGGGGTAGTGAAGCAGAAAACTTTGGACACCTCCAAGGACAATAGGACACCAGTGGACAATATTTCTATTCCAGAGAAAGAAAAACAAAGATATAATAAGCTGCATGGAATAATTTTTACTCCCAGTCCCAAAAATTAAAGTACAATTAACCATTTAAACAAAAAAAATCTCCTTACCTCAAATTTAATAATGCCAAATTAGAGCCCACTAATGCTGTGATAATGTCTTATAATGGAATTCTGCGGCTCCAAGCTGTGTCATTAGCTGTTCCCTTTCACTCCAGTCTTTCCCCTGAAGTAAAATATTATCCTGCCTAATAGTTTGTGTATAAAATATTTAAATAAATCAGGCCCATTTACGCGTATGCATTCTTTCCTTAAAGGTCACACCAGCTTTTCAGCCAAATAATTACAAAGCACTACACGCAGTTAAATTTTGGTTCAGTAATTTAAGGGAAAGCACTCAAGAGCTTACCCAAGAAGCTATATATTAAAGGGCAAGGCTAAAAGCATTTGTCAAACTTAAACAAATTAGTCCTATGTTACTGCTCATCCTGCTAAGTTCTGCTACTTTAAATTTTGTCCCAAATGTTATGTCCCTAAACAGCTGTTGTGTGTGGCATGCTGGGGGAAAACATTCTGCATCTCATAATCATTGTAGTTCTAGGGCAAGTTTGTCACAGCTGCTATTTAGATTCATAAGTGCATGCGTGTACCACTGACTTTGTGTTTCAGACTACAGAATCATCAAGCTTTAAGAGTACATATATCTTTGGCCTGAGCATCAATTGTAAATATGATTTGCATGCAACACTGAATCATAGTTTAGTGTTATGAGCATTTGCTACAGCAAGCCTTGGGCTTGCACATCACTGTTATGAAATGCTCTTGCCTTGAGAGGCTTATCTGTGCTGACTCTGCTCTCTTCTCTTTTGGGTGCCAAATGAAGGCATTTTCCCTCTAGGTCTTTTATTACTTTTAATATTTTGGGGGTCTCACTATTAGTATTATTCTGGAAACCAAATGTACTTTTGCTTCATTGTGCTGTGGCTGCTTCCCAATAACTCAGTCTGTTTTGCTTTAGAACTACTTGAAACCCTTAAGTGTTTAAGATAATATAAAAATTATGTAAGAAAAAAAAGGAAACTGCTATATGTCCCTATGGGGGTTCTTTAACAAGGGGAGGAAGTTTGCAATTAAAGGGCACCAGGATCAAAATGCAGCTCAGCCTGCTATTATTGCTAGTCTACCTTCTCTCTTGCAAAGACAGCACATATGTTTTATTGGATAATATTAATGTCAAGGGCCAAAGGCAGAATGACAAGACCAATTAGATGCTTGCTCTGTTTGAAAAATGGAAGGCATTACTGGCACTGTCCACTCCAAAACTTTTGTGATATATTCCTACCACCGTTTCTCAAACCTTCTCATAAAAAATGTAGTAGAAAAGAAGTATGTGGAAGTAACTGGCAATCAGAACAGTATCGGAAACTCTTCAGCCATTGAAAACAACAATCTATACACTTGCGTTTCATTCATGAGTGATGATACCAATAGGAGAGGAATTTGGAGCAAAAACACAAAAAGCGCAACACAAATTCATTCATTTCCAGTTTTGAAATTCAAATTGAGCAGCCTGCAGAGAAGCTGATAAGCTCTCTAGCAGAGTATAAAGTCTACATAGGCCTTAAGATCTAGCACAAGTGTATTATGTATAATGAAGTAAAATGAATAAATAGCATCCAGGTTGAACAAATCCAGCACTACTTCCACCCAAGCAAGCGAAACAAAGGCAAAACTATAGTTATGAATACAAATCTCTCAAAAACTGCATAAATATTGCACTCCCCCCAAGAACAGTTGCCTAAGAACCAGATACATCATTATTTAAAAACACAACATAAAGCAGACCAGCTGGCAATGGCTTTTCTGGAACAGAGTGTTTCAGGTAGAAGAAAAACTGTTCTCCGCCCTGCCCACTCTGCCTCTACTTACCGGTGAAAAAACAGTTCTGCAACTATTGATAACATAAGAATAGTCCTGCTGGATGAATCCAAAGGCCTGTCTAGCCCAACATGCTGTTCTTCAGTGGCTAACCAGATGCCCATGGGAAACCCACAATAACAGCACTCTCCCCATTTGTGATTCACTGCAGTCTACTGTTTGTGCCCAAGGTGTCTACCCAATTTTGCTGTGAGTATGTGCTTAGACAGGCAGCACATGGCAGTAGTCAACCCTAAGCCCCCTGCTCTTGATGTAAATGTTGCTCAACCTAGCCCATTAAATAGCTGCTGGGTGTGAGAGGGCAGAAAGGGAGGGGAGGGAAGGAGAGAATGAATGGCCCACCGCTGATAGAATTGGGCTTAATCAGCTTTAACTGCTCTATCTATGAACCTCAATGTGGTTCTGTAATGATAACATGTTAACGGGGGAAATTATGAGAGGTGGGAAGAAGAGAGAAACTTTTCTTGATTCATCGGGCGGGAGATAGAAATAGAATTCCACAAAGTTGCCTTTGCTGTCCTTCATTCAGTGACTGCCTTTCAACCACCTTAATGTCAAAAGCCTGAATTGATTTTAGCAGCGAATTTATCTTTAGGGCTGTCACCAAGATAAATAATATCATCCTTTATATACAGAAATAGAGGATTTATTCAGGGGGATTTCTTGCATCTGTATGTGCTGCATTTTGAAGTTTTAAAAAATGTATTTAAAATGTGTCCTCTGGAATTCTGAGAGGAGGCCTGCCCACAAGAAAGTGGAAAGTGGAAAAACAAACAGCAGTTGTCATTCTCTTAAACTTTTCAGGTGACGTGTGACAAATAACCTGTTAATTTTATAAACTTTTCCATATCCTAAATATGGTGAATCAGATCTTAATTAAAAAGAAAAAGGACTCTGCCAACCTTTGCCTGTCTCTTGTTCCCTTTATTTCTCTCCATGACTCCCCACTTTCTCCCCTGGCTGGGAAAGGTTCCCCCTTGTTAGCTGTCTCCAACCTGAGGTGATGGCAGAGGTGGCAATGGCAACAGGCAAGGGAGCATGTAAAGAAGATCCAAACTGCTGGGTTCTTCTGACGGTCTGTTCCACTGCAAAGGCACACTTGAAGTGTGGCTGAAGAATGCTCTGCAAACCCTCGTTTCTTCCCCAAGCCATTGCCCCTCAGCAGCCCTGGTCTGCATTCTTCCCAAATGCTTTTGCCTGCCTAGACTTTGCCCTTGCACTGCAATAAAGTCTCTTGCTTGCCTGCGCAGCTGTAGATGTGTGCTTGTGGTAAACGTCTGACAGCATAGTTGGAATACTGCTTATTGTACTAAGGTAAGAGTCAGATTTATTACCTCACCCACAAGGGAATGCAGTCCAGAAGGTTCATGCCTTCTGTTCTTCCATAAGACCCTTAAGAAATGTATGTCTTAATTAAAGTCAATAGTCAAGCATTACATGCAGTAATAGCCTTATCTTAAGGGCTACTTCTAAATGGAATTTCAAAGGGATGTTCCTTAAGATGCATGTCACTCTGGAAGAGTTACATGCTTAGTTATTTCACAGCAAAGATGTAGTCCTAAGCAACCGCTGAGCTGCTTCCAAGCAGCCCTTTCATCTGGAACAAACATTCAGGGATCTGCCTGCACAATATCCAGCACCAATCCTGCAGAGGCAGGAAATGAGAATGTTGCAAGATATTTACAAAAATGAAAACCAGTACATTTATATTGTTCTGCAACGAAGTGCACAAATCACAATAACGTCATACATGAATTCTTAACTTCAGCCTGAATCTTGTCTGCTCTACAAGCTGCTTAGAGTTTTTGATGATTAAGCAGTATATAAATCCTGCTTAATAAAATCACCATCATCATCATTTTATTTGTATGCTGCCTTTCCACAGTTAAAAACAATGCTCAAGGCGGCTTACAACATGACAAGATTTACACAATTACAAAAGTCATAAACAATAAATAAACCACATCAAAAACACACACCACCAGATGGAAAACAATTTCCACATAAATCAAAATCTAAAACTAAGAATACAGCATTAATATCACAGTTGAAAATGACATAGGTAAAAAATAACAGCAATTAAAAACCACACACAGCAAAAATGGAGTCCTCTCTGCCTAGCAACAGCAGTGGCAGCAGCAGTAGTCCTTTATGGAGCCTGTCAGGGCCCGTCCTAGGCCAGGTGGTGAGTGGCAGGACTGGGGCCCTCAGTTGTTGAGCAGGGGAGCCAAAATAAATGCTCATTCATCCCTCATGCCAGCGGTAGCCAACATGGGACCCTCCAGATGTTGCTGGATTAGAACTGTCATCATCTATGCTGTCTGGAGAGGACAGGAAATCCAAACACATCTAAAGGGCACCACGTTGACTACCCTTGTCAAGATAGCCATTCCAGACTTCCATTGGCTCTAGCACCCTGCAGAGGCAACTTCTCTTGTAGACTAGACACTACCTGCTTCCCCTAGGAGCCTTCGGCTTCCACAGAACTGGAAAGGTTTGGTACAGAATGAGGCAAGTGGCCCGTACTGCGTGCAACCATTTAATTTAATGACCTGGAGAGTACATTTGTTGTTGTTTCATGTGAGTGGAGCCATCCTACAGATCTTTATTATTAGGTCTCTTTAGAGATGGGGATATCATCCACAGGCACTTTCTGTAGGCATTATATGGTTCTGTTTGATGTTATCAAAGAAACTTGTTTAAGCACATTGTTGAGGAACAAGAATTGGGACAAGCGCAGTGAGGCCTTTGATTCAAGTCACCTGTTTGGTATTCCATTTGTTTGTAATGCTTTATCTCCCTTGAGGCAGTAATGTGATGTCTACATTGGAAACTGAGATAGTGGAATGAAACTTGGTATGCAGGCTTGGGGCAGTGATCAGATGTAAAATGTAGATCCCTAGCTCGCTCTCTCTACTTGTCTCAGTGGACAAGAAGAATAAGTTGTAGACATTACAGAAATAAGATTACATGCTGTATCAGCCATACTTCACAAGCTTTTTGGTTTTCTTCAACTAAAGGGTTAAAAGAGAAAACTTGCAATGTCAGGTTTCCTATATTGTTTGCAAAAACTCTTATTTGAGCCATGTTTAGGGGAAATAGTTAAAAATGCATGTTCAAAATATACAAATACTTTATTTTGTGCACATCTGTTTTCGTCTGAAGTGCCCCACTTGGGACTACTGTGTCCAGTTCTGGGCACCACAATTTTAAGAAGGATGTTGACAAGCTGGAATATGTACCAAGGACGGCAAACAAGATATCAAGGGTCTGGAAACCAAGCCTTATGCAGAAACGGTTGAGGGAGTTGGGCAGGTTAGCCTGGATAAGAGGAGACTGAGAGGAGATATGATAGCCATCTCCAGATATCTAAAGGGCTGTCACATGTAAGAGGGAGCAAGCCTGTTTTCTCCTCCTCCAGAGGGTAGGACCTGAACCAATGGATTCATATTACAAGAAGGAAGATTCCGGCAACAATCAGGAAAAACCTTCTGACAGTAAGAGCTCTTTGACGGTGGAATGTGGTGGAATCTCCTTCACTGGAGGTTTTTAAGCAGAGGTTAGATGGCCATCTGTCCTGGATGCTTTAGTTGAGGTTCCCGCATTGCAGAGGGTTAGACAAGAACCCCGGGGTCTCTTCTAACTCTACAATTCTATGATTATATGATTCCAAAACTACTTTAATCCTACTGGTGGCCTTAATAAGATTAAACCAACTTAAATGAAATAGACATTTTTAAAATTAAAAATTAACAAAGCAATATATGTCATTTCCATTATTTCAAAAAGCATTCAGAGCCCACAGTTTTTAAGGTACCCAAAATAGTTTCACAACTTACAACAAAGATAACACAGTGCCATGAAATGCCAAAACAACTCACACTGCCTCCTCTCTGTGCAGTGAGAACTGAAGTCTGTCAAAATTCAAGTGCTCATATATTCAAGCTAGAAGACACTGTGCTTACTCAAGCAATTCCCCTGCCTTTGATCATGGCTTAAATATTAGCCAGGTTGATCTTTTGCCCTTCCTTCCAAAAAGAATTGTGGATAAATAAAGCTAGAAGCTTTTATCCAGGAAATAACATTTGTTTCAGCCATCCAACCTGGCAGCAACAACCCTGGAGTCCTGCACTCAACTCCAGAGTAGATGGCAACTCCAGGAGTACCTGGCAGAGTCTCAAAGAAGCTTGGCACTGGTTGCATGATGATGAGCAGGAGGCTGAAAATTCCCTTATTCTCCCGCCTTCTCCAGCCAATTGGCAGGGGTGGGGGAGATTGACTCAGCTAGGCACAATACATAGGGCTGTTCCACTATACTAAGCCACAAGTCCAACTCTTTTCACAGACCAGGAAGCTCACCACAAGTGGTTGGTTTCTTGGAACTCACACTAAGAGATCATAATGTCCTTTTCCCTACACTGTGTACTCTGCTACATTTAATCCTCACGTCAGCTGCAGAGAAACCCTCACACCCCAGATGTAATGTAACTATCTAATGTCATATCAGATGTAATGTTCCTAGATCAGCTGGCTATGGTGTGTGGTAACCACATCCACACAGCCAACCTGCAAAGGCACAGCAGTTACTTAGTAAGAAATACTAAGCACATGGTCTTGCAAACATACATTGGAAGCGAATTACAGCTGCAGTATTAAGCAGTTTTTCTGATGCAATTTGCAGCAGTAACTGAACTTCTTCATAATGCTTAAATCTAAACTAAGGTAAGAAACTATATATGAGGGGTATACTACACAATTACATAATGTGCATATTCAGAAATTATTGCTTTCAGTTGTGAAAACTGTGTCAATTGTTGAGGATAATTAAAGATATACATTTTGAACTCCTGCAGTTGATAATTTGTACTTCTTTTCAACCTGTTCCCTTATTTCCATCATGAGATGGTTAGAAACAATTTATTCCAATTTCTGTTGGAGTTCAATTTTTCTAGTAATCTTCATTGTGTGGGTAAAAATTGGCAAAGTGTTGAAAACTAGTTTTTGTCATCACAATCATACTTTCCTGACTTTGGAGAGAATTGAGCAGAAATGCCAATTAAATATATGAAACATTTTCAAGTGTCAGTAAAAATCCTGACAATATCTGGCAGGAATGGCAGTTTTTTTAAAAAAGTATTTTGATTAAATATGGAGTTGCCAGTTTTATTTTAGGAATTTTTAAATAAGAATGGCTTTTTAAAAATTACCCAAAATTGCAAAGAGAAAAAGGAAATTAATCACTTGTACCATGATCGAAAGCATCTGCATCAAGGTATTTGCCTACCATAGCAATATAGCATCACAGTTTGAGTCACCGCAATGGCTTAGCAGATGGCACATTGAAACCCCATTCTAAGCAGTTGTGTGCTGCCACAGCTAGCTTGAGATTACAGCTATTAACCAGATCACCGTGCTGTGTACTGTGTACTGAGATCAAAGCCTCTTATTCCTCAGTGTAGCTGGCAAGTGGAGCGATTGAGAGAATGGACACCATCCATTCAAAATGTAGCACTTTCAAAACCCATTGGCTTTAATTGCATGCATTTCTTGACACACTTAAATAAAGCCCTGTTAAGTACAATCAATCTGTTACACACCTTGTTACACACACAACACTGCACTTGATGGGTCCACTGGCATGGGTGTGGCCAGGGGGACAGGGAGGGGCAGCTGCCCCCCTAAATCAATATAAATAAATAAAAATATATAGCAAACTGAGATTCTGCCCCCCAAAAACAAAAATCCTGGCTATGCCCATGTCCACTGGCATGCTTTTAATTTACTAAGCAAGACTCCCTTAACAGGATCTCTCCACAAAGGTCAGTCATGCCTTAACTGTTAAGTGATATGACTATGCATTTCTGATTAAGAATGTAAGTAGCAGGATTATATTTAATTCCATTTACAAATCACTTACTGTAAACTATTTCAAAGCAATTAGATCAAAATCCACTTAGGCCAGCATTCCTTACAACCAGAAAAAGCAGGCAGTCTACCATAAATCAACTAGTGCCTCTTCTCACCACTGTTGTAGACCATTTAACCCCACGAGGTATTTTCCCAAAGCAGCTTTCTGATTTTGGCTATCTATGTCATATAACACTAGGAGCTAAGATCAAAACTGATAAGCTCACCATTTTGGGGGTCCTCCTAAAAAAAAGCTCAATATGGCTAATAAAGTTAAAGGGACCCCTGACCATTAGTCCAGTCGCTGATGACTCTGTGGTTGCACGCTCATCTCATTCTATAGGCTGTGGGAGCCGGTGTTTGTCCGCAGACAGCTTCTGGGTTATGTGGCCAGCATGACTAAGCTGCTTCTGGCGCAACATAACACTGAAACCAGAGCAGCGTGCGGAAACACCATTTACCTTCCCGCCAGAGCGGTACCTATTTATCTACTTGCACTGTGTGCTTTCAAACTGCTAGGTGGACAGGAGTCCTAGGTGGACAGGCCACCCTAGGATAGATTAACTCTGATTCAGTGTGTGTTGTCCTCGTGCTCACAGTATGTCTGCCATTGTGCTCACCACCAGTATGTATGCCCAAGGTCCTCTGCAATGAAGATTCCCTCATCTTAGTGCAGTATCACAGACACATATCTGTTGATTGTGCAGATCTGCTGCTACTACTGAAGTCACCTTAGGAAGTTTTACTGCATGTCTAGGTGTTTTCTCAAAGTGCATTTTGGCATGCTGGACTGGAGAAATGTGTAGTAAAAGTGGATTCATGTAGGCAAAGCACTGAAGAACCAAATGTGAATGATAAATCTAATTTCTATCTATGTCTTGTCACTAATGTGGCTTAGTCCATAAGTGAAAATATCTGGATCTAATAGGGTAGAACTACTAATATGGTAGGGCTGAGGCATAGCTATTTTTTCTTTTTTCAAGAAAACAAGGTGCCAGTACTCACCATTAAGTTGTTACATACAACTTTTAAGATTTTGGAGGGGGAGGGGAGGAAGGTGCTGGTACTGCATACCCTTGAATACCCGGAGGGGGGAGCACTAGGCTTGGGGGCTATACAGTGGTACCTCTGGTTACGTACTTAATTCGTTCCGGAGGCCCGTTCTTAACCTGAAACTGTTCTTAACCTGAAGCACCACTTTAGCTAATGGGGCCTCCCGCTGCTGCCGCACCGCCGGAGCACGATTTCTCTTCTCATCCTGAAGCAAAGTTCTTAACCCGGGGTACTATTTCTGGGTTAGCGGAGTCTGTAACCTGAAGCGTATGTAACCCGAGGTACCACTGTATTGTATGGGAGCCTTCTGGGAAATCTCTCTCTCTAACTATAATCCAACTTTCCCCTCACTGCACTTGTCCTACAGGCCCAGCTTGCCTTGCAATACAAGAAACACAATAAAAACCTATAACAAAGATGTAAAAAAATACAGCAATAATTATGCTCTTCCTGCCAGTTGGTAATATTTCTCCTGAACTTGGCTAAAGCACCAATCCTCTTGAAAGAAAGAAAAAGAATCTACTGCAGGAATGTTGGCCAAGTGTCATCCTTCATATTAACTTTGAGAGAGTGATTCATGGCAACTAGAAGTTTACCTTTCACTGTACTTCAGAAACAAGATCTCATAAGTGCACTGCCTGATAATTGGTAACCCGACTCGCTACCCACAGATTTGCAGCCATGTGCAAACAAAGTTCAGCTGACTAAAGTGACTATCCAAAATACAATACTCAAGTTAGCTGCTGCCAGATTCAGCTCCAACATAGTTCAAAAGTCCAACCTGATCTAGATCACTGAAAGGAAGAGAGGAAACATTAATTGTTTTAGTTCTATCTCATGCCTTATTGCACTTCAGGAAAAACGAGTAACAAAACAATGGTTGATTTCACCAAGGATTTATTTTTAGCAGTCAGACCCTATATTTTATCGCTCAGAGGTATGGTCATCCGATTAATAAAGAGAAAGAAGCTTTGTATCAGTTTTAAACATAAGCCACAAAAAACCTTGCATGAAGAACTTCTTAGGTTCAGTTCATGGCTTGAAATTTTGCTGTGCCCAAGACCCTGGGAAAACTACTACTGGGTGGAGCAGATAGCAAGCACAGGACTAGAGAGACCAGTGGTTGGACTTGGTATGAAGGCCAAGTTACACATTATGCTGCTTGCATGATTGTGTTTAACATGCAGGGTTGGGGGAAGAAACAGGATTGAAACTGTGGTGTCCAGGCAATGGCAGCACCAGAAATACTGGGGAGGGCATAAAAATGCATTTCTATGGGTGCCAGTATCTGAAAAGCTCAGTTCAGTCTAATATTATGGCTAACAAATCAAAACTAAAACATGACAACAGACTTCTCCACCCTGGTACTGTCTGATGTTTTGGACTACAACTCATCATAATCATCTCTGGCCTTTGGTCATGCGAGCTGGGGCTGATGGGAGTTGTAGGAGGGCACAACGTTGGGGAAGACTAAATTATGAATGTAGTTACGTTACAATTGCCACATAAAAGAAAAAAATACAGATATAACACAAAATGATGTGACATGAAAAAATGGCTTCCCTTCAAGTAACTGCAGGGGTCCGGCAACAAAGAGGTGAAAATTACCCATGCAACACTGCTGCCAGCAGCATGTGCCTATTACACTATGCAGTTCAAACACTTTCAGAGGAGTGTGCTGGACAGGACAAGACAAAGCGGTTTGCAATGAGGACAAACTTCCAGAGCTTGAAATATCTTGATTAGTAGAACAAATGACTTCAAAACAAGAAAAATGGTGGTTCAAAGGAGCACTTTGGACCAGAATTCAAATCTGAAAGAAATAAAATGTTGACTAATGAGTTATTGAGAGTTAATGTGTTAGGAGGCCTATGTGGATTGCCAAGTACATTTCCAGTATCTTATCATGATTTATCGTAATCAGCAATGAGCTGAAACTACCAGACTCCAATTAATTTGCTTCCTATGTCAAATTGCACAGGGGGGAGGGGGACAGAAGGGTGGTCCCACTACAGAATATGAATACAAAGTATGAGGTAAAGAAAATGATCTATTGGCTCCAACATTCAGATTACAAACATTCATATGTATTTAGTGCAAATGAATTACTTCTCTCTGTTACTGGCACCATTAGCTTAAAATTCAACTTAAAATCACAAATACAGAGCTACAGGTATGATTTAGGAATGTTGGATGAAACACAGTAGGCAATAAATTATTTAGGGTTTTCTTTCTAAAGTATATCTACTTAGAATTAAGCCCCAATAATCTTATTGCCTCCTTTAGACTAATTGGAACAACTCCCTCTCACAGGGGAGGTGTTAACAACTGCCCTTAGACTCTTGGCAAGTCCATCTCTGGCTGCCTTAACCAAACAAGAAGGAAAAGAGATATATGCACTGGTCATTATGGTTTTACATCTCCAAGTATCCTATCTACAGTACTTGGACTGTACAAATAGAAAAATGTCCACAGCATTAGGACAAACAGGCAAGGACAAATTTGCTTTGCCCCAGCTATGGGAGTCTTCCCCAGATATAGGGTGCCCAGATATTGTTGGACTACAACTCCTGTTACCACTGGCCATGCTGGCTAGGAAAGATGAGGACTGCACCCTATCAGGGGACCCAAGATTTAGTGGTGTCTTATTCAGAATGTATATGGACAACCTTAGCCACAAAGTCCTTTACAAACCAGACACAATGGGTGACTGTAGTGGACTTCTTCAACAATTTGTGGGCTAAGATCTAACAGTCCAATGAACTATGTTTCCATGTTTTTTTCAGGTCTGTGTACCATACTCTGAAAAGTCTCATGCTTTTCTGTTTGATTCTGAAATCTCTTGCTTCAGTCACCAAGTAACCCAGTAGCATTACTGAGATAGGAAAGAAACAACAGTTAACTCTACTTTTTCCACCAGTATTTAGGTCACCATGATGTATGTATCAGGGCTGGTAGTTTCTTTTGCATTTAGAGAAAATAAGCAACCACCTTGTCTTTCAAATGTTTCGTATCCTTTACAGGAAATTACCAACAATAACTTGCCTGTATCACATGCACAGAAATCCAATCTATTGTCTCTCTTTATCAACCCGGATCATTATTTTCCTTAAGCAGCCAAGTTCTGATACTACTTGATCACTTGACCAGTACCACCTAACTCTCTGCCTTTTTCTCTTTTCTTGCTATCTGCTCAAACCAACCTCTACCTGCAAAAAGGTGAGACAAAAGAAACAGCATCAAAGAAAAGCTTGAGGGAAAGCATACAAATTATATATTATTCAGTGCCAGCTGAAAAGTAAACATTCAGTGTGTGTCACAGAATTAGGTTAAAGGTGGGAAGAAGGGGAGAGGAAATTTGCTTTCGAGACCAAATTTTAAACCCATATGATTTGAAAAGGTCTGGCATTAAGGAAAAATAATCTAAAACGAAACCCAAAATAAAGCAAAAAGCATAGCAGAGGTGAAAATGGGAAGCTCAGTGGAAACTGTGCAGAAAAAGCTTTGTTTCCAAATACATGCACACTAGAGCAAATGGAGTTGTGTTTCTAAATAATTTCCAGCTCATTTACACTGCAGTACTGTAGTGACAATCAGGAGCATTTCATCAACCAGCTAGCAACAGTAGATATGCAAGAGAGAGCAGGCTGGAGATCCAACTGTTACAAGTGTGTAGACTTTTAAAATAAAAAACCCCCAACTAACCAGAAAAATCTAACGTTCAGATTTAGTACCTATATTAGCAAATATGCAAATACATTTTTTTCTCTGTCTGTTTTGCAAAATAAATATGATGTAGTTAAATGCAACAACAACAAAAAAGTTTTGCTGCCTTATTATTTCTCAGAAAATGCTGAGAGTTAACATTATCTAATTATGCAAAACTATAATACAAAAATTGATTTCTTGTTTGCTGTATTAGTTCTATTTTTATTATAAGACAGTTCTGAATTGCTCCCCCCCTTAAATTAGATTTTTAATGAATCTTTCCCAAAGAAAAACAATTAAATTAATTATAAAGAATGCAAAAAAATTTCAACCTGCATAGGTATTTTTCAGGCATAACACAAAACCTAATTAAGTAGAATGCAAACCTCATTCAGTGGTGATATTTCATTAAGCAATGCATGGAAAACTTCAAATTGAACTTAAGGCAAGTATATAATACCAATAATTCAAATCGAAGTGGCCAGATAAATCCAAGCAGCTATGAATAAAGGGATGAAATATTAAGAAAGTTCTACTAAAAGTCAATCTGCTGTTTCCCTGGTTTTTCTGTCACATCTACCTGGAATAAATTATCCCAGACACTAGGGGTAGCCAATTTTGGACTACAGATGCCAGCATCTTTGACCATTGGTCATGTTGGCTAGAGGTGTGGCAACTGGAGTCCAGGAACATCTGAAGGGCACCACCTTGTCTACTGCAGCAATAGACATTGACATTAGGCACTGCTGCATTACAGTTTTTAAAAATCAGTATAGCATAAACCAGCAGAAGATTATCTAAGTCATGTGTATCCTTTTTGTGTTTGGGTAGTGATTGCAGGAATCATGGGGTTTGAATGACCTATTATATACAGCAGTATATAATATACAGTAGTAGCAGTCACAGAATGACTTCAACATATGCGAGCAGTGCTCATGAATGAGGGAGGACAGTTGAATATGATAAAGATCACCACAGGGGCATAGGCAAACTTTATCAGCACAGAGGCACAGGTAAGTCTGAACCTATTGAATATTTTATGTTTTCCAAAGGTATCTTCAATTTCACCAGCTCTAACCACTATTGGGGCTTCAGTCTTTGCTTAGTGAGTTACTTGTCCATACATGTTTCCCTCTGTCCATCCTGCAGACAAACACAACAAACAGGGACCTGAAGACTTTCTTTACAGAATCTCAATCACTAATTTCACCCAGAAAATATTCTGATTACGCAGAGATTGTGCTTTAATGCCCCACAAATTACTGGCTGATCATTATACAGCAGGATAGAATAACTTTCATTTTGTTGTGCTATATATGCCATGGGATTCCGCATCTAGGGATGCAGAAACTGTATGTCAAAAGTGGGGCCATATGGAAAGAACCAGACCAATAGTCACATCTAATCTAACATGTTTCTTCTCATGTGATTTCACCAGGGCAGGGCAGGGTCTAGAAGTGTTGCACAGCTGGAATTTTGCCTGCACTGCAATGTTAAGAATTGCACATGTTGCTGTGCTTACCTTTTACCTCCACCGCCCTCCATCATTGGCATGGTCTAGAAAGTTCCCCATGAGAGAGTGTGGCTCTCATGCTTTAAAAGAGTCCTCAACCCCATAATAGGATCACCAATTATTGTAGCATCCTCTGGTCCTGAATATAGTAGAATGTGATCGTGTTTATATCTGTGCCATGGAAGGTTTCCACATCTGAATTTCTGCAGGAATCATGACTCCCATTTTTCACAAAACTCAAAATAGACCCTAAAATGGGACATGTTTACTGACTTGAGGTGGGAAATTTTGTCATATGTAGCCTCATCTCTTGCTATCTAGATGTTAGAGAAAAGTAGCACTGCTGTTTGGATTGCCAGAGATAGCAACCTATGGACTAAAGCTGCAATTTACTGCTCATTTACTCCACAGGAGGCCCTCAAAGCTCAAGAACACCATCTCTAGTCAGAGGGCTATGGCCAAAGGATAATTATACCCCCAAAGAGGAGGGAGTGGGTAAGAATGTCTTAGTCTCCCAGGCCAATTAGGTTTAGCTTTGAACTCAATGGTGATTATGAGCCTAAAGTGTATCTAGATAACATTTCTGCTATTGACAGAAAGATAAAGTAAGTGGTGAATGAACCGACGCTGAATTATTAACGTCACATTAGAGAAAACAGGAGAGGGTAGAATCTCAGCATTTTCTCCTCGATGTGTTGCTGGCAGTCTAAAAGAAGGAGAGAGTAATAACTAGTTAGTCTAAGTGATGGCTTTCTACCAGACAGTAATAATATTGTCTGGCTTTTGTAGACTACTGCCACACTGTTCACATCTTGCGCGTAGAGAAGTTTATTTGTTCAGTTGCAACTGAAATAACTAGCAGAGGGGAAAACAACAGCCACTCTCAACATCCTCAACATAAAGAAGATGTGCACTTTATTGGAATGAGGAAGTTCCCTGCCAACAAGCAAGAAGACTTCGGTCTTCTCTCACAGGAAGGCAGATTTTGAATGGTGCCTCAATGTGCATTTCTCTTCTTAACACAGGCTTCTGAAGAAATATCCTCCCACTGAGGCAAATAAAAGCACATGAAAACTTTAAGTGCACACTGTTGGAGGGAGGGAGAATGAAAATATATACATTTCTCCACATAAACTGAAGGATGCTATAGAAATAGTGGTTACTCAGTTTATGGGGCCCAGTAAAAAAATAGACTCTCCAAAAAATCTAGTTCCCATAATGGATTAGTATAAAGATTTATATATTAACACAGTACTTAATTAAGGAATTAGGATTCCTTTGATACAGGCTTAGCTAAATATTACCACAACCTGCTTTACAAGCAAAGACAATTATTTCCAATTTCAGTCACTACATTGGTGACTGCATATATTAGCAGTTTCAAATTTCACACACAGACACAAAGGTAACACACCACCATATATATATAGAGAGAGAGAGAGAGAGAGAGAGAGAGAAGCTGAAGCAGTATGTGTCAAAGGGATTGACTCTCGCTTTCATGTTAGGAAAGAAAATAGTCATGCATGATGACTACTTAGAGGGTGTAGTTGGTTAGGGCGTAATGTTAGCGCCTAAATATTGGACTGGAAAATTTCTGTCTTGTTTGTTCTTCCTGAGACAGCCACTAATGAAACATCATTCACTGTCAGGCCATTTTTCTTTTCTTTAAATATAACCTGTCTAAGGAATGTAGGTTTTTTATATTTTTAAAAATACAAGATTTCCAAATCATATAGATAAATAACCACAAATGTTGCAAAATTTGAGAGGTAGAAAGTCTGTCAACCCAACTATGACTGACAAGTTATTATGTCCAGGCCTTGATTCAAATCCACCCCAGCCATTTCCACTTAGAAGCCTGATCCAAAATTCATCCTCCTTTTCTCTCTTGCATAATTTGAACACCACACAAAATATAAGCACAATAACTTATTGTAAAGTGCTTACCTAGATATTACTGGTTTTGAAACATTCTTAAGAACTTTGTTGGGTAAGCATCAAGTGAGAACATAGAACATAACAGAATCTTTGACAAGCAGCTAGAAAATTAATCAGTGGAGCATCAACATTCAAAATAAACTTGAAACCATGGGCTTATGTAAAGAGAAACAATGATACAATGGAGAAAGGGCAAGTCTAGCACCACTGAAGCAAAATGTGATGAAAGAAGCAAAGTTGCATTGGAACTTCTAGAGAATTTGCATGGGGTGGATGGATGACACACAGCAGTACTGGACTACATGTACCAATGGTCAAAGGCCATAAAATGAACCTCAATGTTAAATAGCTCTCAAGTCAAAACACCTCTAGCCCAAAATTAAGTTTCTTTCCCACTTCCCATCAGTTTCATTTGCAAAAAGGTTAGCAGATAGCCACTGATAAGCTCTGTAAAATGGCCCTTGCAAGTGGCAATTTTGCTGAGAGGTAGGCAGCAGTAACAACTCAGGCAAACATCCTAGGCTTTGTTTGGGCTGTCTTGAGAGTGGGGGCTGTGGAGTCCCACAGTTAGCCCTCAAAGCCTACAACTAGCAGAGTTAAAGGAAGAATAGGTAATCTTCCCAAAATTGTTTAGCATCCCTCAGTTGTTTTGCATGGCAGGACCCTCCCAATGTACTTTAAATCAGTGTTGAGGAACCTGTGGCCCTCCAGGTGTTGCTGAACTCCAGCTCTTGTCTTCCTTGCCTATAAGTCATTCAGGCTGCAGCTGGTGGGAGCTGAAGTCTAACAACATCTGTACAACTGCACATTCCCTACCCTGTTTCAAATTCTGCTTTGGGAAAATTTGTTAGAAACTCTTCATTAGAAAAACAACACAAATAGCCTACACAGGGCTATTCTTCCAGATTATGTTAAGTGCAGGGTTAGAAAGCAGGCGGTATAACGTATAACAAATCACATTTGTTTTCATTTTCTTCTGGGCACATACAATAAATCTTGAGTACGCACATTTTGAGTGTTTATTTATACCAATAAAAATAGCACTGAAAAATTAACAAACACTCTTTGTAATTTTTCTTTTGAATCCTCTTCTACGGTAAATCATAGCCAAATAAAATAACTCAAATCCAGATGAACTTCTTAGTCACATATTTTACAGCTCTGTGGAGCTGCAGCGCTAACAACGTAATGAGTTATTTTGAGAAGGCCCTTTCTAAATGAACAAGCATTGTTTATTTGTCCTGTATCAGCACTTGGAAAGACTTGGAGGAGCTCAAGACCCCATCTATTTCCCTCAGAACAACAGTCCCTAAAAAGGAATTGCGCAAATAGAATAAAACAAAATCCATCCTGAAGGTCTTTTACAAGGATGTTAGATGACGATGAATTAGCTCTCAAAAACTACAGAAAAGAAAGAATTTCAGCCATTCCAGTTGCCTACAGCAGAAGCCATACCATTAGGTTTGCTGGCAGACCATTTCCATTTGCTGCTTCCTCAAAATAATTTTGTAGCATTAGGAATTGGAACCTTAGTTTGCTACTTCCCCCCCCCTTTATCTTCCCCCATTCTTTTGTATACAATGCCTAGATTGCAAGCGTGAACCCAAGGACTTTCTTGTTTTTAACGGGTCTTATGTAAGCTGAAAAGCTGGGTAATAATGCTTTAAAGATATGAATAAACCAAGTAACTTGAAGCCACAAACCCAAAATACTTACTTTGGTGACTATATATGCAAGGCAGCATAACGCCATTGCATGAATTCATGTGGCAATGCAGCAGGCACTGCTCTCTAAAGGATGTCTGTATTTGCTGGGAAAGTAAGTCGTAGGGTTGAGCTGTAAATTAGTTGTCAAAAGCGCAAAGGCCTCGAGAACAGATTTATATTTCTGTCCCAGTTCGCCTTCTGATGGCTTTTCTTAAGGAAGATTTAGACCAATATTGAGGTTAATAAATTGATTTGTGAGCCCTAGGTTACTGGCGACAAATTAAACAAGTTTATAATAGTCTTTTCTGTCACACCTAGCCATAATTACTTAGTGGAGCATACCAGGAAGCATTTAATAATGTAGAATAAAAAAACATATTTTAAGGGAAATATTGCCTTAGGGTTGTGATGGCCAACTGCTCCCCCCCTTCACCAGATGACTTTATTATTGGAAAAGAAGGAGTGCTGTTGTACTATTCCTTTTGCACCATTGAGACATCGGCAGTCTCTCATTAAATGCACTCAGTGTGAAGATACTTTGCAAGTGGTGCTGGGGCAGCTGAGTAAAAGATTAACATTTTCAGCTGAATATACAGCAAGGGTAGCCAACATGGCGCGCACGCGCACGCACACACACACAGATTTTGTTGGACCAGAATTCCCATTATCTTCGGATATTGGCTGTGCTGGGTGTGGCACTGGGAACTGTGGTTTAACTACATCTGGAGGGTCCCACATTGGGTACCCTTGATATTTGATTCACATATAATAGACGCATAGAACTGTAGATTTGTGAGTGACCCCCAAGGGTCGCCGAGTCCAACCCCTTGCAATGCAGTAATAACCCCCTGCAATATCCTACTTTCTCTCTCCTTATCTGCTGTATAATTAAAAGCAACTCCAACCCTCCACCCAGCAAAGGAAATGTTCATCTTTCCACAGCCACTATTGCCTGGGTTTTATTTGATCTCCCCTATTACCTGGCAAATCCCTACAGGTTTCTCTCTGTGTTAAATGGCTGATTGTTAGTGGGTGCCTACAAAGTAGTAGTGTCTATAAAGCATCCACAGAACCCAGCCTTTTGCCTTTCTAATCCTGTCAATTAACCACTATATGTTCCAGTTTTTGACTCTGAATTGCACATATATATATTCAATTTAAAAATTCTTTCCACCACCATCTAGATTAGAAAGCCACTTTCATTTCCAAAACAATCAAAATTTCAAAACAAAATGGCAAATTTGGAAACCTTCAGATATACTACAAAGATTATATTATCAGGATTTGAACTTTGTAGCATGAGCTTCTCTCTAAGGTCTTCTGAGGCAGTATCATATGAATGATCATCTGTGTCACCTCTTTTACTGCTGGAGTAGAGTCTTTGGATTAATGTGCTCAATACATTTTCTTGCTACAGATACTGCTCTTCTCAGAAATGTGATCTATTGACTAGATGCCCACACATCTGATAAATCACTGTGGTCTAAATGCAGCTGGGGCTCTCCTCTTGTCTGGAAGGATACAAACTGGGAGAAAAATCTGTAAATGTATAGAAGACATAATACCCATACTCTTCTCACCTGCACTGATGAATGGCTTTCCAATGGTGTGTGTATGTAAATTAAATTAGGTCATTTTTATCTACTTGCATGCAGAGGAGATACTCCCATTTTTTATCATCATGTTCGGATTGCTTTCTTGCCATTTGAGGAGTCTTAAAGAAAGGCTAAATGAAGCATTTAACCACAGTCTCAAATATTAAAGATATTTGTATCCGATGTGAGTTTTACTACCAGCTATAGAAATCTTCACATGCATCACTTTCTAGGACACTCTAGCAGTTCTAGATCTGAGGCCCATCTTAAATTCCAAAAGTAATCCCTGCTCTAGAAAAATCTCTAAATGGACTGTGCAGTTCTGCATTGTTTTCATGTATTTGAAGTGTCAACATCCTTGCACCTTTAGCCACTTTTATACTCTGCTTTCTCTCTAGGACCTCAAAATAATATAGCATAATCTTCAACTGGATCTATTCCCTAACAGAGAGCCAGCCATGACAAATGAGGGTGGTGGGGAGTCCAACTTTTTTGAAAGTTGAAATTCAGTATAACCTTCACAATGACCCTCTTAATTATAGATGCCAATCTGTGTAGTGTACAACACTATAACTAGCAAGACATATTTATTTATTTATTTATTTATTTATTATATTTATTCACCACTTTTGAGTGCAGGTGTTAGCATACCATAGCAAAACAGCTTCCTCCCCATCACCTATGTGTGTGAACTCGGACCTTTCAAAACATGGTGGTAAACTCCCCAAACTCAATGACAGCAGCTGTTAAGCAAGTATAAAGAATAGATAGTGTGCATCTATTTCTTCAGACTATCTATCTATCTATCTATCTATCTATCATCTATAGATTGTCTGAAGAAGTGTGCATGCACACAAGAGCTTATACCAAGAACAAACTTAGTTGGTCTGTAAGGTGCTAATGGACTATATATATATATATATATATATATATATATATATATATATTTCAACTGTGTCAGACCAACATGGCTACCTACCTGAATAAGGAATATATTTTTATTCAAGCTAAGAATGGTACAGGCTTAGCAGGAAGATCAAGCTCCAGAAATCAAGATTCCAAAGTGCATCTGGAAGGCTAGAGGTTCATAAGCAAACAGTACGTACAAAGATGGCCCAACAGTTGACATACCCCTCACACCAAGCTTTGAATGATGAGGCAGGGCAAGCTCACTATGGCACTCTCCAGCCCTAAGGGTCTACTGCATGTGCACACATGTGCTCTTTCTGGGCAGGTGCATCGTATCTACGAAGGTGGTTCTTGGTTCCAAGACTGTGTCCTGCCCCTCTGCCTCCAGCTCTATTGCCACCTCCTTCAAACTATGATCTGGAAACGAAGCTGTATGTTTTAACTAAGCCAAACTGTATAAATATTAAATTTATTCTGTGGTTATTTAACTTTACTATTAACTGCAGATTTATCCACTGATTTTATGTTTCACTGCCATATACTGAAAAAAATGCATACATTAGTATCCAAGACTATGACACCCCTGCTGAACATTGTCTCTTTCAGAATCTATTTATGGCCACAATCTAGTGCACAGTGAAAGCCTGTCCCACTGTATATCTTCTCACTCTGTGCAGTGTGAAGTTGCTGTTCCAAAACGCTGCAGCCTGGCTTTTGAACAGGGTGCCTTGTAATGAGCATATTATCCTGTCTGTTGCCATCGTTAAGTTACGTTGCTTGTTCTGGCCTGTAAAATCTTTAAAGAATCTGCCATCAGAGTGCCTTCAGAATTGTCTTGCCTCCCTATATACTTAGGCTGTCTGAGAAAGCTCTCTGGTTGCTGCAGCCTCATGAGATTGAATTGAAGCTACAAGTAGCCCTTTTGATACTGTAGCCCTTTAGGAATTTTGTTCCCAATGAATCATAGCAGAACCATTTGTCTTTTAGAGTATAGACAGGTGGTTAAATTATAGACCATGGATACTGGTACCTCTCAGACCCAAATTCCCAAAGAGATTATAACGACAGGTTGATTTTGAATTCAACTAAGAGGGGAACTCATCCATGCAGTTCTGTTATGGATTCCTGCATACAGAGAATTCCCATAGGCTCAGCAGATTTTGTGATGAAAGTTTTTTGAAGGCAAATCAGTTAATTTAAAAATGCTTCCATCTGCCAGATCTAAAATCACAGTCAAATCAGTTTAGCTGGGCTACTTGATAAATTATGGTATACTGGATGCTTAATATCACACTATTTAATAGATCATTGATGGCCAACTTGTGGCCCTCCAGATGTTTCTGGGACTCCAGCTTCCATCATCCCTGACACTGGCCATGTTGACTGAGGATGATGGGAGTTGCAGTCATCATTCCTGCTATATATATAACCATTTTATGGTGATCGTGTGTGAGTGTGTGTATCTATCTGAGTGGAAAAGAAATCACAGGAAATGGTTTGAAAATGTCAAAACATTAACTGCCATATCAACATTGTGTAAAGTTCATTTTCAATTAATTTTAAAATAAAAAAATAGTGTTGTCTTCAAAGTAAGAACAGCCTGCAGCAGTTTTCTAACATATCCCTCCTAACAATTCAGCTCCACATCCTTTGCACACTAAAAATAAACCTTTGAGGCCCAATAAAAAATGTTTGGCAAAATCTAGCTCTATAATAAAGCACACCAGGCTATATATTAAACTTTCATTTGATTTCAGCCACTATATTTTTGAGATTACATAATCAAGATAAGGATATAAATGGCTACTAGCCCCAATGGCTACATTTTGCTTCTAATTTCAGAGGCAGAATGCCTATAAATACTAGTTGCTGGGAATTACAGATGGGTAGAGTGTTGCTATGCTCATGGCCAGCTTACAGGCTTTCTGCAGGAAGCGAGCAGCAACACAGACTGGATCAGCTTTGTCATTTGACGCTCAAGTTAGAAGTGCCTTTTCATGACTTTATTAAGATCTTATTTAATGGGTTTACAATGGAAAGAGAGGCTATCTTAAAAGGTATCTGGAAGACACAATACATTTTCCTGAACATAATTTCCAGTATTGCTGTAGGACAACGGTGGAAACTGATATACATTGTTTTAATTTAGACCCACACCATTACCCAGCCTCATGGGACTATGAGTCTGGGAGAAAACAAGTGTTGATAAATGACAACAGAGCTAACTTAACACGTCTGAATCAACTTTTATTCTTAAATTGTATTTAATCCAATCTCCAGAGGACTGGCTATGGTGATGTAAGAGAAACTTTCAGGTGACCTAATGGGACTTCCCTTTTCTTATTGTTTCACCTGCAGCCCCCCACGATCACTCAAAATCTCCTCCAGTGAATTGGGGAAACTTCCTGAGCAGAAATCTGGGGGGGGGGGGGCAAGGAATAGAGAAGAAGGTTAAGTCCAGTCATGAGACATTGGATGACACCCTTAAGCTTGATTTAATCCAGTCATTACTTTATACATCTCATTCATCAATAATATACTGGTGATTTCTAAAATTACAATAACTTTACCATACTTAATTGTGTCTGTCAAACCAGAGCAGGCTCAAGATAAGAATAACCAATATTTCCAGAGCAAAGCACTTCATTCCCCTATATGCCATAATGGAAAATGGAGGTAAAATGATTATTTTTCCATTCTAACTCTAGTGCTCCAATCAAAAAAGTTACTTCCAGCTTCTACTTATGTTTGCACCAATGCCTAAAATATTTAAGAGAAGTGAGAACCCTTTAACAGCGGGTGGATTTCAGCAAGTGTCATCTGATCCAAGGTTGACACATGATTCCTAGGGTAGCAATAACATTGTGTATTTCAAATTTCAGGGTAGTAGTTTGTCTAGGGCAGAGACGCAGCGTAGGAAATTCTCAAGGCACTTTATCTTCAAAATAAAGTGTTACCAACACCAGGTGTCCCCATTTACCGAGATACAGCTTATTAAATTCAGCACAGGAATGTTTGCAACAGTTGCTGCTCAACTTTTTCAAGAACTCTTATTTTTTTCCCCTTTCAAAATTAAATATAGCTCACCTACCTAGGGGAGCACCAAACTGACTACTCCGCTAAAAACAATGATCCTTGGATAGTTCATGAGTTGCTTTAATTTTGTGACTTGGAGAATCACAAGTGCCTTGTGCTTTTGATTCCCCACAATTAGAGTGAACGTTGGAAGTGGAACTTGCGGCGAGATCCGTGAACTCCAGGGGGAAGGAAAGGCACAGAGGCTGCTGTGAGCTACACAATTAAAGTGACCCATGAAAAGGCTCAACATCTGTAACATCACAGCTGTTGAGATTTCTCCTGCTAACAAGCAATGGAACTGTAAAGGCAGCTTGTACAAAACCACTGCTCTTCTATTTATAAGACCACCTCTGACACTGGGTTCTCATGCAACTTTAGAGATGACTTGGAGATACAGCAACACTGTTTCTTCTTGGGCCACCTACTAATGTGAGAAAACAGATTCCTATTCCGCAGCTCAGGGGTGGAGAACCTTTTTGGTTCAGCAAGGCCACATTTCCCCACACTGAGAGCCAACTTTGAGAGGTAGGCAGGACCATCCACCTGTCAGCCATATGACATCATGATCTCAGTGAGTGATTGGTGAGTGGCTTGTCTCATCAGTGTAGGTCCAATGGAGTGGGTGGGGAGATAGAGACTAATCATAATTAAACGGTGCATCAGCTGACAAGCGGGGAGTTCAACCCTGCTTCCTGCAGGGACTCCCCGGTCCTGAATGGGGTAACTGTGCCCCTGAAAGACCAGGTGCACAGCCTGGGAGTCATTTTGGACTCACAGCTGTCCATGGAGGTGCAGGTCAATTCTGTGTCCAGGGTGGTTGTCTACCAGCTCCATCTGGTACGCAGGCTGAGACCCTACCTGCCAGCAGACTGTCTCGCCAGAGTGGTGCATGCTCTAGTTATCTCCCGCTTGGACTACTGCAACGTGCTCTACGTGGGGCTACCTTTGAAGGTGACCCGGAAACTACAAATAACCCAGAATGCAGCAGCCACACTGGTGACTGGGAGCGGCCGCCGAGATCATATATTGGTCTTGAAAGACCTACATTGGCTCCCCATATGTTTCCGAACACAATTCAAAGTGTTGCTGCTGACCTTTAAAGCCCTAAACGGCTTCGGCCCAGTATACCTAAAGGAGCGTCTCCATCCCCCAGCCCGGACACTGAGATCCTGCGCCAAGGGCCTTCTGGCAGTTCTCTCCCTGCAAGAAGTGAGGTTACAGGGAACCAGGCAGAGGGCTTTCTTGGTAGTGGAGCCTGCCCTGTGGAACGCCCTCCCATCAGATGTCAAGGCAATAAGCAACTATCCTACTTTTAAAAGACATCTGAAGGCAGCCCTGTTTAGGGAAGTTTTTAATGTTTAATGCTGTATTATGTTTTTAATATTTGATTGGGAGCTGCCCAGAGTGGCTGGGGAAGGACAGCCAGATGGGCAGGGTATAAATACATTATGATTATGATTATTATTAAATTCAGGTGTGCCAATGATTTCTACACAGGCAACTTGTTTGCACACCCAAACTAAGCAGGACTGAACTCCCAACAAATTAGCTGGTGCGTGGGGCTTTAAATTCTGCTTTCTGCAGGGATTAGTGCATGGCCAGATGATCCAGCCATGTACCAGCTCCATATATGACATAACATCTGACATCAGGTGTGGGGCAGGTGGGTATCATCTGAGGAAAATGGCCTAGAAGGCTAAATGTGGGGGACTGGAACTGGCAGTCCATCCAAATTTGACCCAAGGGTTAGAGGTTCTCCACTCCAGCTGTAGCTCTTTCCCACACCAGCATTAAGGTTGCTCAGAGTTGCTAGTGTTCCTGCAGGTCTAGGGCTTTTCACATGATACCACTGTTGAAGGATGGAGCACTGCTGCTTTTGATCTCATGTATCCCAGTCTGAATTGTATGTTTATCAGGACTTCATCAATCTCAGGAGATGGTAAAGAAAAACCAATAGGCTAGCTTGACAAAGAAACAGACTTGGGTAGAAGAATGTTCTCTGACACATGCAATTCCTAGGTTTGATCACCTTTTTAAAGTTTATTTATTTAAATGCTTAAAGAATAAATCAAACTTTTCCTCCTCCCCCCCCCATGCAACTCCCTTTTCTGACAAGGAACTCTGAAATCACATTTTAATTGTTTTGGCTATGATCTTCTTATGTAAAAGCTACTTAAGTAAACCAAAAGGTCATTCCCAAGCTATTCAGTAACTGCTTTTCTGGGGCTACAGATGACCACAGCAGGGACGAGAAGGAAGTGAAACTCCATTCCACAAGAAATCCTCTCAATTCAAGTCATTGTGAATTAGGGTGGGGGTGGGGAGGGTGACTGGTTTGCTAATGTCGCCTTGCAAGTTCATAGCACAACTTGCATATAAACCTCCAGCTACTTGGCCCACAGCATATACTCTTAGCTACAGCCATGCACCAATTCTCATAGGGTGGGGGAAATCCCCTGTAACAGAATAAAGGTGCCACTTCCCTTTGAGAAATTACTACTGGTTGAATTCTTAGCTGAACTCTAAAGCCAGTGCAGGTGATCTAAACATATGAGTTGCAGAAAGAAAAAAGCACATTCTAAAGTTAGGTTTTAGAAGTACCGTATCACAGTAAATCCAGAATAGAGTCTAGAACAAACATTACCTGCACACTTGGTCCGGGTAATAAGCGGTGGACCTGGTTGACCAGTGCCACCTTCTCCAGGTCTGGTTAGAAGAACACGGATTTCATACTCTGTGTCTGGGTCCAAATGCCACAGCTTGTAAGTTGGTGCATTTACAGCATGGGTTTCTGTCCAGGTCCCAGTTGTCATATGGTATTCCACTTCTTTTAGGATAATCGGCCCATCTCCAATAATGGAATTCGCATTCAACTGAATCAGCAAGTAAGTTGGTCCAACTCCAAGAAGTTGTGGGGGTGCTATTGGTCGAGGTGGTTCTGTAAGACACAATTATAAGAGCTGAGTCAGAAAGATAAATATCGGCATAAGGCCTGGATCTTAAATGAGTAAACAACAGCAAGGTAAGGTAGTATGTGAATATTTAACACACACAACTAACAATATCAGCTGATAAAAAACATGAAACGACGGAATATATTTCAATACTTCTGTTAAATTGCCTTTAGTACTAGGGGACCAACAGAGAGAATAAACTATAACAATGGAGATTCTGCCTACAGTAGCATTGCCTAGGAGTGATTTACTTCAGGAAGCAATTAAAAGCAACACACACTTTCCTGAATAAAATGAATCCACTAATAAACACACAGGCTTCATTTTCATTCCAGATGGCTCATATTTTGGCTAATTTGTTTCAGTTAATTAGGCATCAATGCTAAATTCAAGGCACACGGGGGTTTCACAATCAGCAGTATTGCAACGCAGCAAATCCAAAAAGCTGGATAGACAACTAGAAAAATATCTAACCTAAATAATCTATTAGGATATCCCACATGTGTTTAATCTCTTGAAAGAAACGCTAGGGAACATTAAATAACTCCTTCCTTCTGTGTCTACTGTATGAACAACTGGATGTAAGCCCCACATGAAATTCATCTACTGCATCAAAGTCAGGAAGGCTGATCTTATTGTATTTTATATTGTAAGCTAGTTTGATATATTTTGTGAAAAGTGGAGAAGATAAATAGTATATCTATATAAAAAAAATCAACCAAACAACAAACCAACAACCCTATGTTACCAGTACTTAATGTATAAAGGGTCATCTCCAGGTAAAGATAGGGGAGAAATGTGCACTTTATGGAACAATATGCAAAATGAAAAGCAACAATTCTTCAAAATTATTTTGTGAATTTTGCAATGTAGTGTCTTGTACGAAAGAAAATAAACATACAAAAATGCATTATATTGGGGGTTATTGGATGCAAAAATAGCACTTAGATGCTGATGCAATTTTAATGAGGATGTTTTACAAAACGTTTGCAAAAATATGGATAACTGAATTTAAGATCGGGAAAATGAGAGAAAGTGAAATTTACCAATCATTCCATTCCCTTCTCCAGGACTCTGTGATCTCCTAATGATTGGCTTATATTGTTGGAATGGTTTTATTTGCTTATCATTTGAATAGATCTTTCAGAATCATAATTAAAAACACCTACCACTCTGCTTTCATCTACTGAATAAAAAGCAATTGTGTTGTGTCATAACTTTGGACAAACATATTTGGACAAATAAACAAGATGAACAATAAGCACAGACTTTCTCAGGAAGCAGCATTTTTTCAGCTCTAGATGGAATGGCTATCACCTGCTCTTCTTTGGTTATTTTTTCTCCCGACAGGGTTAGCAAAGAGGATACAACTCAGGGAGCCAATGCCCCACTTTGTCCTTGCCCCTCTCCAGCTCTATGTGAGCACTGCATGGAAGCAATATTGGAATACTGTTGTAGAGGGTAGAGGACCCCCAGTCCTATCTGTTCCAACCAAAGGTGGATATTACACTACAAAAGGGAAACCCACCAACTCTGGTTGCTTCTTCCATACTCTGGGATCCTTCAGTCCTATCTAAGGCACAATTAAAACAGTAGTTCCATACAACACTTAATACAGTGCTATACAGCCATTGTTTTCCTCACACTCATGATCTTTCTATAATGTTTACTCATAAATAAATCCTGGTAAGCAACCATCCCCTGCCACTTGATTCAATACCTCCCCCTTTGCAGGCTTTCCCTCTTTCTTATCATTTTTTGCTCAGCAGGTGTACATCGGGGTGGGGAACCTACATCACATTGTTGTCATGGGGATTAAATGAGGAAGGGGAGAACCATGTATAGGCCACATTGAGCTCCATGAAGGAAAAAGATGGAATATAAATGCAATGAATGAATGAATGAATGAATGAATGAATGAATGTTGCGGCAACCAGTCTTAGTGGATCTTGGCATGCCCACCAGCCTAGGTGCTACTGTCCTGGCCTGTTGGCCACTGCTGCTCTCTGGGAACACCCTGGGGTGCAGGGCTCTGGACTCTGGCCTGACGGTCCAGCTCTAGCTACAACACTGTGTGGTATGTCCACATTCTACTCTTATCTCCTATCGTGCAATACTTTGCAAAAATATAATTTCAGAAATTGAATTGGGATTTGCTGAGATAATCCGCTAGAGCTTGTTAATCAACCTTGTGAGTCATAGCAATGGGATAGCAAGCTAAAAGATGAGCCCCTTCTGTCTCTTTAAATTAAGAGTTGCTAGAGGCTATATACATATAAAGCTGTCATGGAATATACATATGAAAACGGAGCGATATAAACCCAATGTCTAACAGCCTCAGACTTTGCCCACTAACTTCTGTTTAAAGATGCAAAAAGTTTCAGGTTACTTGCAATAGGAAAGTAAACTCTGTAATTTTGAAATTATAATTGGGGAATATTTGATAGCTCGGGTTGTAGAATAAGGAATGAGAACCATTAATAGGAAACTTAATTAGGTAACATCAGAAAAGTTTATCTGGTATATTGGGACTGCATGCTTCAGTTGTCATTTAGTGTACTTTTGGGATTCTTAGTTACAGCACACCTCTGGCTCTGATAGAGTATTGTGTTATGAAGAATATTAATAATGCCGCTCAACAATTACTGGTTCATTTAATAACTGATTAAAATTCATGCATAATTTACTGAAACATGCAGAGACTTTATAAACATCTCCTTGTCTTCAAGAGCCTAAAACCAAAATGTATATGCTAATATAAAAATATTCTTTGTGCCTCCAACCTAAGAAAAATGTATTATGCAGTGATATATTATCCTTATGAATGCATAGTTTAATCCACAACAAGCATGCTGCTAATTGAAGTATATTTTTCTAAACATAGTATCCTGTTCTTTGAAGTCAAAGGTTGAGGGCATCCCCAATTAGGAATCAGTGGGAAAAACGCCTAAAGTGAGCCTCTGTATCAGTTATAAAACTCCTCTCGAGAATCAGATGTTGCCTGCATTTTTAACTCTATTTCAAAATAAAATTCCACACTAGCAGAGCTGGTGGAATGGTGTTCTGCACAGTTTAGTGTTTGTTCTTAATGTGATTGACCTTCATAAGCTTGACATTTAACATCTTAATTTCACAGCAAATGAACTGTCATCATGAATGCTAGCTTCATCATTGAGATTAGATTCAGTTGGAGGTCCAAATTAGCTTTAAATATACATTGTGCATTGGAGGGGGAAATCTTATGAAGAATTAGTTTGTTTTGAATTTAGGTTCATAGAATCTGGGGATTCCTTCTACTAGGAAAACTGCATCACAATTTTTCTCCTGTGATGATTTTTTTTTAAAAAAAAAAGTTTGCTTCCACACTGTTTAATCCAGAACCAAAAGTAGGGCAGCTAGTGCTGGCATTGGCACTGGTATGTGAGCATCTATTGGGGCTGATACTGGTATGTAGCAACCTTTATTCTTTTAATAAACAAATACGCTCATGGTGCAGCTAGCATGTACACAGTTCAAGATGTGGATCTTTGTTCATTTTTACTGTTAAACTATTATATTTATTTCCACAACCAAATGGTGTTTATTCCGTAGTTAATGTGGTTAGCATCAGAAGTAAATGTTACTTACAAGCTTGTGGAAACACTGGGATCATCTACTGGGGGGGGGGGGGATAAAACCGCACTTGCATATAAAATGACAGCAAAGAGACATATGGCACCTTAAAGGCAGCCTGGAATTGACCAGCATGTTGACACTTGTACTCCCCCCCCCCCCAAAAAGGACATTTGAGATCACAGTATTATGGAAGACACGAAGTAGCCAACACTAATTCTGTATCACATTCTGCAAGCAGTACCATCAGTTTAGAAATAAAGTATACTCAGGTGTCATAGCAATCTGGAAAGAAAACATGGGGGGTGGGGACTCTCTGGAGGGCAATAGGGCAGGGGTAGAGCTAGCTCGCTCACCCCACTTTTCACACTCCCTGTCCATGGTTGGATGGGGCTGACGTTGAAGGTGGGAGATCTGCTACAGTTGTCTCTGGATTATGGGATCCTATTCAAAACACAAGCATACAGTCACAATCACAAATGCTGTGTGTCTCTGTCTGTAAACGGACAGAGAGATTGAGATCCTAGTCAATCTAAAGAGGTCCAGAGAAAACTGACAGAAAGGGTACCCTAGGATGCAGTACTATTGAAAGAGAGCTAGGATTGAACTGGGCTTTCTCCAAACACACAATGGTTTAAGCTCTTTCCTACCAGATCACATTCCTTATTAATGTAAGGACTGTACACTATTGACTAGGGCAGTTAATCAACAGCCAGCCTGCTCATTTTGAAGTCACTGAGCACCCTTGTGATCCCAGGAGCTCAGCACAAAGATAAAAAATTAGGGCAAGATGGATTTCTGTCCTTTGCTCCTGACACCCCACTGGGCACTCTATTGGGAAATTCCCTTCACAGACCACTCAAAAAATTAAGTTCCCAAATCATCACCCTGCCTAAAATGATAATAGAAAAAGTGCCATGTGCTATAGTCTACTAGAGAATAAGGCCTAGTTCTTGTTTTGACATCAACCAAGTGTTTCCATTTAAAGGTAGACAACCGCTTTATGGGATTTGTTAACTCCATTCATCCAGATCTGCAGATTTTTCAACAATTTCTCCAGAGAACCAACAAGACTTTGTGACTCTTTTCATTTCTACTGCAATTTGTATTATGCAGTACAGGCTTTCATTCAGACGTAAAGGAGAATGCTACCAAGCATGTACAGACACTCTCAATAGCCTGCTCTTTGGTTTGTTGATAACAACATATTGTGTAAGCCACGTGGCTGCAGACGGCAAAAAGCAGAGCCTTTGCAGCACACAAAATCATTCTGACTGGAAACAGAAAGCATAAGAAGAGCCCAGCTGGGGTGGGGTTTGTTTCTAAATTACCTGTTTCATGTTTTATTCTGTCAATTTTTATGTTAAAATTCAACAAAAATCTACACAATTAAAAAAGAAGAGTCCTCTTGGATCTGATCAAAGGCCTATCGAGTCCAACATCTTGTTCCTATAGTGACCAATCAGATGCCAAGCCCATAAACAGGACCTGCACACAACAGCATTCTCCTCACACTACTTTTGTTCAGCCACACTGAGATTAGCAGCACCTCAGTCCTGCCTCTTCTTAACTGCTTAGCAGTGTCTCCTCTGCATTTGCCCCCTGCCATGTTAATTAAATGTTTCACAACTAAGTGTCTGAGGTAGAAGATGCATAGATTCTGTCTCCCAACTGCAGGACACTTAGGAAACTTTTATCACCTGCAGGTGGCAACAAATATGACCAGGAAGAGGAAGGTGTGGACACAAGGGGCCTGATGGATAAGAGTGGTATAACTGTTTAACAGCTGAATCATGAAAGCAGACTTGCAGTGTCTGTGTTTACCTCAGTGCTCATTCATAGACTGTGACCTATGAAAATCCAGCACAGCCCCCAGAAACCCCAAGACTTTGATCACATCTTTTTGGAACTGATTCCTTGTGCAAGTTAAGTACAAGGCATGATACCAAAACTGGGCAAGAAGCCAGAGATAACAATGAACAAGTATTGGCTGCATTTACACGTAACACTAAACCAACATTTGGCTCTCTGTGGATTAGATGCAAAGATCAAAGATCTGGTCTCACCCATTCCTTCTTCCCCTTGCACAGCCAGGAGGCAAACTTCTGTGGAAATTAGTTTTACTTGTTACAAAGCCAGGAATATTAGGTTACACTAAACTGCGGTTAGTTAAACAAGCCAGCATCATAACCTATGGCTTGAAGTTGGCTTGCTTTTGAAACTGATCAGATTTGCTGTAAACCAGGATTCTTGGTTTGCATGACAATGACAAGCCAGAATTCTTTGCAAATTCTCCTCCTCTTCCCAGCCACACAGGAAGAGGAGAGATGTGCTCATCAACTTAGTGTTAAGTCATGACTTAGAATTATTATCATGTTTAAATGTATTACCCACTCTTCGTCAGAAGGTCTCACACACCTCAGGTAGACGAACTTAGGACTGCAACCTCTGAGACTTCTAACAGTTCCCAGCAACAATCAAAATTCAGTTGTGGTTTTTTGTTTTCCTTAGATTTGTACATCCTATTGATTTTTTGAAGTTGTATTCTCAAAAATTTATAAACTTAAAAAAACACACAAAAAAACCAGAGAGGGGTGTGTGTGTTTACCATAGTTCAGTGCAGTCATGGAAGCTCCCACTTAACATGCCAAATTTATGTATAACATACAAAAGTCATACATAACTGCATAGGTGGGAGCGTTTAATCTTAGTGACTCAATGTCTCCTGACTGCCTGGCATGCTGAACTACGAAGAATGATTTTGTAGCGGAAACTGCTAACTCCTGCATATTGAATTTCACAACCTGCGCATCACCGTGGCATTTTATTCACCTCAATTTGAAACACCACTGCAATCATTTTACAATCTGTCCTTATATAATAAAAAAGGATCAGTCCTTTAGAACTAGGCACTGTCAGCAGAAGTTAAAAGCAGGATTTGCTTCGTGTCCATTGCACATGTGACCTTCTTATTTAAATAAAGCAATCATTCACTTCAGCTTAAGTGCAAAACACACACACTAAGAATTGAAGAATTATGAGGCCAGGTGTTTGTTTTTGAGATCACAGCCCTTCCTAGTAACCCTGTCGCCACCACTTCTGGTTACCTCCCCCAGATTTTTTCATTTCAGTAGTATAATTTGAGGATAATTTGGTGATAACTTGAGAGGGGTCCTTTTGTTGCTGCCATAATTAAACAATTGAGAGTCAGGAGTCATTGCAATCTACTCTCTACCATGCACATCTCCAACCTTCGTCCAGAAAAGCAAGAGGCATTAACACAGTTCAGGAACACATCCCAGCTAAGCAGAAGCACTTAAAGAGGTTGTGGAGCAGAGGCAGGGCTAGAACCAACTTGAGCCACTCCAATGAGTGCAGGCATTTCTAACGCAGTCTCAGACTAACTGTTGAAGTGTCTCCATAATAATGAAGCCTAAAGATCTGGCAATAAACCAGGGTGACAGAGCTAGAATGATTTTCATTTGTCTTGCAACCAAATTTCCAACTTCAAAGAAACAAGCTTATTTATATTATAATATTTCACCATCAAAATTATTTCTCCTTCTCCTTTAGCAGAATGTGATCAACCTGATTTGACACCAAACCAAAGCAAACTAAGGCAAACATCCTCTGCATTACAGGGGTCAGTATTTTCTCTCTGTTTTCACAGTTTCTAGATCTGGCCTCAAACAATCCGTATTATGCTCTCTGGATGGTTCGGGAATATTTGGATATGCCCAAAAAACACATAAAACACAAGGAAACTGGTGTTCCATGAACACTTGGTCACCTTTCTTCTAAGTTTAGTATAATAAAATACTAACAATGCTACTGAATTACAATTGCTAAACTATTCCAAAAACCAGAAGGCCACTTTTTGCTTACAAACCAGTGCTAATATTTTGCTTCATTGTCAGCCTTTGTTCCCACAGTCAGCATAAATGGATTTCCCAGTGGTAAGTATTCTAACCCTATGGTTCTCATAATTCATTTGGTTTGAATTATTGATAAGCTTTTCGGAAAAATGGAAAAGGGTCACACAGATAAGCCAATTCTTTCTTGGATAAAACCCATAAATTATATATAAATATTGATATATCAGAACATAACACAAGTTTCTCCTACAGAATACATTTTGCTTTGTTTACAGAGATGAACAATATTCACAGCTGTAGTCATGGCAATCTACAACAAATCATGAGCATTCCATGGGTTGGTATGCAGCTACAATATTAGCCAATCATTAACCATAGTTTTTCTTTTAGTCTTTCTTGCTGGTTCAGGATTTTAGTGTGGCATTTGAAAGCATAATTGTTATGTTTTTAGTCCTGCTTTAAATTTAATTTATTGTAGGTTGCCTAGAGAATTATATTATGAGTGCATTCTATCTATCTATCTATCATCTATCTATCTATCATCTATCTATCATCTATCTATCCAGCCACTATTATTCAATAATAAGGGATAGGGAAAGTACTAAAGGACTATACACTGCCACCAACCCCACTTCTAGCTATGGTTTGGCATTACATCTGCACATATGTTAATCCAAACCTGGGTATGCTCTTAACCCAATATATGAAATATTGTGTGGGTTACATTGGACAATTCATTGCCATTCTCTCACCCATATACACGGCTCACTAGCAATGTATTTGCACTGACCCTATAAATAACTGACCAACTATAGTTTAACAGAGTATCATAGATGCAGCAGCAAAGTGCTCATAAATGTACTATTTTTATAAACTATGCTAGGAAAGTCATGATTAGTGGTTTCCTGTGAATTATTAAACAGCCAAATATTTGAAACTGTTTGAAAAGGATTTAAGTGAACTATTCTGAGTGTGCCTTGTTCCATCTGTTGAAAAATTATTCTCAAACAATACAAAAGCCAAGATGATTAAAGGTCACTGATACATAGCAAAGCACCTTATTTCAAACCAGAAGAGGGGAAAAATTAATTATAATTGCAAAAAACTATTCCAGCCACATTTTAGACATAGCATCCAATTATCCATTTCATTTTCATTTACACCTCATGGGCGAGATCATTTATCATGTTTCACGATAATGACCAGAAGGCACACAGAGAGTGATTTCTAGAGGTAACAAATTACAGACCATATTAGCATAAGCTTACAAGATCTCATCAACAAGTACTATGCATAAATATGGGGTAATTACATTTACAATGAGCAGGAATGGTTGATACGCTACCTTCTTCATTAGCAGCTGCCAAAAAAAAAACAAAAAAAACCTGGTTCCTAATTGAACATCCTGGTTTGCTTGCTTAAGTACAGTAATTTAGATCCTTATAACAAATCAGGAATCACTGTGTTGCTGGAGCACCAGCCAGGTAGGCATTGTAGTGGCTCATGATCTGGAGATGAATCTTTCATCATCAAGTATTATTGCTTCTTGCTACCAAGCCATCCATCATGCTGCTGAGACAGCTTGGAAAGATAGTGCTGGACCCTCACATTACTGCTCCTTGAACTCTGTCTCATCCATCTTTTGCATCATGCCTGATTTGCAGCTAAGTATCATCTCCCTGCTGCAAAACCAAGTGTGAACCCCATAATGCCTCTAACCTAGAGTGCCACTCTAATAGTAATTGATTTCTTTTTACTGCCGTGCTCAGGACTTGGAAAGCTCATCTGTGGTTACTGACAAAGAAGACAACCGTACAGAATTTAGATTTTTGCTGTAGGATAAAGTAAAGTTGCTTCTTTATTCCACCATGTTATATGTGTCATGGGTGCATTTTTTTATGTTGATGCACATACATGCACACAATATATAATATTACAAGCATACAGTGGGTGCACATCCACGAACACACAAAACACAGACATAGAGTATTGTTTAAACAAAATAATATCAGGTGCAATACACAGTATTCAACATTTCAGGCTGTTCAAGTTGTCAGCAATTGAATTTGACACTGTAAGATGTTTACACACACACACACACACACACACACACACACTGCACACACCCAGTGTACAAAAATAAAGGGAAATTATTATTAACCCCAGATTCACTCATTCAAACAATGTCTGCTTTAAAACCTCAGCAGACCATAAACCACCCAAGATTAAGTATAGTAATTCAGCTTCATCTGAATGCTGCTATAAAAGTTTAATACATCAAAATGATCAAAATGCCCCCAGTGGCAGGTTGGGATTCTGTTTCCAATTCAAATTCTCTTTAATATATGGCTTCACTGACATCTTGCATTTTCTACCATCTAGGTTGAATTCCAAGCGGCTTCCTTCTTCATCATTACCATACATCGGCTCACCAATCCAGCACAACACTACAGAGATGTCAAACCCAGTAGATTTTTCTTTTGTACCCAACAGTGAGTGGCAGATAGGAATCATTTAAATAAATACTGCGAAAGCCTTCCTGCTGTATTTCCCCAAAGCACTCATTTTTTAAACAAACCTAAGTATGGGAAGAGATGGAAGGGAGAAGCAAAGCTAGCAACAAAATCTAAGAACAATAAAAAACTGGAATTTAGTTATGCTTTAGTGCACCTATAAACATGCCTTAATTTCTTGTTAAATATGGACAATCTGAGCAAGTCATGAATACATTCTACACTCTTACAGGAACAGATACAAATTCAAAGAGCAATGGCGATGTCTGGATTGCACTAATATAATCTGTTCTCAGAAATGAACAGTTTCATTGCATCAGTTCTTATAATCTGTATCTGTATGTGCATCAGTCCTGGTTGGGTCATTAAACAGTCAATGCAAGCAAACAACACTCTTCTCACTATAAATAACCATATTTAACAGTTTCCACGTCATGCAAGGATAGTTTTATAATTTAAACATATTGGTGTTTACCAGTTCAAGAAATCCTAACCAAGCACATTTTGGATATGAATAGCCAACTGGCTATTTGCTTCATTACAAAATATTTATGGGACCTACAGCCTGTTTTCCTACAAACATATACACAATTTGTATCTAACGCGCTAATCAAATTTGCCATAGAAATATAAAGTTTAATTTTAGTAGTAAAAATATCTTGTTTATTCTAGGAGATGCAGCACTCAAATGAAATGTTTTGGCTCTCAAGCCTGGAAGATTTGTGCTCTGATTTTAGTCTGCTGACTATCTGAAAAAGTAAAGCCGCACAAGCAACAGGGCAGGGGAGTTCAGGCTGTTACACAACACCATCTGAGTAGCCTACATAGCTCGGTCAATGAGGTCCAAGTGCCCCTCTAAGACTTGAGTATCTGAAATAAGATTCACTTAAGTGCCCTTGAGTCGTGCAATGTATTTAGCAGCTTGGTTGCATATATGTTACATAACCAAAGTTTTTGTGCTGCATGTATCATGTTACTTTTAGCTAATTCTCAGTTTTGGTAAATTAACACAGGACTTTACTATATAATAAGGGTCACCAACCTTTTGGGGCCTGTGGGCACATTTGCAAATTGGAGAAACTGCTGTGGATAACACACACACACAAACACACACACACACCCCACAACAAACTGCACACCACAATGTAGTTCATTGGCTACTAAAGAATGCTTTCTAGGTCTAATTTCAGTGGAAAGGAAATGGGAACATGGTGTGTACCAAGGAAGGCCTCTGTGGGCATATTTGAATGAGCCTTTTCTGTGGTGACTCCCCATCTGTGGAATGTTCTCCCCAGCGAGGGTCACTTACTGCCGTCACTACATGATGACAGTGAAAACATTCCTTTTTATCCAGGCTTTCAGTCATGAAATAATATACAGCCTGTTAAATGTGTGTGTGTGGGAGAATATTATTATGATTGTTATTGTTATTATATTTTTATAAAATGGATTTTTACACATACAATATTCTGTTTTCCTTTCCACAAGTAGCTAAATGTACATGGTTTGATTTTGGATGTGATATTTAAAATTTCATGCGAATGTCAGAGTTGATGAAAATGAACCTTACCCCTGCCACACAGTCTTACAATTTCAATGCTTCTCCAAGGCATTTACAAATGGTACAAAAAGGGATCGATTATCAATTTCCCTGAGAGATATGTGCCTTTTTCTTTCTTAAGAAAGAGCCTTTTGTTGTTGTTGTTTGGGGGGGGGGACTTGACTGGATCATTAGAATAACGCCAGGCACCAAATTCATTTTAAGATATTGAAGGACTATTTAGGAGATTATTCACTCTAATTAGTTTTGTCAGCCTACGCAAAACTAGTCAGATCCCTTGGAGGAGTGATCGGATAAGACACCTATTAATACAAATACTAAAGTGTGAAAGCTGTGGCATGGAAATCAATTAAAATCTGTAACTCTCAGCTCATCACAGGTCACAAGCACTGCATTATCGACATGGCACACCTTTGGTAAACATAATTCAACTATAAACATTGTATAGAATCCACAGAAGTGATCAAATGAGGAATGATCACTGGGAGGAATGCAGAGAGAAGAAATGACATGGTGCACTTGTAGCAGCAAAACTGTACACCTTCATCCACCCCAGCTGCAATAAAACATGTCTCTCCGGCATCCGTCTCTGCAGCTACAGCAGGAGCTGTAACTCTCCAATGGTTTGACTCGACCTCCAAAGGCACAGTCTTCCATTGTCTCCTGAGACAGACAGATGCCAAAAAACCCCTTTGGTAAACATAATTCAACTATAAAACTTGTATGGGAAGTCAAAAGAATGCAATGAAATAACTCACCTAAGCTCTACTACAGTAATGTGAAGGAGTCTCAGTGACAAGTCTAGATGTTGGCTAGCAATAACTTGTATGAATGGTGTGATGGTTCTAGGGGTTGCTCGTGCGTAAGCCGGTGCAAACACCAGGCTGGATTGCCTGAGTGAACCTTTTCTGTCCGGACAGCCACTCACCCGTGGCTGTCTCAATCGCTGGCAGAATCCGTCAGTGGGCGTTTCTTAAACTTCTTCCAGCAAAGAAGCTCTTTGACGCCTAGTCTTCTCCTACTCTCTCTGCGCGAAAGCCTTCTGCGCAAGGAGGGCATAGGCAGCGGAGGACCTCTACTCTCCCCGCTGGTCCCCAGCAAGGAGTCATGGGACCGCCTTGCCGCTTCCCCCATCTGCCCCCCTTCTCCACTGGTGCTACGCTGATTCTCTTCCCCAGAACCCGGGACACTCTCCAGAATCCCTCTGGATTTTGCTCTCTCCCTCCGGCACTGATGGCAGTTCCCTGACAAATGGGGAAGGGTCATAGTTCAGTGGTAGATCCCGTTGCTCTGTATCCAAACTGTTCTGGGTTCAATCCCTCTAGGTAATGCTGGGAAATGCTACTGTCTGAAACTCTGGACAGCCACCACCCATCGGTGGAGACAATACTGAGTTGGCTGGACAAAGGGTCTGATTTAGTACAGTGGTACCTTGGTTCTCAAATGCCTTGGTATTTAAACAACTTGGACCCAAACACTGCAAACCCAGAAGTGTGTGTTTTGGTTTGCAAACTTTTTTCGGAAGCCGAACGTGGTCCTTTTTGAGTGTTACGCTTCCACACTTCCGTTTTTGAGTGTTATGCTGAGGTCTGTCTGTTTTGCTCTTTATTTTGTGTATGTTTTTTGTGGCACTTTTTGTTTTGTTTTTGTGACTGTGTGGAACCCAGTTCAGCTACTGATTGATTGATTGTGTGACTGCAGTACATTGTTTATTGCTTTCATTTTATGGATCAATGGTCTCATTAGATAGTAAAATTCATGTTGTTGTTTTAGGGGTTGTTTTTAAAAGTCTGGAATGGATTAATCCATTTTGCATTATTTTCTATGGGAAAGCGTGCCTTGGTTTTGGAATGCTTTGGTTTTGGAACGGACTTCCGGAACAGATTAAGTTAGAGAACCAAGGTACCACTGTACATGGCATGCTCCTCTGTCATATTTCTAGACATTTATACATGAAACTTCCAATTTTCAAGTAATAAAGAAAAAAATATATGAACACAAAGCTTCTCTCAACAGAGTAATATATTTATTTATTTTTAAATTCTACCCTGCCTGCTTTCATCCTCCACAATGGCATGCCAGTTGTAACTGTTAAACTGCACACCTTATATATATAGTCAATCTAACGTACTCGGGCAATCAGACAAGGCCAGTTTTAACACACATTTTATCAGCAGCTGCTGTTATTCATCTTCCATTCACTAATAACCCGTGTTGTCAAAGTTTGTCTTCTACAAGCTGAAGATATTCTCATTACTCAAAATGATATGGAAGCAATACTCAGAACATGACAAAGTAAATTGCATTTCATCGTATCTTTTTTCTTCTTCCTGCGGCTGAGGGAACACGTAGATCGATACTCTTCAGCATGGGAACTCCACACTGAAATTTTCATTTGTTTCAAACAGCAACAAAAAGACCTTAAGCATGCCTTGTCACTTTCGGTTTAGGAAGAAATGCACTAATAAACTCTTACCCCTGGGTCATCTTTGACAATGGGCAATACTATGCCAGCTCTTATTAAAGGCAATTCGTATCAGTGGCCCAAAAATTTCCTTTAAAATTACCATCTTTTGTATCCATGTAGCAGGATGTCAGCTTTAAAGTGCCATCGAGATATAGGACCTGTCACTATAGTTAATTTTCAGCAGAGTTTTAACACCAGGGTAGCTTATCCCCCAGGGTATGTTTTTGACTAACGAGGTTTATTTGGTGGTTATCCAGACAAACAAGGAAGCATTACTACTGCATATTGCTTTTCAAATATAGCGGGAAGCAAGGAACTCTATGTACTCAAGCTTTAAGCTGATGCAGCCGATAACTCTAAGATCTTAGTCTAAATAAATATATAAATAAATAGTCCAGTAGCACCTTAGATACACTGAAAAATATGCCACCAGACCCTTATACATTCTTCTGTTTCAGTGTATCTGAATAAGTGTGCATGCACATGAAAGCTCATACCAAGAACAAACTTAGTTGGTCTCTAAGGTGCTACTGGACATTTTCTTTTAAAAAATGATATTTATTTCAGCTGCGTCAGACCAACACAGCTATCTACCTGAATCTAAGATCGTAGGTAGAACTCAACGAGTTGTTGAAAATATATTTATTTTTCATTTTGTTTTGACAAAATTTATAGACCACTTAATCAAACAAAACCTCTAAGCAGCATATATAAAATAGTATAAAATATAATTTGTAAAACTTTTAAATACTTTAAGAACTTGAAATAAAAAGGAAATGATGACTTTGAAAATGTCAGCATTCCTGAATGGGAGACAAATTTTATCTCCTTAACTTTGATCTAGAAGTGAGGTACACACCATACAGTTGAAGCATATTTAAAGCACACAACCCTCCCCAAAGAATCCTGGAAATTGTAGTTTGGAAATTGCAGCTTTGTCAGGAATGAACTACAGTTCTCAGAATCCTTGCGAGAAGGATGGACCTTGAATGTATTGTGCACAGCTTGAGTACAAAAAGAAACTTCCTATATTCTTTGTACAATTTGTGATAATGCACCACAGTGTCCTGTGACCTTCATTCCAGGGGAACCAGACCTAGGGTAAGTGCTGGAAACTATGATGTCTCTCACCACTCAGAGATTTCTGTACACATAACAATATTAAGTACAGTAAGGCTATAGAAAAATAATAATGAATGGGAACATTTAAGTCAGGTTTTCATCTCTATTGGTATAAAAACAAAGCAAACTCCATGGAATAAATATTTAAACATTTTTATGTCATTAAATATCATTTAGATAATCTGTGGTTTTTCAAATAGAAACCAGCCACATTTGTTTTATTCCATGAGGATTCCAGCAAAATCCAATTGATTTCTCCTCTCTATATCACTTGAGTTCAAGGTATTATCAAGATAAACACATTGTTATTATTAAAACATCTGATGTCAGCAATCAGGAAGGAAAAAAAATTACCTCGAACAATAAGCTGAGCAAAGTTGGAGACTCCAGATCCCCTCTCAGACTGAGTAACACAGCGATATAAATCCTGATCTGTTTTTGTCACTTCCTGAAGTTTAAAGGTAGCAGCAAATCGTCTGTGATTTATGTTTTTAGTGAGGGCCACAGGAATGTCTTCTCCATTTCGTCTCTGGAACAAAAGGAAATCAAGACAAAAAGACTGGGTGATTAAAACAGCATCTGACTGGTAGGATCACAAAACAAGCAACTTGGCAAGTAATGAAAGGGAATATGGAACCTTAGCAAGGCACCCATCTTTATGAGAGAGGCGTTATGTGAGGAAGGAAAAGGTACTATAGGCAGCTTGGCCAATATTCTCTTTGCACTCTGAACACTGCACCCCATCCACTACTCTGAATGGCTTCGTGTTAGTAGAGACCATGAAATGCAATGGCTTCATGTTAGTAGAGACCATGAAATGTTGTTAAAAATAGATGGCAGCTTTGTACTGGGTATCCTGATGCTTAAGATCCACAAGGGAAGTATATCAGAAAAGGAAATACACAATGGCAATATAAACACATGGGGTTGTCTCCAGTGAACAACTTCTGCTTGTGCGATGAATTCTCCTCCCCTCCCACTCCAATGCTCACAATCTGCTTTCTAGTTTCTCTCCAGAGCTTTAGGGTGCTGAGGGCACAGGGGATGGGGAGGAGAGGGAGAAAAAAATACCACTGCATGAGCGGAAGCTGTTCTGCTCACACAATGAGACTGATAGATTCAACCCATGGTAAGTTGCTCATATTTCAAGTCTTGGAAAACTGAACCTTCTTGCAATATATTTTGAAAGCAGAGAACCATGGCAGAATTCTGAAGAACTGTCAACTTCTAAAGTATGGAGAACTCCATTTTCCCCCCCAACTGCAGCCAGAAACAATAATCTCTTGTCTCTCTTCCCCATGTCTGGTATGACAAACCCATGCTATCATATAGTAAGCGAACAAGCAAATATTACCTCTCCCAATGGCCTGTACTTAATCAATACTAACCAGATTTGGATATTGAACCAAACATTTCTGTGCAAGATTTCTGATAAAGCATTAAAGAATGCCCCCTTAAAGCCCTGCAGACAACCTCTAGGATGGGAATGGTGAACCTGTGGCCCTTTGGACATTGTTAGCTTACCAACATTTGTAAATTACCCACTATCATAGGTATACAGTGCTGGAAGAAGAGAGTGGGAAAGAAGGTTCTCATGACTACTGTCTGTGAATTGTTATGTACTGTATGGTCTACAAAAAATAAAACAATGCAGGGAAGCAATTGCCATGCATAATGCCCCATTGCAGACAATCTTCTCTCTGCTTAATAAGCCAAGATAAACAAGCCTTTTGCACCCCACACAGAGCCCCTTTGCTTCTTCCTTTTGCAGCACAAGCAATTAAACCAGGCAACATCTAATAATGCCAGGATATTAAATCAGACTGTGCTCTAAGATCCTGGCTGCTTCTAAACTTTGCTTAACAGAAGATTTCTACATTGCAGCATGTAGATGCCCCTAGAAGGAGCTGCGTACATGAGCAATGAACTCATTCATATCACACCTTATAGGCAAAGATGCAATTGTGTGAATGTGGTCAGTAGGGTTCATGGGAACTCAACAGCCACCACAGTTTGTAAACCAAAACCGCAGGCTGGCAGAAGGTAGAAGAAAGAAATCACAACACATTATACATGGTCAGTGATGTGTCCTGCAGCCTTGTAATCAATGAAGAATCTGACAATAAAAGTCCCTAGGAAGTAGTGCAATAGGGCCAACAGTAGTAGCATTTAGGCATCCCCAGAGAGAATCTACTCAGATAACAGCCACTGAGGCTACAGAGTGATGCTTATGTGACTCTGAGCTATTGTCCCGTGGAGGACCTAGTTAAGTGAGGCAGAATTAAATTCAAACCAGGAGGAACTTATCATCTGCTGCTGTTATAAGGTAAAACAAAAAAGGAACTGCAAACTAAGGAGCCAGGGGAAATTATCACATTTATCCGAGAAGGGAAGGCTCTCTTCAAACCTAAATGACAGCAGTGGCTTCAAAAGATGGAATGTAGACTGACAAGAGGGATTTCATATGCAAACATACACGTTTTAGACTGGAGTTCCAAGAAAAATCTCAAATGAAATTGTATAAAGACTGAAGTTGCAGCAGTGCTTGTCCAGTGCTACTATATAGCAGTGTCTCTAAAGCACTCTTTTAATATGAGAAAGACCACCAAGAAAGTGTAAATCACACCTAATCATTCTTACATTTCTCTCTGCTGTATAATATTAGGCAGAAGCAGGTGACATGTATATACAAAGTTTATATTAGAGAAATATGCATCTTCAATTATATCTCACTGGCAAAAAAGGAAAGCTCCATGACCCATCAGAAAAGCATTCCCTGGAGAAACCTCAAGCCTTTTATTTTATAAAACCAATATTTATATATATTTTATTAAAGTTAATTTCAAGTACACAAAAATACTGTTCACATTATTAATCATATCTACATCCTGCCCCGTTCCCTCAAAAGCTGAGGGCAATGCACTCAGGATGGGTGATTCATTACCAATAAATTATTCCAAACAGGACACAATGATCTTCAGCACTATAAACCTGCACTCTAAATTAACAGATTAGGTTTTTTGTGTTGTTATTGTTGCTTTAACAAAAAAACAAAAAACTATATACAACTCCTGTCTTCAGTGGAATTCAGCCAACATGAATGGAAAGTCATGTTGGTGCAGGTGGTACTATGGCCAAAACACCGTCACATTCATAGATAAATGAGAATTTACATCCCTCAGTAGCTGTCTCAGTGCCAATGGAGAAAACATGAACTGACTCCTAATGCCTTGGTTGCAATCATATGTATGCAGTTAGGCTGGCTGAATTCCACTGAAGTCAAGAAGATTTAAACAAAGATTGCACCCACTGTCAGAAGTTACATGTTCATACTGCTTACTCAAATAAACTGGATGTATACCATGCAGTATATGTATATATAACTAACAAAGGAAACAAAAGCATCTTACCACCTGTTTTTTCTTAAAATGTACTGAAGCAATCCTAAAAATATACAAGATTCTATCCCCTTTTGGCAGTGTCATTAAAGCAGAAGACAAACATGTGGGCTTTCAACTCCATATTCAAAGGCTGTAAACTTTAACACTCAGCAGGAAGTAAGTCCAGCTGAACACAATGAGGCTTACTTGAGAGTAAACATGGAGAATGATTCTCACTGTTGCATATGAGTGAGCTGCACAAGTTCCAAGACTCTAGTTTTCAACTAGAACCAGGATGGCATCATACTTTAGTATAACTATAGTAAAAACAAACCACAGCTACTTGGGACCAGACACCACAAGGAACTGTGTTTAACTTAAAACTGAAAGTGGACGTTCTTGATCTCCTGTGGTATACAGAAGAGAAGGCATGGGATGAGGGATGTGCAAGATCAAGGCTCATGGCAAGTTCTTGCTTCTCCTGAAGCAAACCAGACTGCATGTATCTGAGGTCTGGATTACATCTAGGTTAATCTTAAGGACACTTTATTAAGCTTGGGCTTAACCTACTGCAGTTTCTGTTTGGAACAACTTATATAAAAAGAACTCTTATCTTTCACAGGAGCAATATGTTATGATGACAGACTCAACAAACTACTGTACTTGTAAAGTACTAGGAAATCAATGGTCAAAACATTGCAAGCACTACTATTAGAGATCAGAGTATGCATCCTGGATACAAAGGGGGGAGGGATGTAAAAAGCCAGACTGCTGTGATCAAAGCAAAGAAAGCTATTTTTATGGGAACACTATCAAGAGCACAGAAAAAGAACACTGGAAAGATACTTTCCTACAAGAGCTATAATAAAGAGAGACATCTTCTGAAGAATGATGTAATGCTGGATGTACTGTAAGCACTAGCTAATTTGCAGAATTGAGTCTGGAGGGACTGAACCTGCAGCAATTCCCCCTGAATCATGTGTCACCACAGTTGCAGGGCAGCAATGAGACAGAACAAGATGAGGCATAAATTGCTTACAAGACTCTGGTCGTGAAAGAAAAGGAAAAGGCAAGGAGATCTTTATGAATTAACTTTATAGTAAAGGGGGGAAGTAAAGAGGTGTGAAGCAAGAAATCTTTAAAAGCAATGTTGTGTAACAGCAGTACACCTGGGAATCCAGTAAGGATTGATTTAAGAAGGTAGCGACTTAGGGCCTAAGCAAAGTGCTATAGAAAACAGGCTTAGTTAGCAGCGTTGCCTCCAATGCAGGCAAGAGACAGGAAGAATTCAAAACTCCAGAGCTGCCAGCCTGTTCAGCAGGAGGAAAGTACCGGTAATTTCCACAAGTAATTTTTTTAAAGGGGAAAGTAAATGAGTTACAGGCACAAAAGACTACTCTCATTGGAGATATCTCTGTCTATCCATTTATCTATCTATCATCTGATTATTATTTATTCATTTATTTAAGTTCTATACCTCCCTTCATCCAAAGATCTCAGGGCAGTTCACAGCATAAAAATGCAAAATAAGAACACAAAGCAGCACTAATAAAAACATGAACAAAACAAACCCATACTGCCCCTCCCACAAAAACATTTAAAAGGGCATAGAATGTTAATCAGCTGACAGCCTAGTTGAAGAGGAACATTTTTGCCTGGCACCTAAAGATATAGGTACAGAAAGACAGGAAGTGTTCTCAAGGAAGGATGGTCTCATGCTTTGCACATCTACTGAGAAACAACAGCCACTCCCTGTTTCCTAGAGCAGGAGTCTTCAACTTTTTCAGACCCAGGATCCACCTTTAATACAAACTTGCATTGGGAACCCATTCCTTAATTCTCCACTGCCCTCCCCCCCCCCCATTCCCCAATAAGAAGAGGAGGAGGAGGAGGAGGAGGAGGAAGAGTTTGGATTTAATGTCCCGCTTTATCACTACCCTGAGGAGTTTCAAAGCGGCTAACAACCTACTTTCCCTTCCTCCCCCAAAACCTTGAGTGAGGCTGAGTGAGGCTGAGAGACTTCAGAGAAGTGTGACTAGCCCAAGGTCACCCAGCAGCTGCATGAGGAGGGGCGGGGAAGCAAACCTGGTCCACCAGGTTACGAGTCCACTGCTCTTAACCACTACACCACACTCGCTCTCCATTTGTATGTTAGCAGTGCTGCTGTTGCAACTCGCTGTGGATCAGGCCATAACCCAGTGGTGAATCACAACCTACCTGTTGAAGACCAGTGCCCTTCACTAGTGCAAAATACATGGGTGGAAATCACCGGCCATTCATTATATTACAGATCTATGTATATATATTCAACATGTAATGAACAAAGTTGCCCAAAGACTGAACTTGGGGTGTGAGTGTGTGGATATTCTTCCAAAACAAAGATCAATATTTTTTATTACTCATATTCATCTATCATGCACAAATCCTTGGCCAAAAAGAAGAAGAAGAAGAAGTTCATCTCAAACAAAGATGTATTTGACTTCCAAATCTTCTAGGGTTGGGCACTGGCAAACTGCTAGCTCTCATATATCACACAGGCAGGCTGATTTATGGGCATTCAGAATCTGAGTAGGTTCTCACTTGTAAATCTTAATGCATGGGGATGAAAGACAGTTATACAAGACTACAGTGATCTATCAATTGCCAGGAAGTAAAAGGAGCATATAGCATTGGAGAGGTACAAACATTCATCCTTAGGGTCACATCTGAAGCCATCTAATCTAGCTACCCTTTCCCCCCATTTTTTGTTTAAGTTAAACTAGCCTGAAAAATACTTAAGGGGATTCACCCAACCAGCCCTGTTGGCAAAGCCCTGTGCAAGGAGTTCCGCTTGTGCCATGGAGCTTCCTCTCTCTCCTCCCCCTGTATACCTTGAAATTGGCTCAAGGGAGGGGATAGGAGAACCCCCAGGTCGTTCCTTCTGGCTAGCTGAAATACTTGCACCAATGGAATATCCACCATAGATGTAAAATTCCACTCTCAGACTGTTTTTCAATATTACAATTGCATCAACTTCACAATGTTCTCTATTGCATTTTGTCTTTCAAAAATAGACTTTTAAAACAGTCATTTTGGTGGATGTACCTCTTCAGCTGAAGTGTATTCTTCCTTTAAGGTGAATATGTGGCATTTCCCCCCCCCCCCCCCGCACACTATCTTTTTTCATTTCCTGTTTGCAGCTAATTATTGCAGACATCCCTCACTACTTTGCTTAGTGGAATCAAACAATTTAGCAGGCTACTTCTTTTTTAAAAGCATGTTTTTGTTTGTTTGTTTGTTTGTTTGACTGTTTGCCTGCCTGCCTGACTGCCTCCCTGCCTGCTTGCTAGCACTAGGCAAGTTTTCCCAATTCTGTGTATCCTTCATGGGTTGAATATGCCAAATTGTTCTACTCTGCTTATCTTCCAAATGCTTATAAAATAATTATATAATTACTAATATGCTCTTGCCCCAATGTAATTTCTCCTTACGTTTATTCTCATGATTTATTATCTCTCCCCCACCCCACCCCAGCAGCCCTGGCAATGTATAATCCGAGGATCCCAAACATGGCACCTGCGAGCATGCCATTCACAGACATCCCCTTGCTGTTGACTCTCTGCAACATAAAAGTATGGTAGGCCATGGAGAGGGAGAAAGAAACAATACATTTCTTGTTCCTTTCAGCCACCCACTTTTAAAGCCAGACAAAAGATAGGGCAACACTCAGCTTCCAAAGTTGCTGAGAATCCACAATCTTGAATAAATAGGTTAAACAAATGGCAGGAACGTCTGAAAGTTAGTCCTGTTGCTATGATCATGCAAAAAGGGTTGAAGTTGTGCCACACCAATCAGTCAAGCTCTAAATATACAACAGAAGCCCAAGATGGCAGACAGCTACATTCCAAATGCATTTGCAACCATGAATGCACCATCACCTTGAAAACACTGCTTTTTATAAAGATACTGTGGCTTACATGGTGGGAAAAGGCAATAGCCTCCACAACAGAAGCACCCTAATCCTCATGCTGTCCAGAACGGAAAGCAGAAACATCTAAATGTACACAATATTCCCTAAACACAGAGAAAAGTCATGAGTTGTAGTTGCAACAAACTGAACTCAAATTTGTCGTTCTCTTTTTCTATCCTTCAATTGCTCAGCCAGTTGCTTTAATTATCTGCAACTCCACTAGGAATGACATTTTCCTGTGGCTGGGAGAAGAAAGGCATCATGCTGCATTAACGCTGATGAGCCTCTCAAAGGGTGAAACCATGGCACCCTCTTCCAGCTTTGGCCTGCCAACTAAGGAGGCATTTAGCCAGCACCTAAAGCCATTACTGACTGATTACTGACAGGATTACCAGTCATGCTTTAAAACCCCCCACCATATTTTAACCATGGGTGATAACACTCCTCATTTCAGATCCACCAAAGTCAAAGGTAGCACCAAGATCTGTGTGGCAAAACACACACACACACAAGCGTAACTGCAAAGGCAGGTTAAACCTCTTTGCTCAAGCCAAATGATGTGTTGGTGCCAAGGCTCAACAATGATGGATAGGCTCATTAGTGGTTCCGTTATCAACTACTGAACCTAGAGCCAGGGCATATGGTTTAGCAGATGCTCCAAGGAAAGGGCTTTATTGATGGGGGCCACATAGGTGTCGTCTTATGCTGGCCACGGACAAGAGATCTCAAACGTTGTGAGACAGCTTACCACATTTACTACCATTCCCAAATTGGAAAATAGAATGAAGCAGCTTGGTTCTGAAACCTATTGCTCAGATATTTAAACTGAGCTAACCAAAAACACGGTATGTTTTTAGAATCTTCTATCTGACCCCCAAAACACACACGCGTACACGTGCGCGCGCACACAAAGGATTTTAGTGATCTGAATTACATGATCTAGTTTTGGACATGAAATTAATGTGTTCCAAAAAGCTTTGCTGTTTAACTCAGAAGTATGTTCCAACTAAGTTCAGTAGAACATGCTCGTATGTGTGCTTAGACTTTCAATCTTCCCACACAGTAGAACACAGGATCAGGCAGCCCAAGTTTTAAACATTTGTAGGCAGGCAAGGGGTGACATAACTGGGCTCCTGAACCCCACAGGGATGCCACAGAAAGAATGTAGTTGGTCAAGGTGGCTGTGGACTCAAAAGATTGAAAACCTCTGGGAGTGGGCCTTTTGGGAAAAGATCACATCCACAGTAGGTTCAGAGTCCCACTGCCATATCCAAGATAGCACTTGGATGTAGCACTACTACATCATATTATAACCGAGTGATCACCTGTTGAGAAAATACTATCACAGCTGAGCTCATGAATTATTTGATCCTATTACTTGAGGCAATGAAAGCTAGTTGCAAAGTAATAATTTTCACAGAACCTTGAGGCCAACTGTGAACTTGCCCTCTATAATTCTGAATAGGTTACTTTCATATATAACAGGCAGATTTGCTTTTCAAGAAGATTTGTAGTTAAAATATCTCAAAGTTTCCATTATTGTATCATCCTATGTGAAGAAGCACTTTCAGGAATATTTACTTGCCATCAGAATCCTACAATAAAGAGGTGAGACATCAACCTGGGTTTCAAAATAAGCATTAACAACAACTTTTAAACGGATCTGCAATGGGTTGCAAGCTAGGTATTAAAATCACTCAGTACTGTGTGGATCCCTATTGGTTTAGGAATTGGAGTATTGCTCCGTATGGCTGTGGCTCTTTTTGGATAAGCCATCTGGCTCAGGTCCCCTTCAGTGGTAGTCTCTCTACTCATATTCAACTATAAAGAGGGAGCTATGTTGAGGTCACCACCCTGAACTTGGTGAGTGAGCTGCTTAGGCCACTCCTTCTCTCATTTTGCAGATTAAATTTGTCTCCCCTAGAAGCACACCCTTTACTAGGATTATGCACATGTATTCCTTCACAGCTTCCAACATGTGAGAAGTGGTACAGTATCCCACCCACTGGCCATGCCCCCAAATGATAACGCGCCTTTTGGCTGTGTGCCCCAGTGACCACACAAAGTTAGTGAGCAAGTTTTTAATGAAATAAACGTGTTTATTGTTTTTGACAAAAAGGAAAGGAAATCTAATTACGTAATTTAGATAAAACATATGTTTGCTAAAACAGCTTTTGTCTGTTTGTTAAACAATCTACCCTAGAGAATAAAAATGAAATAATCTGACATGAATCTGAAATGGAGGACTGCACAGTATGGAAATTTTCCAGTTGGCTCTTTTTAACCACATTGGATCAACATTTATCTAGGTTGCACAGAGTGGTTAACATAAATACTTGCACACTGCCATTGTTAGCACCTTAGCTATGACAATTATACAGGTTCTTTTAATGTCTGTTCACTTTGGCACTCCTAATACTCTGCTTCTTTATAATGATTTTTTTTGTGTGCTTATCTAAGTGTTGTTTTATTAGTGCTCCCCATTTAATGGAAACTCTTAGTCCCTAGTGATACAGCCTGCAATTACTGAACTGGTCATGTAAAGTCAAATAAAACTATGCTTAAGTCACTGAAATCGAATGTTTACAGTTATCACATTGAAGCAGAAGGCATGAGCAGTACCATTATCTGTCATCTCATTTTATTTTACTCATTAGTAACAAACGTCATGGAGGATAAGGCTATCAATGGCTACGTTACACCTCCACTGTTAAAGGCAATATGCCTATGAATATCAGCTGGTAGAAATCAGAAGTGAGGACAGTGGTGCTGAGCTCCAGTTCTGCATATGTGCTTTCCATAGGCATATATAAAAATAGGATACTGGATTGGATGGACCCTTGGCCTGATCCCGCATGACTTTTGTGATTGTACTTCATCCTGTTCTAAAATCTGGAATTCTTTAATTCAGTTGCATCACATGGATGTAGTTTAACGTTCTGTTTAAAATCAAGGTATAATTTGCTATCAACTTCAAAAAAATAGTTTTTCAAAATCACAGATACATATGCCCCGCTTATCCGCAAGTACCATACAATTTTTCCTTACCTCACTAAAAAGGAATTCCAAATTTAGCACATTGCTCCCCAGGACTGCATTTTCCCCATTTTTTAAAGTCTAAAACATATTGCTGACAATTATATGGTGGTTGTGGTGCCTAAATAAAGTAAATGTGTAGAGAGCATTCTACTGCAGAGAATATTCACTGCAGTGTAGTAGAAATTTCACATAATACCTTGATTATAAGAAAGGGCTATAACTGAGCTATCACAGAACACAGAGCCCATGAATAGAGAGATATTTGATGAAATAAAAAGTGTATCATTGCATCCATAGCTGTCAACCGTCCCTTATTTGACGGGAAACTCCCTTATCCCAGCGCCGTTTCCCGCTGCTGTCCCGGACTGATGATGTCCCTTAAATTTCCTGGGTTTCATGCTCGCCCAGCTCTGGAGGGAAGCAGCGGCTCGGGGTCCTCCGCCTCAAGAGAGAGAGCGCACACGAGCTGCCGCATCTCTGTCTCTCCCTTTTCCCCCTTAGGGGCACGTCATAAGGAGATGGGTGGCAGCGAGCGGGCAGGCAGCCCCTCTCTTGTGAGACCTCCACTGCACTGCCAGGGGAAGCCGGAGGCAGCAGCTGAGGAGGTGGCCCAAGGGAGGAGGAAGAGGAGGGGATGGGGAGGGATGCAGAAAGGCAGCGCTTCAGCGGCCACCACAGTGCCGCAACCGCCTCATGCTGGGGTCGCGGGCGGCGTGGGCGCAAGTCTCTCTCCCTCCCTCCCTCCCTCTCTCTCGGGCAGGGAAGGGCCGATGAAACTCCTCGCGCCAGGACAACGGCAGCCCCGATGTGCTGCTTAGCATACCCTCCAACCAGTGCAGCATCTTTAATGTGGTGATTTCCCCCTCTGCATCCCTTTGCCGGGTTGCTGTGCTGTGGAAACCACCGTTTGAGGCTTCGTTTGGCTGCTGGTTAACTAAAATCCCTTATTTTGGCTGCTGATCCCTTATATTCGAGGCTGCTGGTCCTTTATTTTCAAATCTGTAAGTTGACAGCTACAACTGCATCTTTAACTCACGTGAGTCAGATTTTGTACATAAAAGTGGGGGACTCAAAAGCATTGCAGTTGTAGAAGTACAACCATCTTTTGATATGAAATAAATGAAAATTAAAAATAAAGCAATATATATATATATATATATTGGAAAGCATTTTTCAGTTATGTGACTTATCCTGTATAAACCAGAAAAAGTAGAACTTTCATTTTTTGTTTTTGGAAGATGTATGCCCACAAATAAACCCCATTGAATCAGCCTTACCTGGAGCCATAACTTGTTATTCACTGCATCCCTCCCTGTAGCAATGCACTGAAATGTAGCATTCTGGCCTGCATTGACCTCCACATCCCCAAGCCTCAAGAAGTGAGGAGATTTATCTGTGTGTAGGTGGAGAGAGAGAAAAATGTTACCAAAAATATGTTCAGACAAAAAAAGCCCATTTACTTCTCCCCAAAGATACACATTACTTCAGCCTTTGGTTAAAACTAATTTTTTACATGAAAGAAAATAATTGTTTCAACTCAAGGAGAGAGAACAAAACAGCCTTGATCTTTCTTCCTGCACCACACAAACTCTGCTAAAGCTTGTCAGACATGAATTAAAAGCGATTTGTAATAAGCCAAAGCGTAAAAGGATGTGAAACAAAAAAAAAAAGCCTAAATCCTCTGGAGTGAACTTCCATTACATTATACATAAAACCACTGCAATGAGAAACCACTGCATTAACAATACAAACAATCAGATTTAATTAACTCCATATAGTGTGATCTAGTGCCACGTAGACATCCCTGTCAGTAAATATCACCTGCACCACTAAATACAGCAACATTTGACCCACTGACAAAGCTTCTCATACTAACTGTCCTGCCTCGAGGAAAGCTCCGTGACAAAACCATCCTTGTGAAATATTAGGGTTGAAAAAGGCAGTGGTGGCAGTCGAGAGAGAAATATGCTACATAGTTTGCACACACATTACTCTTCTAAATTACCTGGTAACAGGCCACATATCAAGAGTCTAGGCTTAGCAATTCAATAGACTGGCCCAGTCTATTACCTTTGCAATTAACCAAACAACATTCATAGAATCATAGAATCATAGAACAGTAATGCTATGCCTGCGTGGGGTAAGGCTCATGTTAATTAGGATCAAGGACCATGTTTACTGCCCTACAAATCCTATACTGGAGAGCTGCTGCTGTTGAATTGAACCTATGGCCATCCTTGCTAATAAAATTTGCAAATGGAAGAAGCTGGTGATGGAGGCATCAACTCATGGAGCTGGCTTTGATGACACAGGAAACCAAACCATGATAGTTAGGTGCTACTAACTTTGCATGTAAGTTTCAGGGGAGCAGCCATGGATAACTGTTTATCTTTTCAAAATTTGAAAAGTCTCAAGAGTACCTCCATGTAATACTGCATTACAAAATTCTGTTGGGTGACAACTTTCCAAAATGTGACATGAAAAACCTCAATTTATTTCATTTTTCTCTGTTGCAGAAGCCCTGAGGGAGCCTAGCAAATTGTAGGAGACTTGTGGGAAATAGAACACACATGGAAGGTGATTCTAGCCTCTTCTTCGCTCAAGCTTGTAGTTCATCCTGGACCCTGAGGTTCAGTAGTCCCAATATGACTTTTCAGAACCCTCAATGGATATAAAGACAGCTATTTCATTGGATTCAAACCAAGTGACCATCATTTCAAGTCTCTGCACACTTAGCAATCAATTACTACAATGAACTTTATGCCATTCTGTCCTTGATAACCTCTCGGAAGCTTTGGCTCCTGCAGGATGTGGCAACAATCGTGAAGGTTGTTTGGTCCAAGAAAGTACATCCATACTAATCATAGAATCATAAAATTGTAGAGTTGGAAGGGACCACAAGGGACATCTAGTCTAACTCCCTGCAATGCTCTGGAAACCTTTGTCCAATGGGGGATGTGAGATTAAGAGTCTCAAGCTTTACCAACTCAGTTATTCCACATAGATCAATATAGTTTATTTATGTACTGCTTTTTGGCCTAAAGGGTCTCCGAATCATCTTCAGGCATGATTTTGCTGTTAGTTTTGATAGGGCTCTCTGCACACACTTTAAACGCCATTTGCTCAACATTGGTTGCTACAACACTTAAAAGGGTTATTATTATATTGATAATAAGTTGAGCTAAATCTCACAGGATCATGAAGAAGCACATAGGTATTTTACAGATAGGATTTATAGAAGCTTGATTCTAATGCTGTTTCCCAGAAATAGCTGACTGGATGGAACAGAGCCATTCTGCCAGATTCCCAGCAGGTGGTTGCTGTTGCCCACCAGAAGGGAATGTGAAGGAAGCAAGGCGTCAGGGCGGTCAGTGTTGGGCAAATGCACCAGCAGTGCTAAATCCTCCTGCTGGTGCATTTACACTTCACCAGTCTCTCTGCCACCTCTTCCTCCAGTGAAATCCACCTACTGGGAAGCTAGCCAAGTGGCTCTACCCCACCCAGCAAGCCACTTCTGTTGTTATGTTCCCTCATTAGCTGGAACTCCAACTAATAGAAATCTTATACATCTACATTTAACTATAAGCTACACATCTGTGAATTAAACATTAAATTCAGGTATTTAAATTAACAAGAAAACAAGATTAATTCACGGCTTCAAAGGTGTCATTTCCCCACTTTTTAACAATTTGTAAGCGGAAAAAACTAGAGGAGGAGGGTGGAGGAAGGACACCAATGGCTGGATGATGGAAAAAGCAGTCAGACAATATTGAGCCTGTCTTGAAAAAGACAGAGAAAAATGTGACTCTTAATCATTACTTACCACAAGGGTAACTCAGAACCTGGATGTCATCAATGGCAATGTAGCCATTTCTTCCATCTGAGACTTCGGCCTCAAATATTACCTGTCAAAGAGAAAGAAAAAAATGTTTACAACCGTCACTGCTACAGAATTCCCATCAGTGCAGGGTGCAGATATAAGACAACACTTTTTCATTACAGCTGAACTTGCTGCTATGTTTCACTCCTGAATTTAATCATTTTCAACATTCTTGATTTACACAAAGGTCAGCTATTAATTAAGGCTACTTCAGTGCCCTTGCCCTCTCATTCTGGTCTGCAATATGCAGAATCTTTAGAACAAATATACCATTTTAAAATGAAGCAAGTATTTTCCAGTAAAAAGAGGGCAGATTTTTCACATACTGCCTAGGTGACAAGGCCCTTGCATTTTCTACCTCAGCAATTCAGCTGAATACCACATTCACAGTGAAACTGAAAGTATAAGATTAATATGCCTGTACGTATCTTCGTTCTCTGTTTCTGCCAAGCAAGAGATAAAAAATGTGATGGAAGGAATAATAAAGGCACTGGTATCATAGCTCCTCTGATGCCTAGCCGAAATCCGTGTCAATAGCAGCAGCAGAAATGGTGTAATCCTCCACAATAAATGGATAGAGTTATCTCCATGCCCACCTGAACTCTGAGCACTGCAAGACTCCAGGGATGATGCAGAGAGAAGCATCAAGTATTAGAATTCAGGGAGTATTCAGTTTCAGCCCAAATCATGAGCTCTCAATCTCTCTCTGTGAGGACCAAACATATACACTGATTTCTTGCTTGATTTTATTTTCTGTTGCATTCACATGATATTAACGTGCGTTTGCAGAAGGATTTGATTGTATTTTTATTTTATTTTTTAAAGCAGCCAGAAAACACATACACACTCTCCATGTCTCTCTCTCTGTCTCTGTCTCTGTCTCTCTCTCTCTCTCTCTCTCTCTGTCTCTCTCTCTCTCTCTCTCTCTCTCTCTCTCTGTGTGTGTGTGTGTGCACGCACCAAAAACAAAACAAAGTAGAACAGCATATCATCTTAACTGTGTAGTTCTGCCTTTGGGCATAGGGGTGTTGCTTTTTCTTTTCTAATTGCCAGTGAAGGCTTTTTTTAACCCTTACTCACCCACCATTTCACTGTGGTCTTGATACTCATGCAACCTTCATGCAAAAAAGTCCAGTTTAATTAAATGCAACATTTCCCCTCAATACAAACTGCAGGAGGGTGATCCAGATTAGAGCCTCCATGCTGACAATTATGAGAGGGGGAACTGACACTGAGTTCCTCCCATTCCACTCACAGAGCTAAAATTCCCAGAGTCCCCTGGAAAGAGGACTTGATTGCTAAGCCACTCTGAGAGTTGTATCTCTGTGAAGGGAATAGAGGTCTCATAATACCTCTCAGCACCTTTAAAAACTATAGTTCCTAGAAATCTTTGGGGAACCCATAACGGTTAAGCAGGGCCGGCCCCAGACATTTTGGTGCCTCAGGTGAACCAGAAATCCTCCCCCACAGGGCCGTCTTAAGCATATCTGGCGCCGAGGTGCAAAGCTCCCTCCGGCGCTCCCCACCCCCCCGTTTCGCAGAGTTGTCAAGATTTTCCCAAGCCTCTGTGGGGATCGGTCTCCTCCTGCGGAGGCTTGAGAAGGAAGCTGCAGGCCCGTCAGCCATATGATTGACAGGGCACAGCTGGCGGGCGTGCAGGAAAAGGGGAGGCCGCAGGAAAAGCCACAAGCTCCCCCACTCACTGGGGCGCCCCCAGATGCGTAGGACGGTCAGGTGGTACCCAGTGCTGAAATTTTTTATGGCACTCCCCCCCCCCCACTGATATTTCTTTTTAAAGGGAGGGTTACACAGAGTTTTTGAGCTTTTTTACCAATATGCCCATCGGGGATGCGAGCACTGATTTCTCTGGCAGATCAGCCTGTTTAATGCAATTAAGCCCTGGAACAATGCTAGCCATGCTCCCTTGCTTGCTTGCAGATGCTTTGCAAGAATTGGAGAGCCCAGCTTGTTCAAACACCCATGTCTACAGAGCGGTCAATGCAATATTAATGCGGAAACGCAAACCCCACAGCAGCCATCACTGGAGGAAACTGTTCTAAAAGTAAGGAAAAAAAATATGCATTCTAATATTTGGAATGAAACTAGAGTGAGGGAATCTCCCCCCCCCCACCCCCCCCAAAAAAAATTGACAAAAGGCTCAAGAAAGTGGAGTCTAGACTTAGGCTGAGTGCACACCATACATTCAAAGCACCTAGAAAGAGCAGCACCCAGGAAGCTGTAGTTTGTTATGGGTGCTGGGATTTATAGCTCTTTTGGGACAAGCTACAGCTCCCAAAATTCTTGGAGTGTGTGTGCTTTAAAAGTATGATATGTATACAGACTTAGATAGTTTTAATAGGGAATATAACAGTTTTATAGAGGACAGAGATCTACTAACAATCCAAAACATTCATAATCAGGTATCTGAAGAAGCATGCATGCACACCAAAGCTCATACCATAACAAATTTAGTTGGTCTCCAAGGTGCTGCTGGACAATTTTAGGAAGGATTATTTTAAGGATTTTTTTAGGGACATTTTTTTAAGGACTTGATTCTTTAAAAGGATTTTTTTTGGGAAGAGTTTTTTTTATAATCTTTTTCAAGAATTTATTTATTTATTTAACTTTTTTGTTTGTTTGTTTGTTTTGTTTTGTTAAGCACATTTCATCAATGGGAAATTCTTTCATTCCTGGAAAGGCAGGCATAGAATCATATAATTGTAGAGTTGGAAGGGACCTTGAGTCTAACCCCATGCAACGCAAACGTTGGGCTTGAACTCTAAGAGTAAGAGTCTCATGCTCTACTGGCTCAGCTATCTGTGGGTCCAGCACTTACTAAAGAAAACAGCTACAGTGAAAGTTCGCATTTCATCATGGGATTATTGTGATGTGGTGATATATAGTCAGAAAACAAATAAATGAAACTTAATAAGCAAGTTATTGATCTTTTGTCAAGTCCAATAACAAAAATAAATAGTATCAACTACTTTTACATTATAACAATTAATCTTTTGCTGCTTTAAAAATAATAATGAACAAGTTTACTCTACCATGACACCATGAGCAGTGAACATTTTTAGCTTCTAATTGGTAACTGGCAGTAAAAAAATGCAAAATTAAATGACCCTAGATTCATATATACCCAACCTTGGGCTGACTTTCATAATCATATCTGTTCAGTGGCCAATGTGGAAAAGAGATGAGAGATGGGGTATATTCTATATACACAGAGACTGTATTAGCATCCCTCAATAACAGGATATATTTACTGATTAACTTCCAATCACCAAGTTTCTCAGCCGAAACATAAACGATGGAAGAGACACCACATGCTTCCCAGAACCTTTATAAATTGTGTATTATAAAAGTGCATAATCAATATGTTTCTAGGAGTGTCATTTTGCAGCTTGTTTCTTGCATCTTCATGTGTTCTATTTAGGCATTAACTTAATATACAAAGGGGGCTAGGAGAAGAGAGAAACATACTACCTTTGCCATCCCATCACCCTTCATGAGGTCGATAATGAATTTATGAGGTGGGATTAAAAACACAGATTTTCCAGGATTCTAAAATGTGCAAGAACCTTCCATGTTTACAGGAAGCTGCTTGTTCTATAAGAATGGGGAGGAGCTTCTGTGTTTGTGTGCTAATGTAGAATTAATTTAATTCTAGATCAGAATACCTGAATATGTCTTTGTTTGTTTGTTTGTAAGGTTTCACACAGACTCATTTAAGCAATTAAAAACATTCTAGAGCATATAAAGCTTAGACTGTCACAATCCAATGTTTTGTGTTTATTATAATCCATCTCTATATACTACTTAATATCACCCCACCAAAGAAATCATCACAGAAGGCTTACATCCTTTCTTACAGAATTTCTTTGTTCAACAAACAAATCAATCCCCAGTTCCAGTCTACTGAATGTAAGAAGAGAACTCTGGTCTAACTAGAGACAAAACCACCATCATGAACACAGAATTTTACTGGAATGCGTTAACATTTTATTTAAGAATGCAAAATTCAAGAGTTTGCTTGCTGGTAACCCGAGCTAATAATTTTTACTGCAAGTAGAATGGATATAATGATTATAGTAAATTACAGCTTTACACTGAGTATATGGGAAAGCCGACATGATTGCATTGGCAGCAGTGAGATGAGAAACTCAAAACTTGAGATAAAAAGACAGGCACTTGACAAAGCAGGCATCGCCAAAGTGGCAAGCAAAATGGCTAATTGAACCACTAGCATTTAGCACTTGGTTAAATGATATGACCTCCTCTCATATCCTGCTGTACTCTACTTGATCCCAACTGCTGAAACGCAATAAATAACCCCTCCTCTATTTAATTCCCCTCCTGCACACTACTTGAATTTTTGAAATCAATTTGAAGCATTGCTAAATTTTCTAGACACTTAAAAAAGAAAGTTAAATGGGGCCCTTAGACACGAAAGCCAAGGCAATATAAATTAGCTAAAATTGACTTCAGAACTTTTTTTAAAAAGGGGGGCGTTCACTGAAATGAAGTTCAAATCTAACAGGACATAAAAAGTTTAAAAATGCTAATGAGCACCTAAAAGTATAAAAATGTTGAAAAGTAATTTTAAAAACGAAAAGGGCTTGGAAATTGTTATCAAATTTACTTTGAGTAAAAAAATGTGAAAGAGCCAACAACTTCCAATCAACTGAATTGAGACAAATCAATAGAGTGATTTGCTCTATGTTCCAGAATTGTTCTATGTCTTATATGTTCAGAAATTCTTTTTTCCCTCCAAAGCAGAAATGAGGCTAAATTCAGAAGTGAGGAATGGGGATAATTCTAAGAGTCAAAAAGGCTAAGTCCAGATTTCAGAAAATGTTCTAAGTTAAGCCCATTTTTGCCATGTTTCTTTGGCTCCAACAAAAGAGTCAAAAGCTGAATAGATGAGAGAAAACCTCCCAAAGGAGAGGCTCTAGAAGAGGACACTCATTACCTCTCTTCTTATATTTTTGTTCAGTCTAGAAGTGGGAGAACCATGGAGAAATGACACCAACATTAATAACAGAGGCAAGGTCTCGTTTATGTGTGGTTTGGGGAAGTCTAGCCGTATCCCTATAGTATCCCTACCAAGTTCCTTTGCAGTTCTCAAAATCTGAGGTTCTTGCTTGCCTGGCATTTCCCTTCCCTGTACATTGTCTTTTATCTTCTCACGTATGCCACCTTCTGAGAACATGAGATCATTTGCAGCATTTCTGTCTAATTGTTAAGCCTTTAAGAAGCCATCAGCATCAAGGCAGAGTGCATTTTTATCATAATTATTTAAAATGAGAATGTAACCATTGACACAATGCTTCATTCATTGTTGATCAGCTCTATGGTGGATCTTAAAAGTATAAGAGAGCACCCCTGCTCTTCTCACTGTGGCTAACTAGCTGCCTATGGGAAGCTCACAAGCAGACGATGAGTGCAGTAGTATCCTCCAGCAACTAGTATTCAGAGGCATCCTATGTGAAGAATTAATTTTGTCTGCCCTGTATATTCCAGAATTCAGCTTCATCAGATGTTGGTTTTAGTGTTATGAGAGAGGAAAAAATATTGTTTTTTCCACATCACGCATAATCTTATACACCTCTATCATGGCCCCCATGGACTGAAAACAGAGGAGGAAGAATCTCTTGCTTTGCTGAGCCCCACACAACTTCAGAAAGTTGAGAGTTGGGAAAATTTTCATGCTGACAAAACTCACTCTACCCAGGATACAAGCTTTGGGGGTTCATAGGGCTCTCTCAAAGAAATTATCATTGTTGTTTTTGTTTAGTCGTTTAGTCGTGTCTGACTCTTTGTGACCCCATGGACCAGAGCACGCCAGGCACTCCTGTCTTCCACTGTCTCCCGCAGTTTGGTCAGACTCATGTTTGTAGCTTTGAGAACACTGTCCAACCATCTCGTCCTCTGTCGTCCCCTTCTCCTTGTGCCCTCCATCTTTCCCAACATCAGGGTCTTTTCCAGGGAATCCTCTCTTCTCATGAGGTGGCCAAAGTATTGGAGCCTCAGCTTCACGATCTGTCCTTCCAGTGAGCACTCAGGGCTAATTTCCTTAAGAATGGAAAGGTTTGATCTTCTTGCAGTCCATGGGACTCTCAAGAGTCTCCTCCAGCACCATAATTCAAAAGCATCAATTCTTCGGCGATCAGCCTTCTTTATGGTCCAGCTCTCACTTTGCTGAAATGATCATTAGAACCCCCTAAATTATCACATGTTCACTTTAAACCAAATTAAATCTCCCTGGGTCAGTAGCCGCAATGGTAGTACTATAGCTGCACAGAGATGGAAGGAAGGGCCTCTCATTACTGTTGGCCCCTGGAACACTGTGGAGCATTGTGGCAGGACCCAAAGACCTAATGCACCTTGGAAAATGTATTTTCACCAAGGGCTGCTGCAATGGAATTCCAATAGGATCAGAAGAAAGAAATAGATTTAGAGGGCAAGTAAGCCAAAGAAGACTGTGAAGGCATTGTGGTGACTGGATATTTGTAAGAACATGCTCACATATTTTTAAGTTTCAAAAATAAGTATAGGACTAGCAATCAACATACAGTGGTACCTCGGGTTAAGTACTTAATTCGTTCCGGAGGTCTGTTCTTAACCTGAAACTGTTCTTAACCTGAAGCACCACTTTAGCTAATGGGGCCTCCCACTGCCGGCGCACCACCCGCTGCACGATTTCTGTTCTCATCCTGAAGCAAAGTTCTTAACCCGAGCTACTAATTCTGGGTTAGCGGAGTCTGTAACCTGAAGCGCATGTAACCCGAGGTACCACTGTTCAAAGGAAATTACAGGTGGCCATGATGTGTGAAAGGCTTGGAAAAGGGTGGTTGACTGTGGAGTGGGCTGTGGAAAAGAGCCTATATCTCGTCAGAACGCAATATGTCATTACTCATTTCCTCGATAATACTGACCCCTGGGCTTCTACCACCTTATCTTGAAATATACATTTACTTCTACACATGTGCAAATACTTTGTTCTCATCATGTGACAGGTCTTTCTTTTTGGTTGAGGATTTATTTTCTCCTACTAGGCTCTACATCATTAAGATGAGCAGAAAGGCAGATTCCACAGCTAGCCAAGTTCTAATTGTCCTTATCATTTCAGCAGATCATTCAGCCGGCAAATCATCCATTTCTCTCCAGCTACAGGAAAAGATGGATTCTTGCTAGCTTAATTATCCGAAGCTTGATCTCAGATGCAGGTCAGTTCCAGTGCCTGGTGTCAAGGATGGTGTTAGGGGACTGGAGACAGAAGGGACTGCCATCATGACAGCACAAAAGCCAACTTACGCTTCAGCTAGGAAATGAAATGAGTTTTGTCCTTCATGCTGGTTTTTCCTCACTTCATTTCCTTCACATTTTGATCCATTCTGACCTAATTCTTGCAACTCCAGGAGTATTTCTGGACTATTGGCTGAATTACTAAATACATGATATATATTATATTTTAAGACATCTGAAGAACACTAAGGACAATGAGAACTAAAAATTCTTAGGATTCTTTCTTTAAATGTAGGCAGTTTAAAGACTCTATTATTACTATTATTATTATTAATTTCTATACAGTTTACATTTTTAAGGGGGTGGAATCTCAAAGCTGTTTATAACACATTAAAACATCAAATAAAACAATCCAGAATGAAATGTTACTGCAAAAAATAAAATAAAAAGTATACTGTACATTCAAAGCACCGTAATTAGCAGGAAGCAAAAATTTCAAAATGAAGCATTACAAAGGAGGTCAGCTCATTTAACACAGCAAAGATAACCAAAAAAATCTTAAACCAACTCAGAGGACTGAAGCTCTACAGCCTCTCATGTTTCAATGCAATTAAAAGTCCAGCATCTCCTTCAGAAGCAACAAAACTGCTGGAGGAGAGATGACGACTGATTTGCTCTTCCCATGGTCCTCTGCAGCTGCACTGTTGCAAATGAAGCCATGGTTTGGCCTCCCATGTTATCCAGGCTTATGGCTTGTCTCGTCCAGACAAACTACAAGTTCTAAGCTGAAAAATAAACTAATTACAGCTCATTGTTTTTCTGGGGAGATACAAACCATTAGCCTGGGTGTAGGCAATATGCTAAGCCAAACATGGCTTCACTCACAGCAGCAGGAGGACTAGAGGAGCAGCAAAGAGACCATGATTTTTTCCCCTGTGAGTTTATGCTTAGCCACAGTTTGGCTTGGCATTATGTGTGAACTGGGTCTTTGAGAGCTAAATAGATTGGAAGCAATTGCAATATACAGACTTTGGAGCAGCACAAGTTCCTTCCTGAAGCAGCGAGATTGGAAAGGATGTTTCAACATGTATTTTTACCTAACCCACAGAATTTTTGTTGACATAATAAAATGAATCTCCCTTGTGAAACTTCCAGATAATTTTTGCTTAGCTAATTTAGAAACCATGAAAACATAATTACTTCCATTTGAGTGCTTAAGCAATGCTGTGCGGCAGGGTTTTCTGCTGACAGAGCCCCAGAGGATTTTTATTTTTTTTAACATACTAAATCAAACACTTGGGTGGAAAATTTGTAATCTAGCCTTTTATAGATTTTCCAGTGAAGAAACACATGCATCTCTTGAGATTTGAAAATGGAGTTAAGTGACCATCCTCCTCTTCTTAAAACCACTGATATTACTTAACATAGTTGGTCAGCAAGTGTTCCCCATTGTATTTTCCTAATGATATTCAACCAGGGGAGTGTACTATACGCACTGTTATTTTCTCAGCAGAGGTTTACATCTGACAACTGATTACACAAATACATTGGTTCAGCTCATCCCACCCTTTCTCCCACAGGATCATTCACGATGTAGACAGTCCTCTAGAGTTTATTTGGCAAGTGATTTTGGCAGGAAATGTGTAGTAAAACTAGCACAGTTGAACAACAATTCAAGCATATTAACAGGGGCTGGCTGAAAATATGTGCATCCCTCTTTCTGAATGAACACTGTACCATGAATTAAGTGAATGATCTACAGCTGGGAGTACCAGACAGTAGAGGGATGCAGTGAATTCAGGGAAATCCAAAGCGTGATATGTCCAAAATGTCCTGAATATACTGAAAAACCCAGTAAGGGCTTCCCTTGAAGGAAATCCACTTCAGCTATCCTTCTGGAATTTGACAATATTCATCCCATCAAAGAAACTACCATCTCTCCAAATTTCATCTAATTCAGCGCGGAAAAAGAAAATTAGGGACCTATTTGTCCCTAATTTGGAAGTCATTAACTGCTCATGAGGGGCTACTGTGTCTACCAATTTCATTCAATTATGTCAACAGAAAAAATTATAGGCTTTAAAAGAAAGAAAAAAATCTGCATAATAGTGAATTAGGGAGGAACAAAGCTTAATTTTCTGAATTAAAATTCAAACCTGAACTGAATTAGGCATGACACAACCGAGTCGAAGGCAGAGGAAGGCGCGCAGAAAGTTGTGGAGAAAGAAGGGATGGTTCAGGAAAAGAAAGGGGCAGTAGATTCCCTACTTTCCCCACTCCCCACTATCCCTCAGAATTGGAAGGGCTTGAAAGGTGAAGAGCAGCAATGGCTTCCATGCAAGAGAAGTCTCAGGATGTGGGCACGCAACCCATCAGAGGAGTGTATATAAGCTGGAGGAGGGGAGGGACCCCCTTTTTCTGCAGCTATGCCATAGGGCCCAGACCTGTGGGTCACTGCCTGGAGGCTAGGATGTCTATGTTTGTATCCACAGCACCATGGAAACTGCTTTAAGTGTTGTGTTTGCCAATATAGAGTTAGCTAGACATTTGCTTTTCTTATCTGGGATGGCACGCATGGTGAATGTGTCATTATGAAAGGCTTCCGAGCTCTCAAAACTAGTGTTGAACAAAGATAATTCCCCTCTAGAGGCACTGAGTTATTTAAAACCCCATCCCAAGAGACCAAGTCCAGGAGACGGATGGAAGGATCACTCCATTTTGTGAACTTTGAAAGATGGAACTAATTGAGAAAAGAGAAGATAGGTACTCCACTTCCAGAGCTAATTGGGGGTGTATAGTGAGGGGATGGAAGGAGTCAAGGAAGTTACATCTAATCTTCCCTTCAAACTTGCTGTGCTCTGCAGTAATTCTTTTTGTGTTGGAATAAACCCTTCCCTCTTCTTCTCTAAACTCAAATTACAGTGCAGAATACTTCCCCCTTCATTTATAAATGCATCTAGGGTAAGAGTTAGGAGGTATAAAAAATCAACAGGACATAATAAAACGAAAAGGCAATGATCTGCATGAAAATTGGCAATTTACTCATTTTTGTTGGGTTTCGCTTGCTAGATATTGGCAGAGTAGCTGCCTTCTGCCTATACATTTTGCAGATGCATGACTACCATTGTGGGCTTTCATGAGAGGTAATGCTTGCTTTTATTTGGACTTTCTCACTTTACATTCCAACTTCATGAAGGCGATGGCATGGAATCTGGGCTCTCACTTTTATTGAACGAGGAGTAAGCTTGAGAATGTGGCCCAAGTGAACACTAAATGGCAAGACAAAGGAAGCAAATAAAAATCCTCATGAAAGTCTGAGTAGAACACATATCAACAGTAGCTTTGGGAATTTCCCAGAGCTTTTGAATTACCAGATGCATGGATCAAATGAAGTCATATTAACAGTGGGCTTGGATTCCATCTAATCAACCGTTCCCAATCATCTAAATTCAGATAATGGGGTAACCTTGAGTGCATATGTGGGTGTTTGCAAGTGTCTCATTTTGTCAGGTCTGATTCATCATTTTTAAAAGCTTGAGGGAAGCAATATTAAAATGTGGACTTGGAAAAATATTAACATTCCCAAAGGTGGTAATTATATTTTACTTAGGTGGGGCCAGCCCACCCGCTCTCTGCTGTTCAAGTCTTTTGGGTACTTCATGTATTTTCTGCCCGCACTGTTCCTTTAGTTTAATAGACAAAATCAGGTTTATGTGTTTCAGTAGCCTGAAGGGGAGAAAAAACTTGAACATCACAGAGTAAAGAGATGCATAAGATATAATGATGGGACCTAAGTCTTCCAATGCTGCAAAGTCACACAGGGTTTGAAATATAAGCAGTGCAAGCACACATGAAATCAATCCAGAGCTTCCTTCTTAACAGGACTATTTATTAATTATTTTGTTATTTCCACAGGCATGCCCATTTTCTACAGTTAAAGTGTCCCCAAGGCCAGAGCTGCAACTAGTCCACAGCCCTGCAGTTAAGAGCCTTGGAAAAGGTCCCTTTGGTATAAGCCAGGGGTGGGGAAACTTTTTGGCTCCAGTGGGCCAGATCTTTATCTAGTCTCACCCTATGGATCAACTTTAACAGCTGGGTGGGACAGCCCACCTGTCAATCATGTGATTTCATAAGTACATCACATGATTGACTTGTGGGCTGTCTCACCCACCTGCTACAAGCCCTTGCAAAGCCTGCCCAAATTGGAGATTGAAAGGGTGGACTTTGCAGGTCTTGCAAGTCGTTCCTTTCAAGCTCTGCAGGGAGGTTTGGAAAATCTGCCCTGCCCTTATCTGGGTTGAAAGGACCAGCATTGAAAGCAGCACTTTTCAAGCATCCCCACAGCCCCTCCTTTAAACGCTAGATTTTTAAGCCCCTCAGCATCTTGCAGTGTCAGCCCAGTGCTGATCCTTTCAATCTCAAGTTTGGAGGATGAGAGGATCGCTATGGTGTGGGCTTTAGAAGGCATGAAAGAGCTTGGAAATCCTGCAGAGCTTCAAAGGAGGGTTATGGGAATGTTCTCAGAGTACAGAAGAATACTTCCCTTCACCCTTCTCCCGCTGCTGCTAGGTGGACAACAGAATGATTTGAAAATGCAGGCTTTCTTCTGTCACTTATCCCAGCTGCGATGGCAGCAGGAGGGGGCAAAGGGGAAAGGGCATTGGGAAGGAGAAGTGGCTCCATCAGACAGCTTCACCCAACTTGACCAAGGTGTGACCTGCTGATGGGCAGTTGGAAACAAGCCGTGTTCCACCACAAAGGAGCTAATAGGAGCACACTTTAAGCTCCCAATCATTCTTTTGAAGCCCTGCCCTTACATGCTCAGCACCTGAAGTCATATATGACATCTGCTGTCAGGCTTCCCTCAAAGCAACCTCATAAGTCAAATAAGCCCCGGTGGGCCATGTCTGGTACATAGGTCAGTGGTTCCCCACACCATGGGGAATGGTCTGCAGCTGCTGTTGTGTCAAGCTGCCCAGAAGCAGAACTAGGCAGGCTCCTTGGGGCTGGAACCACAGCCCCTTCAGCAGGTTCTGGCATAGTTTAGTTCACCACTTCTCTCTTCAAACAATCAAGGTCACAGAATGGAAGAAAAAAAGAGCACATTCCTAATTTATTTTAATAGAATGTGCACACAAATAAATAGTCATTTACGGAAAGTTCAAAAAGGCACCCACATTGTTGATGAATCCACAAAATACATTTTTTCCAATTTTGGCACATATAAAACATAATAAGAGCCTCTTGGATCAAGTTAGTGGCCTATCCAGTCCATCATCCTGTTCTCACAGGGGCCAACCAGATGCATATGGGACCTGAGTGCAACAGCACTCTCTCATCCTGTGGATTCCCGCAACTGATAAAAGACGAGGGCACCACGGCACAGGAAATACTGTGAATCTGATCAAATTCTACTCGAATCAGTGGAAGGCATCTCCAGTGTTGAAAACAAGCCCAATTGTCGCATCATGTGAAATGGCCTAAAGGATGCAGAAGACTGCAGTTCAAAAAGTTTGGACAATCTTTTTAAAAACACATACACACAACAACTTCAGGACACTTCCCCACCTGGTCTTCAGTGCCATTGGGCTTCCATTTATTCCACTTTGCAAGCAATTCTTGGCAGGGGCAATAGTCAGAACCTATTGTGCAAGACATTGTAACTCTGGCTGCCAGAGTCTGGCTTTGCAAAACCAATAAGAGAAACACATGGAAACATTTGAAAAGAAACCCAATTATTATAGCTTTTTGCAATGCAACAGCTGAGGTGTTGTATGGCAACCCTTTAATTTAATAAATATTAATACATTCTATAGGTTTTTAAATGTGTTCGTGCGAGGGAGGGTTATTGGTTCGTTTTTGTTTTATTGTTAATTTTCTTTTTCTCATTTTGTTTGTTGTGAACTGCTTTGTAATCTTCAGATAAAGGGTGGTATAGAAGTTTTTTTTTTGTTTTTTTTTTTAAAGGAACCTAAAAGCATAGTTAGCAATGGATAAAAATTACCCATGGAAAAACAAGCCTAAGTAGATGTACCTTATGCTGCAGCATCATTGCCATCATTTCTGAAGAGTTCCCTGATAATTAAAATAATCAGAGAGAGTCTTCAAAAGAAAGTTCTGCAAAATAGCTATTCAGAAGGAACTAGTAATTGTTCTTTCTTCCACAGCCTAGGTTATATGTTCACAAGGCCAAAGAACTTCTTAGTTGCATTTAATTGAAGGCAGGCTGTCTTTGAAGAGGGAAGATATCAAGTGGCCTGAAAATTACATGGCAAAAAAGATTGTCATTTCCCAGATTCTAGCCAAATTCAGACCTAAGATAATGAGTGGTGTTCTCATCTACCTACCCTCTGACATACCGAGATGGGCGACAGGGGTGGGGTACTTGTTGAGCAACCATCCCCATTCATATTACAAATCTCCCAGTCACAATAAATGCCCTCGCTGGGAGGGAGGGGAGATGTACACTACCCAAGGGACACCTCTGTCAATCAGAAATACAAGCTCTAAAAAATCAAAGTTTAATTGCAACTTAGTATTTGCTTTCCCCACAGTTGGGCTACCTATGCAGAAGCACCACTTCCCTCTGCCTGATATTAAAACTGATCCAGGGTGTGGGCATGAAAATAGCTTTCCATTTCCAACTTATATCCAAATCAAGCAATATTTTGTATTTTAGTGTGAATCCACTATGAATTTCTCCTATCAATAATAGAGATTGAAACTGATGCTGTTCAGTTTAAATCAATAGCTTGAATCCTAATGTGAATTCATCATCCCCTGAGCTTCAAAGACCTCTCCTGAAGAATGTGCAATGGGAAAGGGCAGTGGATGGAAAGTTTTCCCTCCATGATCTTCCTTGTTAGTTTATATTAGGATCCATTATTCTAGATGATTCCCTTCTCACCCACCAGCTCCCCAAATCCCATTGTTCAGGAGGGGCCCAACTCTCCAGAGCTACTTTCTAGAGGATGAAGAGGGCTACAGGATGAGTGAAAGGAGGGATAAATTTTCCATTCATGAATTTCCTCTCATCTTCGGAAACCGTGTCAATATGCCCAATTTTGCATGCCACGTTAAACCACTGTGCTATAGAATTGTTGAGGGAGAGTGGAAATTATATTTGGGTAACCTTAAAGCCTATGGTTTTGAATCTATGGGATAGGATTCCATGGTGAAAGAACTGTTTTTTTAAAAAAAGAAAGTTGTCGTGTGGCTGGCTATATGATATTTGCTCTGCCTAGTAAAAAGCTGTCTGTGGCAAACACCAGCTCCCTTGGCCTGAAAGCGAGATGAGCGCCGCAACCCCATAGTTACCTTTGACTGGACTTAACCATCCAGGGATCCTTTACCTTTTACCTTTAGTATGTGATGACCAAGCCACTACCCAGCACAGAGATGAACACAAGCTGGGAAAACCTTTGGGTAACTAAATCAAAAGGGAGCATCTTTTTAGTTAGAACAGAGTGTGTGTGTGCGTGTGTGTGTCCATCCAGATGTTGTGGACTACAATTCCCATTATCCCCAGCCAGCATGGCTAATGCACAGGAGTTGTAGCACACAGCATCTGGGGGATGTCATGTTTGTCAACCCTGCTGTGAAGTAATTACAGCAAAATGACTAGATATGCTTCTCCTGGAGATCTTCAATGTACCTTCTTTGTTGAAACATGTGCATCACAGAGAGATTCTATATATTCTTCGCATATAAAATGTATATTGCCTGAGACCACATCAGAAAATAACATGAAACAATGTGCCAACATTTGTGCTGCCCTTAAGCAAGTAAGGATGTGGCAGACTAAAGCAATTCCACAGACAACATTGTTTAACCCTTCATAGTAAGACACAGCTAATGTGAAGAGGAACAATTCTTACACGGAAGAATACATCAAGAAGCCGTATGCCCTGGGGTGAAAAAGTGGAAGAGAAGAAAATGAGATGCACTCTGCAGAGAGTGTCACGCTTGAGCCCCTGACACAATAGTATATTGGGACAGCTACCACATGTCACAGAAACTGATCTAATGTCTGAGGTATGATTACCTCCAAAGCAGCACTGGATTTAGGGCTATTCTTCTGTGCAGGGTGCCAAGTCAATCCACTTAGAAGATCCATTTGGGGGCTCCAATTTTTTGCCTTCACAGGGCACCACATTACAGAAGATTATCAAAGTCCTGTCCAAAACTTCCATGTGCATCTAGACAACTCTAGATATAAATCAGCTGTGCAGCCCACAGGGTCTTTCTGGGCTTATGGGTAATCCAATCTGAGACAAACATCTCCAGACACCCAAGTGCTACAGGTGAGACTGAAGTTCCTAAAAACATCAGCCAAGTAGTACCAGAACCATTCCCCCCCCCCCATTCACGGCCATCATGTTGAAGGTCAGCATTACCAACAAGAGCTGTAGTGATTGAGTGTTGGAGTAGGTCAGGAAAGACCCAGGTTCAAATCCCTATTCAGCCACGAAGCTCACAGCGTGACTTTCAACTAGACATTATCTCTCATCTTAATATGGTCCTTCCAAGGATAAAGGAGGTGGGGGGTCATGTGTGCTACCTTGACCTCTTTGGAGGAAAGGTGGAACAAACTCCACTGTCACAGGCAGAATGCTTCTGAATACCAGTTCCTGGAAACCACAGGTGGCTAGAGTGCTATTGTGCTCAGGTCCTGCTTGCTGGCTTCTTAAACATCTGCTTGGCAGCAACAGGATGCTGTCCTACGTGTGGCACTGGCATGATCCAACAGGCTATTAAGTGTTTGTTTGTGTGTGTGTGTTAAGAATTAGCTTTTAAAGAATATGTGTGTGTGTCTCATTATCCACACACTTAATGGCAAAGCAAATGCCATTCTCAAAAAAAGCAGTGTGAGGTTGTGTGCAGTTCTAAATGTTGCATTCTCATTCTTCTCCTGCCTAATTAAAATGCTTCCTGTTACTATTAATTCATTGTACAACAAAAGGTACTGTACTGCAAAACAATAGATGGTACTGAATAATGACAGTCTTGGCACAGCGCACAGCACATCCTTCTAGTTGGCTTCGGTTTAGTTTTTTTCTCCCTGCACTCAAAAAAAACCATGAAGTCTACAGTCATAGCGCTGACAAAAGTAATTGATGAACAAGGGCAATGCAAACAAAAAAGAAAGAAAAATTTCATAAGCCATCTCCATGCTGTAAAACAAGCCTTTGGATGTGCAAAAATGCGAGGCTTTTGTTCAACAATAAATTTAGTCGATGTCAGAATATCTAGGCAACTCCGGCGCTATTCATCTTGCACTTGAAAGCTATGTAGAACAATCCTTTACTAACAGCCATGATTTTTCTTTCTCCCCTTCCTGTTTATCTTTTATTTACTGCCTTACAAGGCACTGTTGAATACTTCAATTTCTAAAACCAATGTACACTATGGAGGGAGGGGGAAAGAGCTGTTTGTTTTTAAACTCAGCAGTATATATTTTGCTCTGGCAGTGACATTTTCATCACACTGACACTGCCAACAAGAATCATCAAGGTGCAGTTAAATGCTTAGCTACATTGTAATATTGGAATTTCAAAGTGATAATTACTGGCATGACACAGTGATAAAGGACACACAGAACAAGCCTTACACAGCTCAACCCTCCCTGCACCTTACCTCTGTCCCACCATGGGCCTGTCTAAACTTATATTAAACTACAGAGGGAAATATGCTTTAATACTTGGTTCCTGAAGTTGTAGTAGTAGTAATAGTAATAATAATAGAAGTAATAATAATAATAATAATACAGTGCTACCTCGGGTTAAGCACTTAATTCATTCCGGAGGTCCATACTTAACCTGAAATTGTTCTTAACCTGAAGCACCTCCTGGGGCCTCCTGCTGCCGCTGCGCCGGAGCCCGATTTCTGTTCTTATCCTGAAGCAAAGTTCTTAACCTGAAGCACTATTTCTGGCTTAGTGGAGTGTGTAACCTGAAGCGTATGTAACTTGAAGCGTATGTAACCCAAGGTACCACTGTATATTATTTATACCATGACCATCTGGCTGGGTTTCCCCAGCCACTCTGGGCGGCTTCCAGCAGGATATTAAAGACACAGTAAAAGATCAAACTTTAAAAACTTCCCTAAACAGGGCTGCCTGTTCCTCTTTCAGGCACTACTTGGGCAAGCAAGGATTCACCATCCCCAACGGGAAGGGTTAAATTGCAGAGAGGGATGGGGGTGGGTCACAAGCCCTATCCCCCAAATTCCCAGGCTGTTCACTTACATCTGGGGCCATTGCTGGGCAATTGGAGGCGGGGGGGGGGGGGCAAGAGGCAGAGATGAGGTAGGCTGCTGAAGAAGCCGGGGGGGGGGGCCATCTTCCCTCCTGCTGTGATCAGCTCCCCACCCCTGATCTCCCAGAACCTGCAGCGGTGACAAGGCATCAGTCTTAGATTGCTTGGGAAGGACCTGGAGGAAGGAGGAGACTTGGGGAACTGTGGGAAAGAAGGGACCTTCAGTCCTTGCCACTGGCTCATTGGAGTAAGAGTTCTGTTTTTGTTTCACTGAATGAAGTGTTCACTGACACCTTGCTCACCTGCTCCTGACACCCACCCTGAAATCACCTTACAATCCTTCCATCTCCTGACCTGCACCCACCAGCCAGTTTCCTCTCTTTCTCACCATCGCAATGTAAGATCTTGCAGATCCCTCTGAGAATCTGCCAAGAAGATAACTGTTACCCATGTCCCAGGGCTGGACTCTGTTGGCCCTTTACGGTTCAACCTTGTCAACTAGCATTTCAGCTTTTTTAAGATTAAGGGACTAACGGAAACGCCATTTACCTTCCCACTGGAGCAGTACCTATTTATCTGCTTGCACTTTGACGTGCTTTCGAGCTGCTAGGTTGGCAGGAACAGGGACTGAGCAACGGGAGCTCACCCCGTCGCGGGGATTCGAACCGCCGATCTTCTGATTGGCAAGCCCTAGTCTCTGTGGTTTAACCCACAGCACCACCCGCGTCCTGCATCTCAGCTTACCATCCCAGTTAATGCCATCCTGAGCTCCCTTACTCCCTGACAGATCCTATTTAATCCCCTAGGATCTCTGCCTGCTTCCTCACGTGCTTCATACAGAAAGCTCAGCCTTCTCTAGTTGACAATGACCTTTAGTGACAGAAGTTATCAATAGAATTAGCTGCAATCAAAATATAATTCATAAGATTAATCATAGCCATATGTCCAGGAGAAACAGATGAAAGCAATCTGTTAATGCCAAAGCAAAGAGAGACTGGTCAATGTAATTGTTGAGGAAAGTTGTGTTGCGTTACCAAACCATATGGGTGATTTAATTAACCAAGCTTCTTTACAAAACATAGGTAAAATTTAACTGTATGTGACTCCCGATAAATGTTGTTCTTCTCCCTTGCCCTCTGGTTAAGCAACAACATTAAATATGTATTTGTCAGATTTTTGAAATGAACACTGGGATGCACATAGGCTGCACACACATCACTTGAGAATGGTGCATCTTTTGTTAAACAATTGCTTCTCAAGAAAAGACAATGATGTGTGAAGTGGGTTCTAACCCTTCCCTTGCCAGCTATTCAGTTAACTATTGTAAATTTGAAGCATATCATTCTCAACTGATACGTTTCTTTTATACCGTATTTTTCGCTCTATAAGACGCACCAGACCACAAGACGCACCTAGTTTTTGGAGGAGGAAAACCAGAAAAAAAAATATCCTGAATCTCAGAAGCCAGAACAGCAAGAGGGATCGCTGCGCAGTGAAAGCAGCAATCCCTCTTGGTGTTCTGGCTTCTGGGACAGCTGTGCAGCCTGCATTCGCTCCATAAGACGCACACGCATTTCCCCATACTTTTTAGGAGGGAAAAAGTGAGTCTTATAGAGCAAAAAATACGGTAATTTGGGCATGTACTCAAATATGATGTGAATTTGGATGTCATGTTGTCTGCTGATCATAACCAACTTTTAAAGTTCCATCTTCCTCATCTCAAATCATCTCACAATTTTTCATGTTAAATTCATCATCATATTATAAAGTATTTAACCAACAATTCATAGTTGTTTGCAACCATCTCAGGCAGTCTGCTGAAAGCACACAAATTTGAAATGTGCATTTTACACCAAACTATCAACACCACTTTCAGTAATTATTTCATGCCTTTTTTAGCTTTTCTTCGTGACCAATATCATCTAAAGCTGAAAAGTGTTGCTGTCTTCACAAAGTGTGATTTCAACGGTAATTGGGGTGAACTCCATTAACAATAATCATCACTGACAAACTGAAGCTGTAGTGACCTTTATTGCACTGATTAAACTAAATGGCTCGTGCAAAAGTGATTTGACAAAATAATCAAGACATCCACATTAGACAGTGGGTAGCATTCGGTTTTCCATATTTACACCCACATCAAGAGTGATACTGTGCAGGAAAACATTCCTCACATTTCTTCAAAGTTTATGAACACAAACAGAAATTAAAATATTATAATACCACCAAGCACCACATAATTTCTGAGTGTTTGGCATGCTTCACATCTGTTATTGCACTAATAATTAAAACAACCTGCAAGAAGTTAAGTGTGATCATCCCCATATTGCAGATTGGGAGAGGCTGAGACAGAGAGAGAATGAGTGTTCCTGAGTCGTGTGTCAGGGCCAGACTAGATGTGACATCTGTCACGCAGTCTGCTCTTGTGTTGTTGATTTAAGAAAAGAAAACAAAGCAGGATGGATCAAGACCATGGTGCTGAGAGAGCCTTAACCATTTCCCCCTCTCCTGCAGTCCAAATTAGAACTGAGGTGGGGAACAAAAGATTAAAGCCCCACGTCAGATCTGGCTTCCCCCCCACCCCCCATGCTGGCTTTTCATGACAAGTATCAAATTTGTTTTGGCTCTCAGCCATTAAAACACTACACTAGCTCAAAAGACGTTTTGTAATGCCGCTTAAAACAAAAAACAAAAAACCTGGAAGAATTTACTTTCCTTCCTTTTTTATTTTTACAACTCTTCAAGTTCCACATGAACAGAACTCTTGCTCAGGAATGGATGAAACACCAAAGACAAATCATACAACTGGATCTTTCCAGTGCAACCGGTTAACCTCCTGTTCATACTTCATGATCACTATTCTAATTGCAGGATTAAGAGTGCACCAATATCCTAATTTTATAACAGCAGTGTGACACTTACATTAAAAGCACGAAATAAGATCCTACATATGAATCTTGATTTGTGAAGTCTAAATAAAAGGCAGGGTCGACCCTCTTACACAAGCCTGTCACTTTTAGATTACCCCATCTCCCTAGCCCCCCATTCCCTCCAAGTTCCTAATACACACACTAAAGAAAGGTTGCTATCTCACATGTTGACAGCCCCCATTTCCCTGCCATTGCCACCTTGCTTATTTATTCTCCAATCCCAGTAAATTTCCATGTACATGTGGCACCCAATCTATTGACCCAACAGAGCCACGAGCCAATCAAAGCCCACCTGGGTCAAGGACCTTGACATTGTTATATACCATTTAAGGCCAATATGGCTTCTAAGAAATCAGTCTCTCTCTCTCTCTCTCTCTCTCTCTCTCTCTCTCTCTCTCTCTCTCACACACACACACACACACACACACACACACACCCCACACCCCTACCTGAGAAAGAACAGGAGTATAGAGCACAATACCCAATTTATTAGAATCACTATAATCCTGTGCACACTTCCATGGGAGTAAGCACCACTGATCTCACACTGAGTTTAACAAAAGATCTTCAGCAAACTGAAACGCAACTTCCAGAAAGAAGTGTTCCTGTTTAAACTGTCAGATGAAGTAGGAGCTTCAACAATGAAAAAAGACAAACTCAAGTCTTTGCTTGATTGTTTTCCTTGTTTGTCTGTCTGAGATCCTCTATGCTAATCTGTCACAAATAATCATGAAAGCCTCATTATTACCACTTACTTGCCAGAGCAAGAAGGGTTTATCAGTTACCCTGGTGAGCCAGCAAAAGATTTCATTGCTCCTGCTGTGGTTCCCCCTCCACTATACCAATATTTATGGGTATTTATAAAATTCATCTAGGATCATCAGCATTCATATATGACTGAATGTTGGACTGTCACTGTAGAATCTCCTTATTGTAAAGGTGTGCACATTTACTTATACATCTGTTTAGATTTATGGATAAACTTGCACCATCAGAACTAGCACCATGAGACCAATGGCCACCTGGCAAAACCTATTGAGCCAGCCTGCAATTCAACAACAAACATGGCATTGCAGCAAAAGCAATGTGAAGCTTTGTCAGCGCAGCCCTGGTTGTAGTCTTCCAGCTTCAATCAAATACAATGATCTTTTGTATGACTGTTTCTGTTTGCATCCTAGTGGTTACATGAAGAAGAAAAAATACTACAATACAAAAGGAAAATATTAGGCAGTGCCAGATGGATTTCATACACCAATAAACAAACTGACAATGCAATTTCCTTAACTTGCACGATTTAATTAAGAAAGCCACCAGCATTTGTCAGTGTGAAAGAACCAATTAATTATTGCACATAAAGCAGAACTCTATATACAGTTTTTATAGATGGCTTGTTGCATACAGAATACTCCTCCAGTGGCTACAAATAATGGCACGCTACTGTGTAACTTAGAAGAAAAAGATTAAAAGGGGGGAATGCATAAAGGGCGTGCAATTCTGAGAAAAGCTACAAATCATACTGTGTGTTTGGCCTGCGTTTGACATATTTAAACTGATGTTATAAATGTTGTGGGTAGAACTGAGAATATTTTGCCTTGCACTTGCCACATTATACAAACACAGAGTGTTAGACTGCAACCTTTTTTTAAAAAAAACAAAACCCTACAACTGCTGTGCCAATCCATAAGCAAATTTCAGTAATATTCCAGAACAGGCCCATTTGCACATTCATGTACAATCACTTGATTTCTCTACACTTGATGACTAGCAGCTGAATGTGCAATTGCGCTTTGAGGTGAATGTGAAGAGATGAGATATGAAATTTCTGCCTGAGATGCACATTGCATTCATGAATGCAGATAATCATTAAATGTTTCAATCATCAGCCTATGAATATGCATGTATGAATCAGTTCATTATCTCAGAGTGGGAAGAGACAGGCAGTGCGATTGAAGAACTTTAGACAACCTGAAAAGAGCTTCCACTATACTTTAGTATGGATGGAACCCACAACCAAATTTAACTGAAATATAATTGAGATTCCATTGGGCTAGCTAAAGAGACAAAAGGACAATATCCACTCTTTTGCAGAGGACAATTCCACCCAGGTGCCCAATACCTGATTATATGTACCTTCTTGTAGATTCTGAACACAGAGCTTGATACTTCAGGGTCTGATTTGGGTTCCCCTATTGGCTTGAAGTATGGCAGGCATCCATCATCTGCCTACCACTCCCCTACGCTCTGCTCTGTCTCCTGTTTCACTTGCATGGAACAACTGGTTATCAAGTAGACCTGCCTGGAATATTAATTCCAACTGAGAGGTTGAACCTGCACCCCCCCCCCCAAAAAAAACCATTGTGGGCACAAACAAATGTTTATTCAAAAAGAACCATTTACAGTACAGTCGTACCGTGGAAGTCGAACGAAATCGGTTCGGGAAGTCCATTCGACTTCTAAAATGTTCCAAAACCAAAGCGCGGCTTCTGAAAATAGTTCACAAACCAGAACAGTCACTTCCAGGTTTGCAGCGTTCGGGATCCAAAACATTTGAGAACTAAGCTGTTTGAAAACCAAGGTACGACTATATCATCCAAGTCTTATTTGTGGGAGATCGGATGCCCCTGCCATTGTTCTGAGCATGTTTTGAGTGTGCCCAAGTAATCTCCAGTTGCTACAGGGGTAAAAGTAGTCAAATGCATAGGTAAGGAAAATACTCATATCAATATGACTGAAGGCACTGACTTTGCTACTAGGTTCACATTATGATTATCTCCTATTTGCATGCTGGAATTTTAGTTCCCCAATAGCTAATGTTCTAATACTGTTATCCAATAACCTCAGAACCTCACCATCTACATGTTAGCCACATGGTCCACCTGATATGGCCCCCTTGTGCTAAAATAAACCCTGAGAACCTTAAGTTTCAAAACAAAGCAAGTGGGTTTCCGCTATCCATAGTGATAAGAGTACTCCACTACTGATGCTGTTTCCAGTCCAACAAATAATAATAATGAATGAGCACAATTGGTGCTGCCCACTCTATACCTCTTCTCCTTTAGGATTATTTCTGCCTTCTCTTTGCTTCCAATTCTTCAACTGTGATTAATCCACAGAGAGACATTTCAACACATATCATGATTACTTAAGCTTTCTAAGAGCCTTTGCTGGAGGATCTTGTCAGAGGCTTTCTGAGAGCTTCAAGTACGTGGTATCAACTTACCCTAATCTACTTCTTTATTGACACTCTCCCCAAAGCCAGAAGATTATAAAGCCACGGTTTCCACTTACAAACCCTAGTTTGGTGTCCTCCTTAACAGGGCAAGTGTATCCATTTAACAGCATCCACAACTATCATAGCTACGCTGTGCCTTTTCATCTATTTTTTTTTCTCTTCTTGAAAGATGTTAGTCCCCGTCAAGGTTTGTGATTCTCAAATGACAGACCCTTTTACTGCAACACAAATTGCTTTTGAAACTCCCAGATTTCAAAAGTGGTTTTCTGAATGACACTGGGAACAGCTGGAAGAAAAGCAAGTCCAAAGACCCACAATCTATTTTTTTTCCTGTCATGCATATTTCTCTTCTGTGGTCATCATCAGTCCAGTTTGGGGGAAAAAATATTCAAGTGTTGTAATCTTTTACCCACCATGAAATCTAATAGCATGTGCTCTTCAGTACAGTGGTATTTCTAGTTGCGGACTTAATCCGTTTTGGGGTGCCGTTCGCCCCCCGAAAAGTCTACAACTAGAGCGCCTCTTCTGTGCATGTGCACAGCATGATCGAGCACTTCTGCGTGTGCGCGAAGCACGCAGGTCGCTTCTGCGCATGCGCAAAGTGCACAGATTGTTTCTGCGCATGCGTGGGCAGCAAACCCGGAAGTAAACACTTCCAGGTTTGCTGCTTTCATAAGCTGAAAGTCCATAACAAGAACAGAACGTAACATGAGGTATGACTGTACGGTTGTATATGCTGAGTAAAGAGTTTAATTGATCTATGATGACTGCTCCTCCTATGATTCGGAGGATGCAGTTTACGGTGTGTGTGTGTGTGTGTGTTTCAGTCTTCTATTTCAGTTTTATGTAAGCTGGCCTAAGGGATAGTCCTGCTTATCCTTTGTTTAATATATCAGCAGTGCTCTCGATGCATAGTGAACAACCTCATGAATAGATACACAAGGGACCCACTTAAGAATATTACAAGTATCACCTTAACTGTAGGAATGCTGTTCTGTTAGTTTCTTCTCAATTCCTCTGGCAGGGAGGCTGCTATTAAGAGATAAGACTACATACATACCAGAGATTAATTCAGAAAGCTAAACTTTTAGTTCTTTTCATACTTTTGGATAAATACCATCTGCTCCTAAAATCTGCCAATGGGGGATTTCCTCCCTGTGGAAATACTAGCTTCCAAAGAGGGATTTTCCTGAGATTTCAGTAGAGGGTTAAATTTCTCTATCTATACCTGAGCTGGACCCATTAAATTATCAGCCCTCCCAGGTCATGCAATATGCCTCTGTGAAACAAACACAAACAAACAATTCCTGCAAGTTGGGTGCAAAGCCTAAGAGTGTTGCCTCTCTCTTTTTTTAAAAAAATGAAATTACAACGACAGCCCCAGAAATCAGCAGACAGCTCCCTTTTTCCTGTCTGGGGGAGGAGAGGGGCATGAAGATCTCCCTTCCATATGTTCCACTTCTGTTTTACATATAAAAGAAAGAGAGTATGAGTGAGCATGCGTTTGTTTTGTCTTTACGTGTGTAAAGGTGGGAGGGGACGCACACAAGGCCCTTTGAGGAGAGACACTGGCTTCCCAAACACACTTCCTTAAGTGGTCTCCACAAGGATAAAGAAGCATGAATTTAGTATTATCCTTATCAGAATTTATATCCTGCCCTTCCACCCAAAGACGCCCAGGGAAGCAAGCACCACAAACGATAAAAGCATTAGAAGATCTATAAAAGCAATATCCAGTACAGACGCAGACTGAAAAGGGTCTCAACTTAGAAGGCTTGCTGGAAGAGGACATTCTTCAGTAGGTTATGGAAAGACAACAGAGGCAGTGCCTGCCTAATATTTAATGGCAGGGAATTCAAAAAAGTAAGAGCTGCAGCACTAAAGGCACAGTTCCCATTGTGTGCATGAATCCCTCACTTGGCAGAGTGCAGTGACTTATTAGGTATGTAATGGGTGAGACAATATTTTAGGTATCCTGGTCCTAAGCTGCACAGGGCACCAAAACCAGCACCTTGAACTTAGCTGGGAACCTAATTGCCCCTCCCTCACACAGCTTTGTCCCACCCACTAATGTGTAAAAAGTGGGAAAGCCCTAGTACATGGACAGCCCAATGTAACTCTACTTATACTTTACAGGAGAAGAACAACAATTGCACAGTATCTCAATCCATTGAACCACTGTTAAATGGCTCTGATGGAGCTTACTAGCTTTCTGGCTCTGAATATCCAGTCTGTTTTGCTTTGTACTATGGAGTACTTGGAAACAGAGGTCAGCTATTAGTGTCTGATACACAGAATAATGAGCGGACTGAAAAAACTGTATCAAAGAGGAAAAAACATAATAAGTGATGAAAAGATGAAAGGGAGAAACCTCACAAACAAACCCAACAGATTTACAGAAGTCTTCTAAATAGTGACAGCCTGATTGAGGGCCAAAAGGTTTGTGCAACCAGAAAGACAGGGCTGCATTTTAAAAAGCATTCTGCTGTGACACATCACATAGGAGCAATTATTTTCACCATGTCAATATACGTATAGGCAACTTGGCACTGTGTCAACCCAGCTAACATGAACAACCCTGGTGAACTTTTCCAAGAGCAAAATCAATCAGGCAGCGTTCTGGAGAATTCCAGTGTAAAATAAGCAAAAGGCTTGTTTGTATTTATGCTCTGCTTTAAAATAATGTAGGAGTTTAGCACAAAGTGATGGTCATCATCAAAGTTAGGACCTTCGGACAAGGCATGATTTGCTGGTTCTGATCATCTCAGAGATTTTTTATGAACTTCTAACAGAGGGCAGTCCAACATATGGCCCAAGGGCCACTTGTGACCCTCAAGGCCCTTTTTTGTGGGCCTTGGCAACATTTGATGTTGTGCAGCCTTCTCAAAGCCAGGTAAGCAAGGTGCTGGGGTTTGAAAAGGAGGTGTGAGGGCAGGTTCCATGTCAAAGTACTCCTGCAGCCCACTTGGTATGAAAAGTTGGATCACCCTGTTCCTCTTACTCCTACAGTAATGTTGCCTCTTACTCCTACAGTGCAACCTCTGGTTACGAACTTAATTCAGAGGTCCGTTCTTAACCTGAAACCATTCTTAACCTGAGGTGCCACTTTAGCTAATGGGACCTCCCACTGCTGCTGTGCCACCACTGTGTGATTTCTGTTCTCATCCTGAGGTAAAGTTCTTAACCTGAGGTACTACTTCCGGGTTAACGGATTCTGTGCTACCTCGAGGTGTTTGTAACCCGAGGTACCACTCTATTTATCTAAACTAAAAAGTTCCAAATGGTTACAGAATTTGGGACTTTTCAGTTTAGAGAAAAGGCAAGTGAGGGGCAATATGACAGAGGTTTATAAAATCACGCATGGCATGGAGAAAGGGGATAGATTAATGTTTTCACCTTTTCCTGTCATACTAGAACTCATGGACACCCAGTGAAGATTAATGTTGGAAGATTCAGAACAGATAAAAGAAAGTACTTATTTACACAGTGCAGAGTTAAACTACGGAACTTGCTCCCACAGGAGGCAGTGGTGACCACCAACCTAGATGGCTTTAAAGAGGATTAGACAAATTGATGGAGGATTAGGCTATTGATGGCTACTAGCCATAAGGGCTATGTTCTGCCTCCACAGCAGGAGGCGGCAATGCTTCCGAATACCACTTACTGGAGACCACAGGAGGGGAAAGTGCTCATGTGCTCAGATCCTGCTTATGGGTTTCCTACAGGCATCTGGTTGACCACTGTGAGGACAGGATGCTGGACTAGATGGGTCATTGGACTGACTGAGAAGGTTTTTCCTATGTGCTCATGCTTGCTCTGAATAAGATTACACTCTTCCTTTTGGATCACTTCCACAGCTTGGGGACGTTGCCAGAACCAGACCTCACTTTAGATTCCCTGAGGAACATCTGTGACATCAGTTGGCTTTCACCAGCAGAGGTGGCCATCCCAGACAGAGATATAGCTTAGCTGTGGTTCGAATCCCCGCAACAGGGTGAGCTCCCGTTGCTTGGTCCCTGCTCCTGCCAACCTAGCAGTTCGAAAGCACAAAGTGCAAGTAGATAAATAGCTCCCGCTCAGGCGGGAAGGTAAACGGTGTTTCCGTGCGCTGCTCTGGTTCGCCAGAAGTGGCTTAGTCATGCTGGCCACATGACCCGGAAGCTGCCTGCGGACAAACGCCGGCTCCCTCGGTCTATAGAGCGAGATGAGCGCACAACCCCAGAGTTGATCACGACTGGACCTAATGGTCAGGGGTCCCTCTACCTTTACCTTACTGTTGCCCATCCAATTGTAATATCCAGATTTGATTACTGCAATAAATTAAATTAAGATCAGTGCTTGAAGCTAGCCATAGCGGGGCGGGTGAATACCATGGTTTGAACAGACCCACTAGCTTTCTGCTTCTAGGCATTCAAAATGCTAGGTTTTTAACCTTTTAAGCCCTTTAGGCTTAGGGCAGGGGTAGGCAACCTAAGGACCATGGGCCACAAGCGGCCCACAGGGGTCATTTAACCGGCCCATGAGCCACCCACGAACCGAGCCAGCTGCTCGGCAAGTCCCTGCGCACTGCGCTAAACCGGCACAGTGCGGTGCAGGGACTCACTTCCGCGGCGCTGAAAATCGTGTCTGTACATGCTCGGACACTGAAAATCACATCTGGGCAGACACTGACACTGGAAATCTTGTCTGTGCAGATGCAGACGCTGGAAATCGCGGCCACGTGTGCTGACACACACACACACGCAATCCATCCCATGGAGGGATCTCCGCTGGAGTGAACTGGCCCAAGCGAGGTAAACCTTGCCAACCCCTGGCTTAGGGGATCTGAGCACAGAAGGACTGCAGTCAGATAAGAACCTGCCCAGCAATTATAATCCTCAGACTGCAACCCTATACACACTGAGAGGATATCCCATTAAACAGACATGTGCAGATTTGCACTGTCAGAGGCCCTTCACTGGGTGCACTGAAGTAGCAAATGGGGAAAGGTACATTTCCATGGTGAAGCCTTGCATATATGGTAGCCCTGCCCAGCAAGATTTGCCTGGTTTTTCCTATGCTACAGCTTCATGTCAGACCTTTTTTAATATGCCTACACACTCTTAATGAAAGGTGACATTGGTTTTCTCCACTGACCATCCAAACCTTTGCACTAATGGAACAATGGCACCGGATACTATCAAAAGTGCTGCAATATGGCACCCGTAACATGCAGGTCCAAAGTTTTTGAAGAGGAAAAAAGGAACATATTCACAGGGCAAGAGAGTGGGATTATAAAAATAATAGCAACTGGTTTCATATTAACAATTCAATTAACTTGAAGTATTATTTTGTAATTTACAAGAATTTAAATTAAAAACAGTACAACTTGGTATTTGCCAAAACTCAGGAATAAATTAAGTCAAGCTCTTTTGGCAGGCCATTTCCTCATGCCTTGCAAAAAAACAAAACCTGGAGAGAAAAAACGATTCATTGCCAGTTAGCAAATCATGGCACACTACTGCTTAGCAACAAATTATAAGAAACCAAACAAGACACCCAGTAAATACATATTTTTAAAAGCTTTACTGAATCAGTGATTTGGTGGGATTGAAATAGAAAAGGTCCTGTATTTTCTAAGGAAGGGTGCTATTTAATCTTCAGAAGTCAAAGCGAGCTGGAGTGGTGTGTGTGTGTGTGTGTGTGTGTGTGTGTGTGTGTGACAAACCTGGCATTTGATCCCACTAGCAATATACCTGGATTATCACTCCTATGTTTTCTAGTCTTGGAATTACTTCTCAGAATGCCTCTCTATAGCTGTCACTACCTCCGGTGAGCCATTCATGTCTGCCAGCTTGAATTACAGATCAGTTTCCTGAGCACCAGGATAGTTTTTTTATTATTAATAAAAAAAAATTATACACTGCCCCTCATGAAAGAATCTAGGTGGTACACAAGAACATGTGCAAGTATAATAAAGCATATAATACCACAAAACAATACAAAATAACCATTGGTATGAAAGGCTCATCTTGAAAAAGTTAAAATGAAACTTTAGTGCCAGGTTATTGGCTCGGCACATAAAACTTATCGCCGCTCAGAGAGGTGGGATGACCACACAAAGAGGATCCTTAGCCCTGTGTGAATGGGCTTGCTACCATAAAGCCAAATACAACTGCAAATCAGCACATAATACTCAAGTTCCTAACTCTCATGCTACGATTTGTGTCTCTGCTCTGAACCTACCCTTGCCACATATTCAATCTTAATTTATAGATATTTATCATGTATTTTGGTCACATGGAGGTGGTGTGTGTGCATTTTTTTAAGAAAAGATCAATAGCCATTTTAAAAGTTGCTATAATTTCTCCATGGGATATATTTTTTCTAATGACTAATGTACCTTTCCTGCAAACAACAACATCCACTCCCAGCAATTATTTGTATTATGACATAGAATTTCCCAAAGGCAAAATTATTTGTATGCTACACAAGTCGTCGTCCCCCAGCCCTATCCCCCCACTTACTAATATATGGAACCTTGGTATATTTGCTACTTCACACACAAAAGACTAGAAGTGACAAGGTACAGGAAAAAGAAGAAGTTTTACTATACTTTTAATGAAGATTTGGAGAAATTTGTGGATCAAGCCATGATTAGCTGTCTAGGCAGCATCAGTGACTTTACTGCCTAAGTCAAAAGGGAAGGCGAGATTTAGAAGCTATTTTCTGATACAGGTGACAAGCTGAATAGCTGGAAATTCCTGGTGAGATCTCAACTGGATGGTGATAAATTTTTGGTCTGGGCTTTCAGCCCACATCTTATTTACAGTTTACTGCTGTAGAACTGGAGTGGGGTGGGGGCGAGGAATACTTTCAAAAAGAAAAAGAAAAACAATTGAAGTCTACAATCCTTCAACTTGAAAGTCTATTATTTGAGAAGTTTTCTCAGTCTTCTACAAAGGAAAAAAAGAGGAATATATATATAAAGAGACAAAGGGTGGGAATCATCTAATTAGTCCCACTAGGGGAAGCCCACAGAAAGCCTTTTGGTCGTGCAACCCCCATGTCCCCCAAATTGGGTATAGCAGATTACCAGGCTGTAGCCAACCATCATGAAACTTTCCCTATCTAGTGCCCTCCAAATGGTTTCGATTACAACTCCCATCAATCCCAGTCAGCAAGGCCAATGTTCAGGGATGATAAGAGTTGTAGTCCAACAACCTCTGAATGATGCCATACTGGAGAAGCCTATGCTACAGCATGACAAAATAACCCAGGTTATCCTCACAATAAGCCGAACTCAAAGTAGCTGCAGGGAAAGGATTAAGATGGCATTTATCACCTCCCTGGTTCAGCCAGCTGCCCCCTCCCTGCTAGTTTTTATCAGCCAAGAGGGTCAAAGGGTCCAGAGTGCAAGTGACTGCCCTGACCAATCTAAGCACTTTGTCCACATTCTTGAGCCTTACTCATTTATCTGGAACATCACAAAAAAGCTTGTGGTTCTCTGGAGTGAGACAATGTGGCCACAGTCTCACTTCTAGGAGACCTTGCGCTTGAAAGGTCATGGTTAGTTCTGTGCTAACAGCTCTGTGAGCTTTTATTCATTTGAATAAAAGTGCCATATAGTTGTATTTCCTTGTTATAAAGATATGTTTACTCTTGAAACCAACTGTATACAATTATTATTATTATTATTATTATTATTATTATTATTATTAATTTTTATTAACCGACCAATCAAATCACATCACATAAATTCCGAATTACAAAGCCAAATTTTAATTTTTTGTTGAGGGGACCCATATTTCAAGTTCCGAAGGGGATTCCAATCATCTTCTTGCTGCTGCGTTAATATCCACAAATCTGTCCAAATAATGTTCATAATTCTATCCAGTCCTATCTTGCTGTTCTCACATCTCATCTTGTTCGTATATTTTTCTTTTTTTCTTTATGATCTCTTCTGATAATCTCCTTAAGCAGGTAAACACCAGTTTTAATCCTGTGTGAATTTTTCGTTCGTCCAATCATATCGAGACGGTTTCCATATATCTTCACTTTCATAAATAAAAGCACTCTTTCCATCATCGGTCTCGCATCTGTCGCCTTCTTTAGTCCCTCTGAGAAGGCTCACCCACAATATGAAAACAGATCTGTTCCTCCTCCCAGACATAAGTCTTTTGACAGAGCTTGCCAAAATGGCGACGCTATTTTTTGCTGTGTCATTCCAAAGCTCTTATACTTTCCACAGTCTCCTTAAAACATGCTTTGCTTAGAAAATGATCTCCACACAGTCTTAAATCCTCAGCTTAAGTCTTTAAATAGCATTTCTGACTTGTGACTTGGGGGGGGGGGTCTTGGTTAATCACATAGAGAAAAGAAAGGAAAGTCCCCCCCCCCATCCAGTCCCGTTGCCGAACATACCGAGCCTTGGTGAGTCTTCTCGTGATTTTTTCCTGTTCCTCCGACCCGTCTTGTTTCTCAGAGATCTCTTCGGTAAGCAGTCTTTACTTCCCCTTCTTCCTTGAAATATGTGCATTAGCTTCCTCCTAATTGTTTCTTTTGAAGCCGCAGCTAGAGGCGCGGATCAGAGACAGCGTCCAGGAACGTGGAAGTCAGCACAAGGGCTTTCTGCCTAGTGCCACCACGCCCTCAAATTTGGGGGTGGTATAGGGCACAGCAGGCAAGGACAGTCCCCCCCACCCACTTGGGGGGGCCGGGAGGCTGTTTACTCCCATCACAGCCTCTTAATTACCTCGTGTGGGTCGGAGAGATGTTATTGTCAGCCATCTTCCGATGCACCCCTAGTGGCCCCTCTATACAATTATTTTGAGGGGGGTGTCTCAGCACTTGTTGTTGCTTAGTCGTTTAGTCATGTCCGACTCTTCGTGATCCCATGAACCAGAGCACGCCAGGCACTTCTGTCTTCTACTACCTCCCGCAGTTTGGTCAAACTCATGCTGGTAGCTTCGAGAACACTGTCCAACCATCTCATCCCCTGTCGTCCTCTTCTCCTTGTGCCCTCCATCTTTCCCAACATCAGGGTCTTTTCCAGGGAGTCTTCTCTTCTCATGAGGTGGCCAAAGTATTGGAGCCTCAGCTTCATTATCTGTCCTTCCAGTGAGCACTCAGGGCTGATTTCCTTAAGAATGGAGAGGTTTGATCTTCTTGCAGTCCATGGGACTCTCAAGAGTCTCCTCCAGCACCATAATTCAAAAGTCTCAGCACTATTGTATCATAATTCCAAAAAGCCATTAAAAGACTGGTTTTCAATAAAGCTGTTAGGTTATTGACTTGCTTCCTGAACTTCAACAGAATTACAAACATCTGACATATGCACCATGCCCCCGAACAAAAATAAGATGTTGCTAACCCTTCACATAATGATGCATTATACTTTACTGTGTGTGTGATTAAACAGCTCACACCTTTAAAGTCTTTTTCATGCACCTGATGAAACAGACTGTTATCCATAAAATGTCATGACATAAAGATCCAGTTAAGGCCAGATGGAGTTGCAATTCTTCCCCTGTGGTGTGATCTCCAGCTGCTTGAGAATGTCAGCAAATGAAATGACCCATGAGTAGGGCCAACTGCAAGGTTACTGTCTATCCTCAAAGAGAAAGGACAGTGATTGGGTTAGAGAAAATCATGCTTTCATGCTTATGTTGTGCTGTGGGATCACACCCTAGAAAAGCACCCTTGGTGCATCTATGAAGCATCTATGAAGGGTTTCATCTAAAGAGCCTCAGCCCTTCTGATCTTTTAATCCATCTCAGGTTGAAGTTGGGTATGTCAACAGAATCAAAATAAATGATTCCAATAAGGCAATAAGCAGCAGAACAGATTGGGAGGGGCACTGTGCATCTGGTGATACGATTGCTCCTTGTATCTTTTCTAAAGAGGCAGCAAGCAACACAGCTTGCGCTTGACCTGTTAGGACTGTTTGATCTCAGGACACAGCTGCAGGTAATTAACTGGCCTGTGAGAGCTGATCGAATGAATGAGTGCACCCAGAGAGAAACCTGGAAGCCGCTCACATCTGAGCAGCAGGGTAATTAGTTACACAGTTAGGGATGCGCCCGAAGACCTTTAATGGTCAGGCAAATCCTGCCACACTGCAGCAACTTTGTACATCCCTTGGCAATATTCCTCAAGGACACAGAGAACAAATGGATAACTTGGAGCCCACCAAGCCTTGATTTAGCGCCAGAGGAAGATAGAAGGACAGTGTACAGTCCGAGGATGCCAATGATGTGTTTGCTGCTCTTCAGCCTATTGCTCTACAAACTTGCCCTACTTTGGTTATAGAGAGCTATCAGAAATTAATCAATTCCATCTTAACAATTGGGAAGTTAAAGGACCATCAATGTTAGAAACTGAGATGTGAACGTTAGGTGTTAAATGGCACCTTAAGCCTAGGTTATGGGCACTACAATGGAATGTCTAGGCGCGCTTTTCAAAATAACAAGAATACAAAGCTGGAAATTAATAAACTGCAGCTAAAATATTAGGTTCATTTTTCACATGGTTAGTCCTTCCACAGCCCACCCCGCTAATATTCTTAAGAAGGTCTCTTCTCTAGTCTTCAGAGAGTAGCTGGAAAAGGTCCTCCTTTCCTTCCACTCTGCAGTTTTAATCTGAAATCTGAGGCACAGCACTGCACCCAGAGCTCAGAAACTTCTCCTGCTAATGAAATTCCTTGCCACAAAATGTGCCTACAACAATGGGAGTTTCAAACACCGAGGACCATGTGGTTCACGGGTTTTTAAAGGATTATGCAGTGAGACTATTGAAGAAGTAGACCCAGCTGATCCTTGCAGTTTACAGAACACTATCAATTGTGCCATATCAGGGTTATGTAACAGAGTAGAAAAGTAACAGTTCCATTCCTGAATAGTTTTAGAGCTATATACACCCCAATCAACAGCTTTAAAATCATAAGCTATAGTTATATTAAATGGCAGTCACATTTGCATGGCATTGTTATATATATGATTTTTAGCTTTCATTCAGTATGTTTCTGAATCTAAAGCTACTATTTCCCAATACTCAGGAACAAAAAAATGTGGGAAGCATTACAATATTGTCTGAAAGCACCTGGGGAAAACCAAGAAGGACAGACTAAACCACTATCTGATAGCACCCATAGAAAACATTACTGTGATCTAATATGTGTGGGATAACCAGCCTCATATAACTAACATGCTTAAGTTTAATTAATGCACTAAAGAATTAATAGCATAGAGTGAACTGTCCTGCTGGGCTTAGCTCATGTTGGGAGGAAATGGTAATCAAGCCTATTGTTCAACCTCCAGCCTACCTGAGAAGCTCAGTGTTTAAAGAGGTTTGAACTGGTCGCTCCAGCTCAGACCTCATGGCTCTCACAAGCCATTCTTCAGTTCCTATACTAATAATTTAAGATCTTTCACCACATTGTATCTAAGACAAGTTTTACTGTACTGCCTGTGCAACTTTTTTCTGAATGATGTATGATAAAGCACAGGAATCTGACCTTTGAACAATTTGAAGTAAACCATTTTAAACTTACCAAACAAGTGGTCTTTTTGTAGGCTAGGTGAAGAGGGAAACATTGGGTCTTCTCTGAGTTAGTCTTAGTTGGATGCTTTCCATTAATAAACAATTTCTTCTTTAGGGTGAATTCAATTGTCTTTGATTGTCTTTAGTATTAATTCAATTGTCTTTGATTACACACACACACTTTTTTTTTTTAACCACCCAAGGTAAATATAATTGCAAACAGTCCTGTGAATATTGCAAATGAAACAAAATTTTTAGTGGGCAAGCTTTCTTCTTGGTGTTTGAACTTTTCCTTAAATAGCAGTGTAACATTATCTTAAAAGGATAAAAATCAGACTAGCCTCCTTTGGACAACCTCAATTGCAAAACTAATAGTTCTTGTTATCATTTCAGATAATTATATGCTTTCAAGTTTTCTGCTGCAGTCCCAGAACTGATACATCTGCCTTCCACAAAGAGCAAGAATCAGGCTAACTGTATGTGCCATATTTTTGTGTCACATTTTCCCCCTTCATTTTTTCCATTTACAGAGCCAACATTTTTGTGTAGCCCCCAAACGATGAAAATCCATATATGGAAGTAGCCTTTCCAATAGCACAGAAAATGTTTTACGAGCAGTATTTATCTGTGTTCCCAATTTGCGGTACGGCATTCAGAGATGTTGGAATCATGTCACAATAACCAGAAAACTGGAGCGATGCAATGCGTGCCATTCTCTTGAGCAGTCAATTGCAAAATCAGGTCATTCACTAAAGTGTTGAGGCATATGTTTCAGGCAATTTAAATATACAGCAGTACAAAATGATGCCATTCCTGACCTTAATGGTCAGCACGATCACTAACGGTTTGTTCGATGAAGGGGAGGCACCTTTGCTTACGGATGGACCCCCTTTCATGAATGGAAAACTCCTACCATTTATGGAAACAAAAACTTTGTAACATAGGAAACTGCTTCCAACTATGATCCTGAGTCAAAGGACTGGTCCATCTAGTGCAGTACTGCCTATGCTGACTGGCAGTGTGGGTCCAGGATTTCCAACAAGTGTGTCTCCTGGTCCTACCTGGGATCATCTGCATCCATGGCAGATGCTCTACTACACAGCTATGGCCCTCCCCACTAGATCAAACCTATTGTTTTGGAATCGGTACATTTTCTAGTCCCTATCATATATTTCAATTGGAGTAGGCAATGTACAGGAACAATATGTAATCTGCATCTCCCCCTGCCTAGAGCAAATAAGAATATTTAAATTAGGATATATTGCTCTTGCATCCCCCAGCAGCTCTTCCTCCCATAGCTGTGTTGCCTTTTTTGGAGGGGGGGATGACTTTAGGGGAAATCTGATCGTAGATCGCCTGATGTTATGATGCAGTTTAAAACAAACTATTTGTCTTCAGATGCAAAAATGGGAAAATCTCAAGTAGCTGCAGTCTTTTATAGCAGGGAGGACCTTTGTTGACCCAAAGGCCATATTCCCTAGATTGCGACTTTCTGCTGGCATGGCCAGAGTGAACTCTTACTTTCATACAGTAGGCTACATTCCAGGCAATGTAAAAGTCAAATATTTCTACATCTTCCCCCCCACACCCAACATATACACTCTCCATCCAGACAAGCAAGAGGCATTGCCCTAGTTCAAGGACACATAACAGCCCCGCAAAAGCACTTGAAGGTGAGGATCAGGGTCGATGAAGGGTGTGGTGTTGCCAACTGAGGAAGTGGCATGGCTTGGGAAGAATTCCAGGGCTGCATTTAGCTATGTGGACTGATCCCCCCCCCCCTTTAATTGGAAATGAGAGCACAACCTGAGCTCATGGCTGACTATTGCAGTTTCACAAAGCACTGCTCCATTCTTCATCATAACTAAACGGATGAATTGCTTTGGAGTGTCAGAGAATGTGGCACAATATATCAACAAATGAAAGTTGGGGGTTTTTTTTAATGAACAAACAGGAATTTGTCACTGAAAATCATAATCTTCTCCGCAATCAAGCGTATTCTCTCATTATTAATATTTGCTTATCTCTAGTCACTCCACATTGGAATGCTAAACGTGTCAAACTTTTTTGTTTATTGATCCTTCCAAATGGATAAAATCCCTCATGGAAGAAGTTCACAGAAAGGTGACCTTATGAATGAAGGTCCCTGTGTTCAGAGCCACCTCATTTGCAAAAGCAAAGGGAGGACTACAAAACAGCATGGACTCAATATGCTGCAGATGGGTTATTTTCGAAAAGGGGCCAAAAGAGACCAAATGATTGACAAGGAACTTGGAAATAAAACCACTTGTGTTGCATTTTGAAAAGAAAGACACTGCTTGGTAGTTGCTGTGCAAATCTTCCAGAAGCAACGAAGTACTTACTAAAAGATCTTTGGAGAAATGTAAGGTCATTCTCTCCCCATTTCTGACCTCAATATAAATATATGGATTGGGGACAGGGAGTTCCTTGAGAGCATTTATTATTACATTTAGCATTTATATAGCACTTCAAAATGTCTCTTAAAAGCGTTTCAAATCCACTACTTTGCTTTACAACTTCCTTGTAAAGCAGGTTAGCACTATCTTGCATATTCTGAAGATGGGGTGCCAAGGGTGGTATCGAACTGACACATCCCATTACTGCAAGGATTTTCCCTTGTGGAGTGGAACTCCCCACCCAACTTTCCCTGTACCCTTTAGGCAGGAGACTTACTTAGCACTACTTTGGATACAACCCCAAGGCTAACAAGGCATGTGATTTATTTAAGGCTACCCAGTGTGTTCGTGGCAGAAGTGAAATTGACATTGGGGACTTTCTCTGATTCTTAGTTTAGTTCCTTGGCACTAAACCTGAGTCTGGACCTCCAAAGAAGACAAGGATCCAGTTGACAAGGGTCTGGGCTGCAAGTAGGGATTGATGAATGTGTCAACTTCAGTTTCTCTAAGTGTCTCATTTTTCGAATCTTAAGTCCAAGTTTTCCACATCAGTTTGCATTTAGGGGCAGGGTTTTTTTTTCATATTTTGCTCATGAAAAATAGCTGGCACTTTGGTGCACACTGATCCTACTACACACATTTTTGCAATCAGTTTTGCCTAGCGAAACACATTTTACATGCTTTATTTCATCTTATGGCTAGAGAACAGGTTTTTAAAAATTGTGTGTGTGTGTGTGTGTGTGTGTGTGTGTGTGTGTATTCCATTAAGAATGGAGTGAAACAAGATACTACTATAGGAGTAGACATAGTTTATGACATGGTTTGAGACCAAAAATCATCAAAGTGACAATGGTGTTGTTGAAGTTTTATAAACTCACTAATGAGTTTGCTGGAATCAAGTTACATTGGCACTCAAGTCCAATCAACTCTTTTTTCCCCCTGAGAATAATTCACAGTGCAGGCTTTAACCTATAAAACAGTGAATTGGTTGCTTCAATATATCAGACAGACAACCCTTTTCCTATCTAGCATTGCTCTCTCTTTTAACGTCTACCAAGCACATTCTGACTGCACCATGCGTAAGTTGAAGCCTACTGATGAGAGAGGTGAGTCAAAGAGTTGCTATGGAACTTAAGCCTTTTTCAGGACCTTATTTTATTCATTTATTTCATAAGAGTCATATGCCGCTTGATTGTTTAAAAACAACGACAAGCCTGAAAAACAAACAAACCTCAAAGTGGTTTACATATTCTTCAAAAGCTACATGAATTTCTCACACCTGACTTGGTGGTGAGATTAAACAGTGTGGAGACATTTTAATCAGTTATCATTTGTGTTGGTTTTTTACATTTTGATTAATGTTCTAGTCCATCCCGTGTGCCATAACACCACTCCCAAGTCCTCAGGGCAGATAGAGTACTAGTATTGCCGCCATGGTTCCTCCATTCAGCCAGGGACAGCAGCACTAAAACAGGACAATGGAAACCCAATTCAACCAAGAAAGGTGGAGGAGGAGAAGAATCATATAAACTGAGCACACAATTTAACTTTTACAGAGATCTTCATGCCACTCCACCATCATCATGCTATTTCAGCACAAAGGTTTCCTCCTTTTCGCAGAATACTAGAGCTCAAGGACTGCCAACGAAGCTCAATGGTAGAGGATTCAGGACAGACAGACGGAAGAAAGTACTGCTTCATGCAACACATGGTTAAACTATGGAACTTGCTCCCACTGCAGGCAGTGGTGGCCCCCAGCCTAGATGGTTTAAAAAGAGGATTAGACAAATTCATGGAGAATAAGGCTATTGATAGAGTACACAGTTAAACTACAGGATTTGCTCCCACGGGAGGCAGTGATGGTCACCAACTTGGATGGCTTTAGAGGGGGAGTTAGAAAAAATTAAGGACAAAAAGGTGATCAATGGCTACCTATTAGCCATGATGCCTTGTGGTCTGTCTGTATGGTTGGAGGCAGTATGCTTCTGAATTCCAGGGACTGGAAACTGCAGAGAGGAGAGCAACTCAGATCCTGCTTCCATCAAGCATCTGGTTGGCTACTGTGAGACCAGGATGCTGGACTCGATAGACCACTGGTCTGATCTTATGTTTAGTGTTCTTGAACTGAATGGATGGACTAAAGCCCCATCTAAATAAACTGGCATGCCTCACACTGGACAATACCTCTGTTCTTTTTTACGAAGAGAGACCTGACCCTCATCTGATAGCTGAGAATCTGTGGTGCTAATAAATTAAACAAAGATTAAATCTAGCTGCCTTATTCATCTCTCAACACTACATAGGCTGCCACCTCACACTCTGAGTCATCGGCTTCCAAGGACAGGCGTACCAAACTCCACTATGCCCAAGTGGGGCAGCAAATTCCCAGAACTCACTTCAATCTTTCCCAGCAGGATCAATGCCTGTTAAGTGATGCTGATAAAAGCAAACACTGCCAGATGATTACAAGGCATTCACATATGTGCCAGTTTCAAAGCAATTATTTCCAAGCGCGCGAGCACACACACACACAAATAAAATTAAAATGTTTTCCTCTTTTTTCCCCTCCTGGCAGTCGCATACCAGCTACAAGTTAAACATTCTATTACTTGAGTTAATCATTCAGAGGAACATTCAGAGGGAAATGACAGCATAACCTTGGTGGTAGTCACAATCTCACATCCTACCTGCTTGCATAGGGGTCCTGGCTTACCTGTGCAATTATATACCTTCCTTGGGATTGATTTAAAGGATAGTATGCATGCACATATTTGTATGTGTGCTTTATTTACTCTATAACATGGAACATGTATGTATGACTTGGGCCTGTGTTACGCATTACAGCACAGCTCTTGAAAAGCAAATTCACGGCTGTCAATCCCATCTTAAAATGCGTGTGGCATTCAGCTAGTGTTTGCTAAACTCTCTACAGGGGCGAACATGCAGCCAGCAGAGTTACTGAACTGGAGCATTGTCACAGAGAATTGCAGCTGAACAAAGGAGACATTCATGCCATGCTCTTTAGTTGTAACGCAACATTAAAACTAGGATTGGGGGGGAAACGTGCACACAGAAATCAGTGCTTTTTAAGCAGCTGTGTTGCCCTCATGCCCTTAAAGGAAGCCCTTACAAAAGGAAACACACACACAAAAAAGGCTCAGTGTTCAGAGAAAACAATTCACACTGACGGGCTCTCTCCACTCATGAAATTGTACAAGATTATACAGCTTCCAACTACACTCCATTAGATGGCATTTAGAACGAGATACAACTGACTATAATAGAGAGCTTGTGTAAACAAGAGCTTCCAACCTCCTCCTCTTTTGATGGAGAGAAATGGAGGAGATTTAATTTTCCCTTAGTATTCACTTTGCTCTGTGTGTTTAAACAAAGCCTCAAATGGCAAGGGATAGAGGAAGGAGAGCTCTTGTGTAGCACAGCTTCCTTCAGGGTCCCTTCCAACTCTACAATTCCATGATTTTGTTTATTAAATATCTATATCGCCCTCCATCCGAGGATCACAGGATGGTTTACAATATAGAAACACAAAAGTACAAAGCATAGTAACTGACAAAAACAATGGGACCAAGATCAGCATAGCATTTGCAAGATCCAGCGACCTTTCACTTCCCCAACATGGGATAAAACCTATAACAGTCTTGGGGCTGCTATAGTTCTCTTCACTCCTGTTAAACGAATGGGAGGGGGAAAAGTGAAAAATGAGGAGGGGGGATGTGCCCCACCACCTTCTGGCCTAGCAATCAAAAGTCCAGCAGGGTGTAAGGTAAAGGTAAAGGTACCCCTGCCCGTACGGGCCAGTCTTGACAGACTCTAGGGTTGTGCGCCCATCTCACTCAAGAGGCCAGGGGCCAGCGCTGTCCGGAGACACTTCCGGGTCACGTGGCCAGCGTGACATCGCTGCTCTGGTGAGCCAGAGCCGCACACGGAAACGCCGTTTACCTTCCCGCTAGTAAGCGGTCCCTATTTATCTACTTGCACCCAGGAGTGCTTTCGAACTGCTAGGTTGGCAGGCGCTGGGACCGAACAACGGGAGCGCACCCCGCCGTGGGGATTCGAACTGCCGACCTTTCGATTGGCAAGCCCTAGGCGCTGAGGCTTTTACCCACAGTGCCACCCGGTGTAGCAAGGGCTTATTTCATATATTTACATTTATAAAAGACTATTAGCAGTGCTTTTTTCAGAAAAAAATGTTTAGGGGTACTCTCATTTTGACTCAAGAAAATCGCCATTTTATAGTTCAAATCGATAAAAATAAAAACAGTAAATGGACAAAAGTACAAAGATTCACAAAATGTTTAGAGGTATGCATACCCCTGTATCCCCCCAGAAAACAAACACACTGACTATTAGTATAACATCTGGGTGACTAAGAACTTCCATCCTCACATGTCTCTACTTGAGAACACTTTTATTTATCATTAACTGTATTGTTTCCTATCCACAGCTCCTGCCTACTACTTAACACGGTACCAAGAACACACCATGTAGAAATGCAAATCACTTTAAGAAGATGGGATCCCAGGAGCTTTACATGAATGAAATGAAAATGTTAATTCATATGGTTCAAGGGTCCTGCGAATTTCACAAGGGGGAAAACTGTGAATCAGATATTCACATATAGACACTGTGTATGTGCGTGCGCACACATGCACACAGAAAGATAAACACACTCATCTATAAGAAACAGCTGGAAGGGGGGAAATATCTCCTGTTCTGTCCTCTTCCCTGCCTCTCTGATCTCAAATGTCCCCTCTTGAAAATAGAAAGGAGGCTATCTGTCTCCTGTTATACACCTTTGTGGGGCAGTAGGTAGAGTGCTGGACTGGGACCTAGAAAACCTGGGTTCAAACCCACATTTAGCCATTAAGCTTACCAAGTGGCCTCAGCACCATCCCTGTTTAACTCACTACACAGAGTTGTTGCAAGGATAAAATGGAGGGTGGAACCATGTGTGTTAGAGAGAGGGAGAGGGGGGACAGAGTTGTAATGTGGGTGTCAGCTGTTATTGGAATTCAGTTTGTGTTCTCTTGGCACTGAATGTTTCTGCAGTGTAGGATACTCAGATCCCTGATGATAATAATAGCAGAAGAGAACAAAGAGATGGGTGGCTTATAAGATTAGGATGTAGGAGGCCACTCTGGCCACAGTGCCGGAAGAAAGACACCAAAAATCTGTTGTGTCTGTGTAGAGTAGCAACACCGGGTGAAATAGGAGAAGGGATAGTTAAGGCACAGTATCACAGATTCCTTACATGAAGAGGCTGGGTGCTTAAAATTAGATGCACCAGAATGCTGCCTACTAGGAAACCAGGTAAATAATAATTGTCCAGACACAACATGTCTGGGTACTGAGGAGCAAGGGAGCATCTTCTCCAAGCCATCTCTCAGGCTGGGTGTGTGTTATGCCTCTAAAGTGCACTTTTCCCATTTCTCCTTTTCCTCCTCAATAGAGAAGTACAACATGTTTCAAGATACTGCCTTGCAGTTTTTCCACTTTGATGAAAGTCACAGAATAACCCCCTTTAGGAATTAGCAATCCTTCAAGCAGAAAGCAATTGTATTAAGGGTTTACCTGGTATTCATTGGGCCAAAAGGTGCTGACGGCCAGTTCTGCCCGTAGCCAGTCTTTGCCTGTGGAGCCGGTCACATTCCAAATGGGATTTGCCAGGGGGCCCTTGTTTACCCTAACCAATATGTTCAGAGTTCCAGGGCTCACCCCTTTCTTGCTGTACAAAAGGTAGCTGAAATCAACACAGTGTGTGTCATTCTCTTTCATAGTAGGAAGCTGAAGTCGAGCCTTCTCTCCTTGGCTGTGGTGTGAAGAATCCACTATCATGTACGACCCTGAGAAGAGGAGGAAGAAAAGAGGTAATGAAGTCCAGACATTCAGGAAAAGGAAGTGGTTTCTGCCTTCACAATGTTTGTGCACTTTTTGGTCATGCGCCATGATCTCTTGGCACAATTTACTACAAGTGGTTTCTATACAGGCACCCCTAATGTTCACAAGGCCTTGCATTTGGGGAAATTAGGAGGATGTGTCAAGGAAAAAGGAGGTGATGGACTTTGGTGGATAAAGAATTTAGGATTCTTCCTCCACAGAGACTGATCAGATGCCATCAGCATCTGATAGCTGGAGTTCTCAAATTTACATCAGTGCATTTACATGGAAGTTTATATCAGTGATTTTATAATGGGAGAAAGGGGCTCAGGAAAAATCTCTTATACCATCCAGATAAGACTTCCAAGATCCATAGGAGCAAAGGACTGGTCCAGTGACAGCGCAGAAGTTCCCAGATTCAATCCTCAGGGCTTCCTGGTAGTGCTGGAAGGGGCTCTTGTCTAAAGCCCTGTCTAAACCCCAACCAGCATGGCCAATGGCCAGATGTTCAAGTATGCTGACATCGGCAGGCCTGTGAGTAAGCAACAGTTAGCCATCTTTGTCTTACTGAAGGAACTGGCCCTTCTTCATAAGCATGATGCCAAAAGAAATACAGCAAAGCTCAGTGTTTGGCTGTTTTGGCTTTTAAGAAAATGGTTTATAATAGATTACTGACACTTACACCTTTGAAACCATTTATCTACATTTATATGCAATGAGGCTATTCTGCATGCCAACTAGCTTTCTAGAGATCTTTATTAACTACTCTTGAAAATGCACTTGAGGTAATGCAGGATAGATTGCTGAAAGGTTATTGCGCAATGAAAATAAAAAATAGGTCAGTATGTGACAGAAAAATCAACATTTATTTTGTTTGTGTACAAACCTTTTAATTGCCTTTCCAAGCAATTCAGCATTGCTAAAGTTAGTGTCTAATAACACAGACAGTAATGCTTTGCAGATTCAAAAACACCTCTAAAAAGTTATTAGTGACATGCAATTATATTTTACTTGTGCATCTATTGAAACAAAAAAGTATTTTTGTAAAGAAAAAGCAGCTAAAGTTCAAGAGTCCATTTTACATTTACATTTGATTAACTAGACAGCAACCACTGAAGTGATGTGTGTGTGTTTTTTTAAAAAATGGGAAGACTACACTGGCTGCTAGCCAACTCTTTTTTTTTCAGTTGACTTCTTAAATCTGGGAATAAACTGACACAAGTATATTTACATTTATAATTATTGGCAGTTACGATCAGTGATGGATCAGAGAACTTTATTAGGAGTGTCTGGCATAATTTCTACAAGGTACATAGCACACGGACTATAATATTTTATGGACTCAGTAGTTGCATGGACATTGCTGTCCTCAAATGATTATATTGTTGAGCAGAAAGAGGACAGCAGAGTGAGTCACATATGTTCAATGGGTCACACATTTTGGCCCAATCCTCACATACCTGTTCATTGGGAAGTGCCTGAACTCAGATACCCCGCAATTATTTATCATAGGTATCCTTCACCTAGGGTAATTAGATGGGAGATTCATTGTGCAGATTTAGAAGGGAGGTTCATTATGCAGATTTTGGAGAGCTCACATTTTCAGGTGCACTTACACTGCAGGTGCACCTGAATTCAAAAGCCTCAGCATTTCACTGATATATAGCTCAAAGGGCTTAGTACATGGGGTCAACATTTGTTTTAATTGTATTGTATGCAGTTATTCTATTGGATTCTATTGTTAATAGCCCTGAAATCTTTATATTAAGGGTGCTATATAAATACTTTAAATAATAACATTTTAAAAAACAATTTCACATTTATTCAATGAATCTATCAATCTGCTATGACTACTATTTTATGGATCAGTTGACAGCCCAGGGAAGGGTCAGTGTTCCATGGTATGTTACATGATTTGCATGCAAAAAGTCAATCCCTGACTCAAACAGCTCAGTTGGTTAGAACATGGTGCTGATAATGCCAAGGTTGCAGGTTTTGTCCCTGGACAGCTACATATTCCTGCATTGCAGGGGGTTGGACTAGATTATCCTCAGGGTCCCTTCCATCTCTATGATTCTATTATTTCCAGGTAGGGATGGGAAAGACTTCATTCTGAGACCATGGAGAGCTGAGACCAGTCAGTATGGACCAAGATTGACCTTTTGTCTGGCTCAGTATAAGGCAACTTTTTAGGTTCTTTTCCCCAAATTTCCCAGGCAGTGCTACAGCTATGATCTTTCATATGAAAAGCAGGTCTGGCCACTGTCACACATGCTCTGATTGGGTTAACTTAATGTATGTGAGGCTGCCTGTGGAAATTTCAGCTTGTGGGAAATGTGGCAACCAGATCAACATCCGATATAGTTATATTTTTGATGGTGTGAAAATGCTATCGGACTAAAGTGGTACCTCGGGTTACAAACACTTTGGGTTACAGACTCCACTAACCCAGAAGTAGTACCTCGGGTTAAGAATTTTACCTCAGGATGAGAACAGAAATCACATGGCGGCAGCGGGAGGCCCTATTAGCTAAAGTGGTACCTCAGGTTAAGAACGGTTTCAGGTTAAGAACAGAGCTCTGGAACGAATTAAGTTCATAACCAGAGGTACCACTGTAATAGCAGTATTCTGCTGCTATGTGCAAAGGCTTCCAGCAAGTTCCTGGTTGCTGTTTTTTTAACTACAAAACCCTGAATAGTTTGGAACCGCCTCCTCCCGTATGATCCTGTTCATCTGCTGTGTTGAATATTGGAAGTTCTGCTATGCGTTCTACCATTTCAGAAGCAGAGTTGGCTGGAACCTCGGCAATTACAGCACCCAGTTTATGGAGCTCCATTCCTAGAGAGGTGAAATTGGCACCATATCTTTTAAGTTTCAGATAAACAAAGACTTCTTTATGCCACCAAGCTCTCAAGGGAAAAATTGGCTGATAAGAAAAATGAAACAGGTAAGCTGCTCTTTCAGAATCTTCTGCCCCATCCCTACCCTGTATGTATTTGCATCTCATCCAGACTTCAAAACTGGAAGTGAGCCCAAAAAGAGATTCAGGAATGTATTTGCATTGGACCACACCTTTGCCCAGATAGCATCTACCTTGGCCCTAAGGCAAGCAACAAGACCAAAGCAGGCAAGCAGCCCAGAATGAACAGAAGAACACGCTCTAATTAGTCCAAAAGGAATTCTTAAAGGTGGACCAGGGCTCCTATTTGTGACTATTGTAGCATAAGTTTCATTATTCTTCCTGCCAATATAAAGAAATTGCTATATTAAAAAGGATTTCCACTAAAAACAATGCAACGGTAAAATTGAATATCTTTTAAAAAGTTATAAAAATGGTTATACAGTCATACCCTCGGGTTGAAGTTGCTTCAGGTTGAGCGCTTTCAGGTTGCGCTCCACGGCGAGCCAGAAGTAATGGAACACGTTACTTCTGGATTTCACCGCTCGCACATGCGCAGACAGTCAAAATGACGTCACGCGCATGCGCAGAAGTGGCAAATCGCGACCCGCAGATGTGGGTTGCGTTCGCTTCAGGATGCGAACGGTGTTCCGGAACAGATCCCATTTGTATCCAGAGGTACCACTGTAGCATCAAAGATTGTGTTTTGTTCACTTCTCTCTGTTCTGGCTTCCTTAAAAAAAAAAAAAAAAGAAAAGAAAACCCCAAACACCTCACCCGCTTACAAAACTAAATTAGTAGGAAAAACAATCCTACCACCTGCATGTTAGTATTATTATGCCCTTCAAAAATAAAATCACCGCACCAAAAGGACTGCCCTTTTACGTTTGTTTGATAGCACTGTGGTAGCCCCAAACAACTACAGTCATACCTTGGAGTCGAACGCCTTTGTTGTCAAACAAATCAGCTCCCGAACACTGCAAACCCAGAAGTGAGTGTTCCAGTTTGCAAACATTTTTCAGAAGCCGAACATCCGATGCAACTTTCATGGCTTCCAGCTGGCTACAGGAACTGCAGCCAATTGGAAGCCGCGCCTTGGTTTTCAAACCATTTTGGGAGTTAAATGAGAACCAAGGTACGACTGTATTTTGAACGCTTTTCTTAGCTATGAATCACAGCTGCCAGAGCAAGAAATGGCCACTGTATAGTTGATAAGAAAGAGAAGTGACAGTCAAATTTGTGCATCACAACCATGGCTTACTGTGAACAATCAATAGGCTAGTGCATGTTGCTCAATCACTCCCATTTCACTGCTTCCTATGACGAGCACCCAACTTAGCTAAGCATGACTTGTGATGCAGCACTTGTGGTTTGTCTGTCTCCAAGCAAACCCTGATGCTAAGCCCAGGTTTGTTCACAACTCAGGCCTCAAAAGCTGACATCAGCAGCAGATGTTGACATAAACCTGGAGAATACCCTTGCAGGTTAATTCTCTGATTTCTCAAACGTCATTGTACAAAGATAAAAGCTCTATTGATTATTCTGGCCACTTTTCCCTCTGGCCAGTGGCATAGTGTGGAAGGGAGTCATGGGGGGAGGTGGCCCCAGGTGCAAAATTGTTAGGGGTGCAAAATTTCAACACCCAGTGTTGCCGCAATACAGCTGTACTGGCATAAGTGGTCCCTTAGGCTGAGAAAGGTCCCCATCCCTGCTGTAGGTGGTGCTGTAGGTGGCAAGAGCCACTTCAAAGGAAGCAAAACCACAGCAATTAGTTCAGCAAAATCCTTCCGCTCTCTTAGAAAGCTGGAAGGGCTGGTGTCACACCTTGCATGGTTGATCATCTCCTTCCAAGTGGCCTTGCTATCTGCTTTGCCAAGAAACAGAAAAGAAGAGAAGAGAAGAGAAGAGAAGAGAAGAGAGAAAAATGAAGTGGGTACATTTATAGGGAAGCTTTTTACGGTTTTATGTTTTTAAATGCTAGAAGAGGGGCTGGGGCAATCCTTTCAGATGGGCGGGGTGCAAAATAATAATAAGCTGGTCCAGTGATGATTGTAGAACCCCACTTCTGCTATCCCAGGGTTGGGTGAGGCAGGGAAGGGGGTGCGGGGGTTTGTGTGGGTGCAACCTTAACATCCAAATAAGTTTGAGAATAGCAGCTTTATTATGTTCAGCCAGAGCCCTAAACATGGCAGTTAGCAAGCTGATATAATGAAAGAGAGAAAAAAGATTGCATCAACAACTCTCAACAAAGGCCTAACCAGGCTATATTCTTCAGCAATCTCAGACATGCCCATTATTTTGTGAAATATAAATTAATAAATAGAACCAGAGGTGCAGAGGCCCAATGGAACAGTTACACTGTAGAGTTTGGGTTATTATACAGCTTTGCCTGGCAGGGGAAAAAATAAGTACCTTGAGATGCTAAAAAGAATGAAACTTTCTCACAGCTAATAAAACACATTTATTTCTCTCCGTATACTTGGTAGCTATTACATCCTTCAATTGTGAATTCATAAAGAAACCTGAGTGAAATAAAAGTAATGCAGTTACATGGAAAATGTATGCTTTATTTTGGAAGCGTCGAAAAGCATTCCCCATCGGTGCCATGTTGAACACTGAGTTTGGAACAATGAGCAGATACTTATTTACAATGTGCTGAATCCTGGTTCCTGCATCTAGTGTGTCACTAGCTATCAACTGGCAAGCGAAACAAAATTCCAGCCTCCTAGTCTTGGCAGATGCAAAGGGGACAGAGATTGCCATTGCAGTTGCAAAACTGCTATGTCCTCTCGTTGGAGGTGCAAAATCAGACAGTGATGCAGGACCAAACCAAGATGCCTCTTACCCTCTGCAGCTGTGAAGAGGGGAGCAGGGATAGTTGCTGTGCTGCTTACATGCACAGTGCAAGGCCAGAGACAAAGGGAGAAAAATTGTCTTAGCAACCACAAGTTTTGCCTTGGCTATCAAGGCCAGCCAACCCATAGCTGTGGACCCTGGGTGACAACAATGATTTTGTTGAACCTTGAGTGCATTCAGACTTGGGGATTATGGCATCAGGGTTCCTGATTATAGTTGGTACCTCTGGTTAAGTACCGTATTTTTCGCCCTATAGGATGCACTTTTTCCCCTCCAAAAATGAAGGGGAAATCTGGGTGCGTCCTATGGGGCGAATGCAGGCTTTCGCTGAAGCCTGGAGAGCGAGAGGGGTCGGTGCGCACCAACCCCTCTCGCTCTCCAGGCTTCAGGAGAGCCGCAGCGCCAGCCCCACAAGGTCGGGGGACAGCAGGGAGGCGGAACGCCGCCATCCCGCTGTCTCCCTATGTGGTTTAGAGGCTGACGGCGGGGAGATGCGTGCTTCTCCCCGCTGCCTGCCCCACAAGCTCCGGGGACAGCGAGGAGGCGCGTCGCGTCTTCCCCCTGTCCCCGGACCTGACGTGAAGGCTGGCGGCAGGGAGAAGAGCGCTTCTCCCCGCTGCCTGCCCCACAAGCTCCGGAGACAGGGGGGAGGCGCGGCGCGTCTTCCCCCTGTCCCCGGACCTGACGTGAAGGCTGGCGGTGGGGAGAAGAGCGCTTCTCCCCGCTGCCTGCCCCACAAGCTCCGGGGACAGTGGGGAGGCGCGGCGCGTCTTCCCCCTGTCCCCGGACCTGACGTGAAGGCTGGCGGCAGGGAGAAGAGCGCTTCTCCCCGCTGCCTGCCCCACAAGCTCCGGGGACAGTGAGGAGGCGCGGCGCGTCTTCCCCCTGTCCCCGGACCTGACGTGAAGGCTGGCGGTGGGGAGAAGAGCGCTTCTCCCCGCTGCCTGCCCCGCAAGCTCCGGGGACAGCTGGGAGGCGCGGCGCATCTTCCCCCTGTCCCCGGACCTGACGTGAAGGCTGGCGGCAGGGAGAAAAGCGCTTCTCCCCGCTGCCTGCCCCACAAGCTCCGGGGACAGTGGGGAGGCGCGGCGCGTCTTCCCCCTGTCCCCGGACCTGACGTGAAGGCTGGCGGCAGGGAGAAGAGCGCTTCTCCCCGCCGCCAGCCCCGCAAGCTCCGGGGACAGTGAGGAGGCGCGGCGCGTCTTCCCCCTGTCCCCGGACCTGACGTGAAGGCTGGCGGTGGGGAGAAAAGCACTTCTCCCCGCTGCCTGCCCCACAAGCTCCAGGGACAGCTGGGAGGCGCAGCGCGTCTTCCCCCTGTCCCCGGACCTGACGTGAAGGCTGGCGGTGGGGAGAAGAGCGCTTCTCCCCGCTGCCTGCCCCACAAGCTCCCGGGACAGTGGGGAGGCGCAGCGAGTCTTCCCCCTGTCCCCGGACCTGATGTGAAGGCTGGCGGTGGGGAGAAAAGCGCTTCTCCCCGCTCCTGGCCCCACAAGCGCCTGAGGGGGAAATAAAATTTTTTTTCTTTATTTTCCCCCCAAAAAACATGGTGCGTCCTATGGGCCGGTGCGTCCTATGGGGCGAAAAATACGGTACTTAATTCGTTCTGGAGGTCTGTTCTTAACCTGAAACTGTTCTTAACCTGAAGCACCACTTTAGCTAATGGGGCCTCCTGCTGCCGCTGCGCCGCTGCTGCACAATTTCTGTTCTCAACCTGAAGCAAAGATCTTTCTGGGTTAGCAGAGTCTGTAACCTGAAGCGTATGTAACCCGAGGTACCACCGTAAAATGCCAGGACTACTTTCTTTGTTTCTATCATTCATTTTACACTGCAGAACCTGTTGTGTTATACAACTGTGGCTTTTTGATCAATATACCACCTTGTCACACTAAATTTAAATGGCAGGAAACCATGTTTGCCACCTTGAGTTCTTTAAAGGAAATGTGGGATATAAATAAAACAGAGTAAATCCAAAATCACATATAATTAAAACACATTGGGTTCAATGGTGGGTGGGATTGCCAAAGTCACTTTTCCTGGAATCTGCCCCCTTTGTAATTTTTATTTTTGCCACATGCATAAAGCTGAATGTGCACAAGTTAACTACAGTGGTACCTCAATTTAAGAACAGCCCTGTTTACAAATGATTCAGTTTACGAACTCCGCAAAACCGGAAGTAGTGTCCCGGTTTGCAAACTTTACCTTGGTCTAAGAATGGAAGTTGAATGGTGGAAGGGCACCGGCGGTGGGAGGCCTCATTAGGGAAAGCACGCCTCGGTTTAAGAATGGCTTCAGTTTAAGAACGGACTTACAGAATGGATTAAGTTCATAAACTGAGGTAACACTGTACACTTAAGTTGTGGGCTTACTGTGATAATAAAATCGCAAGGAAGAAATCAACAAGACATGCATGCATGAACAAGTTAATGAATGAACTAGCAGGACTAACCATCCATTCATAAACTTCTGGGAAATGGCTAGTGTAAACAGAATTTGAAGCCAAAATCACGCTCGATGAGAAGATGGCAAACACTTCCAGTTTTGTATGACTATACTAAAATGAGATCATACCAACAATTGGTCTAGCCCCCTAACCTGACTGACATAACCTGCACCATAAACTAATGAAGCACTAATGAAGCTTGCAAATTGGCATGTGAAGCTTCCATTTTGACATGATTATACTGCAGGTCAGACCACCAATCAGCCTAGCTCTACCACCTGTCTCTGGCATGACCTGTGCCATAAACTGTAGGGCACTAATGAAGTACTTAAACTACTCACCAAGGCATAGGTACTTTCCAACTCAGACCTCATAGTCTAGACAATAATACAGGGTCCTGGCTATGATTATATGCATATGGTCAGCAGGGGAAAAGAACCCTTTAATTACTGGCTGCCCTGTTTGCTCTCGATTCATGACCCACTTTATTTATTACGTTTTCAGTGATCGAGTAGTTAGTGACTAATTACTTGATGTATGCTCTTGACAAGCTCCACTAATTAAAGAGAACACCACAGGTGTCTTGCCGAAGCTAACGATCTTACCATAAGCCAGTCTGCAATCAAGTGAGCTAAAGAGTTATGGTCCAATTCTCAAAGAAACCCAATGCCCTCAAATCAAATCACTCTGCATGGTCATGGCCTTTCCTGCATGCCAACAACCTGAAAGAAGTTGCTTTTGAAACCTCAGGACTGACTATCCTTCATTTCACATCACAGGCTCTCTCTTAAAAAGGGTCTTAATATCTTTTTTCATTTGTAGGCAATGCCCACAGGCTTGTTCATGGTGACAAAAGCAGCAGCAAAATTGTGGTTTCTTGAGTTCCCTTCAATATAATTAGGCAGATGTGTTGCTTTGTGTTATTTTAATATCTGCAAGTTAAGCTACGCAATAAAGGAATATTACAATGCTGCTTATTAAGTACCCAGCTATTATTTAGCATCACTAAATAAGGCCCATTTAAAGACAAGAAAAGGGGGAAGGGAATCATTTTGAGAAACTTCCATGTTTTTAGTTGCATTCAAGATTTTACCCAGGGCACTACTTACAGATCATTTGCAGGATCAAAACACCACTGTGATACCCAAGGGTGAAAGAACTGAAGCTTTCAGGAAATAGGATTTATTTTCTTATTTCCACCATAATTATATCATTAACTGGATGGTAATGAATTTTATCCTGCCAACCTAGCAGTTCGAAAGCACGTCAAAGTGCAAGTAGATAAATAGGTACTGCTCTGGCGGGAAGGTAAACAGCGTTTCTGTGCGCTGCTCTGGTTCGCCAGAAGTGGCTTAGTCATGCTGGCCACATGACCCGGAAGCTGTACGCCGGCTCCCTCGGCCAACTAGGTGAGATGAGCGCTGCAACCCCAGAGTCAGTCACGACTGGACCTAATGGTCAGGGGTCCCTTTACCTTTACCTAATTAATTTTATTTCATATGATATGACACTTATTTAGTGGCACTGGTAAAAAAAGTGTGGTAATTTTTTGCTTTCCAAGTTCAGAACACAATGCACTGGATAAATCAAACTTTTTTTTGAATTTATGAGTTAAATATAGTTTGTGTATATTAGACTGTACTCCCAGGCACAAGCCAAAATTATATATAATTATATGACCTCTGGGTCATGATGACTAACTGAATAAAGGTTCTGAGCTAGCATGCAGCACCCATGCAAAAGGTGAATTCCATGTTAAAAGCTGCATAGACCTCCCTTTGATCAATTAGTATAACAATCTTTTTAAATAAGAAAAATAGGGATCATTAGGAAAGGGACTGAAAATAAGCTGGCAATATAATAATGCCATTATAGATTTGGTGCAACTGCACTTGGGGTGCTGTGTAGAGGTCTAGAAAAGGGCAGCCAAAGTGATCAAGGATTGAAGTAACTCCCCTAATGAGGAAAGGTTTACTGTGCACCATTTGGAGACTTTTCAGTTAACAAAAAACGGTGAGTAATGGGGCACCTGACAGAAGTGTAAAATTATGCATGGTATGAAGAAAGCAGATAGAAGGACGCTATCTCTCTTTGGTCTGATTCAGCAGTGCGGCTCTTATTTTGCATTTTAATGGTAGCCTATGCAACAGCTCATTACAACAGTGTGTCTCAGTTTTCATCAAAAGCAGCAGTGATAGCAGCCCACACTAATTTGCTGTGCCTGGACTGACCAGATTGAGGTTCGGAGCCTAGTGGAAACTGTATTAATGTGGAAGATTCCTGAGCAAATGCAAAAATAATTCACTTTATCTTTTGTTGGGAGAATTAGCTGAGTGACGTTTAGAACAATTCCAAGCTTTTGTCTTTCATGAGATTCTTTTGTCATAGATGCTTAGTCATGGATGCCCATACCAAAAGGAATCTTGCATAACAGTGTTTGGAAATACAGTGGTGCCCCGCAAGACGAATGCCTCGCAAGACGGAAAACCCGCTAGACGAAAGGGTTTTCCGTTTTGGAGGTGCTTCGCAAAACGAATTTCCTATGGGCTTGCTTCGCAAGACGAAAATGTCTTGCGAGTTGCTGCGATTTTTTTCCGCTCCCCACCCCCTTTTTCTAAGGCACTAAGCTGCTAATAGCCTTTTAGCAGCTAATCCGCTAATCCCTTAAGCCTTTAATAGCCGCTAATAGCCGCTAAACCGCTAATAGCCGCTAAACCGCTAATAGCGCTAATCCGCTAATGGGGTTGCTTCACAAGACGAAAAAACTCGCGGAACGGATTCTTTTCGTCTTGCGAGGCACCACTGTACTGGTTGCTGGACTGCTCTTTTAAGCAATAGAAATGTCTCCAAACCGAAATGTAGCTTTGGTTACAATTATTGCCCAAGGGAGAAAACATGCATCTCTGTTTCAAGCCTTATCAAGCTGGGGTGACAAAAGGAATCATACCTGTGTCTGAATAAGACATGTCTCCATCTCTGCTTACAATCAGTATTGTAAAATACTTGTTAAGAAGGGGGGGGCAGAGAAATGATATTGGAGGCTGTGAAATGACCCACGATTATGATAAAAAAGCACCTGCATTCTTTAGCTTCGACTAGAAATGGAATAGTGTTGTTCAAAAGCTGGATATTTCATATGAGAATGAGCTGGCTGAGCAAAATGGGAATTTAGCAAGATAAGCTACAGTAGGCATCCAAATTCATTTGATATTCACCTCCTTAAAATGATCAAGTAAAAAAATGTGAGACTCATTCATCTAGGCAGAGATTTTCATGTTCATTTGGCTTTCCGTGCCCCCTTCAAATTCCAAGCAAGATTGGTTAAAGACTGATTTGAAAAGCTAACTGTTATCAAGGGGGAAATGCTTTAAGAAGCCATGACTTACAAGGAGAATCTTGAACAGGGTCTGAACCCCCCCCACCCCCTCCCCTCCCTTGCATGCCACACACTGTTTGGCGTTAAGCTTTTATTTGCTGACAGGCTACTGTGTTTAAAATAAAAAAACTCAGAAGTTTTTAAAAAAGTGCAAGCGCTGCATATTAAAATAGTGGTTTAAACAGAATACAGAATGTGCTGTAACCAAGACCGCTGAGCTTTTTCAGCACTGCACTGTCGTGTCCTGTCTCACAAATCATGCCTCCCTCTTAAATGAATAATTCCAGAGGCACTACAAAGGTTTTTAAGGCATATTTTGAGGGCACTGGAGATTCTGACTCTAGAGCGGCCAGGCTTTAAGCTTGTTTTTCTAGGTCATGACAGTGGGGCAGGGTGTCTAGATTTATGATCACTCTTTGAACTCTTGAGAGGTAAGACTTAGGACTAGGCGGGATGTAGTATAATTATGCATTATTCAGTTTGTGTGTTGGTTTTTTTTAAAAAACACACAAAAAATCTAGTTATATTATTGGGGAGAAAGGGTTGAGGAGGGCCAGATCTTTCCTTTAAAACTCCTGAACAAATGCATATATTTCTTGTATATCCATATGCTTTGTTTTAATACATTATCCTATAAGAAACTGCAATGGAGAGGAAAACGCTTTTCATTTAAAAGTCTTCTGATGGCCAGCAGTGAACCAACCTTTTGGGAAGCAGGCCACAAAGAAAGTCTGAGGGCATTCTCTGCCTACTCACATAACATTATCAGCTATATTTGACATAGATACGGAACCTGCCATTCATTGATTTAAAAACTGATTGTCCCGCACTTGTTTTGTTTGGTATTAATATTGCTCTGTATGTTTTACTTTTATGTACCTGAAACTGTACACAGGTAGCGCTGTGGACTAAACCACTGAGCCTAGGACTTGCCGATCATAAGGTCGGCGGTTGGAATCCCCATGAAGGGGGGAGCTCCCGTTGCTCTGTCCCAGCTCCTGCCAACCTAGCAGTTCAAAAGCATGTCAAAGTGCAAGTAGATAAATAGGTACTGCTCCGGCAGGAAAGTAAACGGTGTTTCTGTGCACTGCTCTGGTTTCGCCAGAAGTGGCTTAGTCATGCTGGCAACATGACCCAGAAAAACTGTCTGCGGACAAATGCCAGCTCCCTCTTCCAGTAAAGCGAGATGAGCGCTGAAAGCCCAGAGTCATTCGCGACTGGACTTAACTGTCAGGGGTCCTTTAACTTTACCTTTTTACCTTAAACTTAATGGCAATAATAAAAGTTATTTAAAAAAGAAAGAAAAGAATACATCACTCTTAACACACACTACGTTGGATGTGCAGATGCAACTGTGCCCAGGGAATACATCCCTTCTGGAGGGTAGCAGAACCTGCAGTTTCTGTTACAGAGAGCTTGTCAGTAACAAGGAAAGCACACTATCAAGAAAGGAACCTTTTCTCCCTCCTTTGGTAAAGGATGCTGAGGGGGAAGAAACTAGAGCAGACTTTTTCATGGTAGGGACAGCTGGAAAAAAGGGGTGAGGAACGTGTAGCGTTCCGGATGTCATTGGGCTATTGGCCATGTTGGACGGGGCTAATGGGAGTTGCAATCCAACACCAACTGGATGGTCTCAAGTTACCCACCTCTATAAGAAAAGAAAACGGAAAGCATATTTTGAAAGGTACTGATGAGGTTCTGACCTCCATGGGAGCTTTGCTTTTTACCCTGCAACCACTTCCCATATTCTACATGCACAGAAATCCAGGAAATGGCACTTCTCTCATGATCAGGTACAAATTCCTCTACTAAATAACAGAAAATAAATTATTGTTCTGACTTCAATGTTTCACTCTTCAGATTGTTCCTTCAGTACAAGCATTTCTCCTTGTCCGGCAGAACAATCCTCCCTCCCCATCCCTGTGTGCTGTTCTGGGGGTTATCCTCACCCTTCACAGAGGATTTGGAGAAGGTGCAGGATTGCACAGGGAGAGGAGAGTAGGAGGAAAGTGAGGTAGAAGACCCTTGAGCGGGCTTCTGCTAGCATGCCAAATTAGTTGAATTTGGGCCATAAATTTGTATTTGGGGGGAAATATTTGAAGGTGGAGTATGTTTAGAAAGGAGACTAAGAGTGGGGGAGGAGTTTCAGAACCATTGCTTTAATCGTAAGACTTGTCAAATAATAGAAGAGGTTCATTATCTGAGGCAAATCTAAGATCAAAAAATCAAAAGAAAGCCATTTAATAAGTTGTTTAACATGCAACACTAAACCATGGTTTAAGGCTACATGCATGAGCCATAACAAGCCTGAATAAAGCTTTGGGCTCACACACTTCCTCCTCCCCCTATACAGATGGAAGAAATATTTCTGAAACATTTATTTAAATGTTTAAAGAATCCTGACTTGTGAACCAGAGATTGAGAGCTTTCCTCAAACTCTTAGCCTCCAGATGTTTTGGACTACAACTCTCATCGACCCCAGCCATTGAACTAGGCTGCAGTGGAACACAAAAAAACCATTAATCTCCAAATGGTTAGTTCGTATTAGATGGGATAGATACACTGCTCTTAGCAGCTCTTCACTGTTGCCTCGCAGCCATACATTGGTATGAGGGTTGTAAATAAAGTGTTAAATAAAACAAGAATCTCCCGAAGCTGCTTATTGTGAGCTGTTGCTACATGCCTCTCAGTTTCCCCATTTGTTCCAACTTTTCACCAGATGAAAACATTACTTTTTGTCAAATTTGACAATGATCGCTTCAAAGGAAGCCCAGTTGCTTTTAGTGCATCTTTGGTGGTGTGAAGCGCCAAGTGGACTGCTAGTTACTTGGTGGGCATTGCCTCTCAAAAAGGTTTTTAAGGCAAAAACATTGGAATCCTCCCTCTAGGATTAGGAGGAAAGAGTATATGCTGTAATGAAAGGTCCTATAGATGAATTATTTGCTCTTGCTCTCTCTCTCTATTTGGCATCACAGTAATTGATTTGGACAAGTAACGTTTGGATAAAACCGGGAGATTGTGTCCTTACTTAAAATACAGCTTTACAAAGTGAAATCAATGACTGGCTCTAAGACTTTAAAACCGTGCGGAATTTTGTAAGATCTTTCTTGCCCACAAGTTCAGTTAGAAATAATTGGTTATAGTATCACTATTAAATGAACAGTACTCTTTCTCCCAGTAGGGGCTGCCATAGTAATGATAGAGCACTGTACTTAACAGCAGGAGGCCAAGTCTCATGAAGTAGACTGGGCTTGAGAACATTATAGTCCCATTATCCGCCATTAAAAAGAAATCAGGCAGCAAGTGTCAAAACAGAGTTAAGATAAATTCCATTCCAGAGCATCAGCCATGTACGCGGAATGCAGAGAGTCACTTAGGAGCAACAGGTGCTTTAACGAAGCAGATCCGGGATATGACACACATCCTAATCCCGATGTAAAAAAGCAATTATTAGACTTCAGAAAGCAGGTTTCCAAGAAGAGGTGGTGAAGAGTAATCTCAACCATGAGCACAAAAGATTCTGTGTTTTGCTGAGGGGGGAGGGGAGCAGGGCATCTTAAAGCTATGAGGATAAAATAAAAGATGACTCTCATAGCAAATGGTGGCATTCATGCTCATAAATACAGCATTGTTTCTGACATGTACTCTTAAATATACCTTGCTATCAATTTTGCCCCCATCCTCTCCCTCCTAAGTTGGAAATAACATTCCTTTATATTTTGATTGTGGTTAATTATCTATGTTTTATGTTTACATGGCAAACTGCTTTCCTTTATACTGATCTATTAACAGTGGAGTTCTAGTGCCTACTCTGCATAAGTCTCATGGATTCCCAGGTAAACTGTAGCCTTAATTTTCCCTTTGCCCGAGAGCTCAGGAAAAGAAACTAACAAAACACATGGTCTAGGAAACGGATGTGGGAATAAGTAACTTCCTCTATCTGTATGGGATTCACCAGAGGCTTGTCATGGTGTTTCAGTTGGAAACAGAGAATACCAAACTTTACTGAAAAGCTGTAGGCAAAGTAGAGGGCAGGGAAACAAGTGACTATGCTTGAGAGGTAGGGAGCTAACAGCATACCAGATGTCCCACTGAGACCCACCTGGTTGTACAAGGCAAAATGCCAAAAAGACATGGAAGGCAAAGGACATGCATTTTCATTGTCTATCAGAGTCCCTGGCAAAGTGCATCTTTGTGTCTGTTGCCTGTTAGGAAGATCTGGTGAAAAATTCTAAGCTTCCTACATCATCCTTTCTTTTGTGCAATGAACTCAAGAGAGAAAATCCATTGTCCACATGTTAAAGAATGCACTGCCTCAGTACCAGTACAAGGGTGAAAATCATGAAGCAGCATGTTTAAGGAAAGAGTTCTGATTTCACAATGAATAACACCCAATGCTCAAGTCTTTGCACCTCTTATTTTTAACATGAGAATATAGAAAAGGAGAAAACATGGGGATCAGAAAAATATTGGGATAAGGAAGTGGTTAGGGGGCAAAATTTCAGCCAAATTTTATTTTTCAGAAACCCTGGCAAATTTTTGCCATGATTGCTGCTAATCCTTTTATAACAGGCAGTGGAAGCCTCAGGCAGTAAATGTCTTGGCGGGTCAGCCCTGTAAATGAACTAGGCTTGCTGCATACACATACACAAACACACACATTCTCTCCAAAGGGCTGTTTGTATCTTGGTTCCAACTTTCCAACTCCTGAAATGAGAGAAATGATAATGGAGAAGGGGTAATTAGGTACACTTAAGATATTTTCCTCTATGGAAAATGATTGGTGGGGCACACATTTTTGGTAGAATTGCTGAAACAGTTGGTCATCATGGAAAGAATTTAAACTCAGTGATCCAATCCATATTCTGTGATTCTCAGGACCTCTGGGTAGAGAGACTCTGGAACCTGGTTCTTTCAGGGAGTTAGATATCACATCCTTCGTCACATATGCAGCCTGTATGTCTCCTGGTGCCAAGAAGGCCCAACAGAGCCTTACCTTGTCTTACTTCACCTGTGAAATTAGTCAATGTTTGTCTTTCCTCCTGTTTAAAATTTCAACTTGCCATGAGCCCAACTGTGCAACATAATGCTCTGTGTCAAGCCCATAGCTCACTTCCAGAGCCCCATTAGTTTCCTGCCCACCTGCAAGCAACAAATGAGCCTTGAACCATGTGTTTTTAAAAATGTATTTTTAAAAAATATATAGACATGAAAAACAATTTACACTACTTAGAGCTAAGCAGGTTTTCTTTTTTATTTTAATGTATACACACACACACACACACATTCTATTGTTATATGTAATCAAAGTGAATTCAATGAATCCATACCTCACATATCAAAAAGGAGTAACAGTAATTATACAATCAACTCAACATCCAAAAGCCTGGTCACACCTAAAATTTACCTCATGTTTCCAGATCAGTGTATCAAACAACAGCAAGCACAATAAAGTATATTAATTTATTTATCCATCAGCATGAGGATTTCTACTTGTGTGGTGGAACTTTTCCATTCCACCCCCCACAAGTCTCTGAAGCAATTTTGGGGGCGTTAAGGTTCACACAGGATGGGGAGAGGGGGTGATGTTCTGTTGAGCACATGGAATTATTATGCTGACAAAGCACGTTAGTTGGATACCACCCATTGTTCCTTTGGACTGCAGTGAACACACTAAAGAAATGTAAGTATTGACATTCTTCTATTTTACTATCAGCTTCAGAGTTTCTCTGATGGTATCAGTTTTCTATGAGTAAAGATGCGAACACAATTATCAATGAAGTTAATCATTCCTAGGTCCCTCAGTCACCCACTGAAGAGTACATTCCATTAGCTTAGACTTCTGGTGCAATTCCACTTTTGCTGTTTTTAAAACCCTTACAGTCTAGTTCTCCATGGCTTGCCAAGGAAGTTGCCCACATGAAACTCCCCGCCTTTCTTAGGGCAAATGAAGAGGGAATCCCTAAGAACAGCTGCAAAATAATTTGAGCCAGTAAAGATAGGTTGCAGTAAAGACACGTGTTGAACTCGTATTGCACAAGAAGAACGTGACAGCCCAGAACAAAATGACAGCCCCAAGGGAAGAATGGGATTGAGGCATGCTCTAGCTGCTGTTCTGGGGTGATTAATATATTGTCATGTCATTAAGGAATTATTCTAAAAAGTCAGTTCACAAGGAGGCAAGCTATAGCTAGCAATTATTTCCCCTTTTTTACAATAGGACCCCTTAAACTTAAGTCATTCAAATACAAGTTTAATACATTTCACAACAAATAGGGGTTTAACTGCTCTTAACTACTTGGGTGTTCCAAATGGGATAGCCAGGTGCCTTTCTAACAGTACAGAAATGCCACCAACACCCCCTGCCCCAATACTTCCTTATTTAAGATTTCTTGCACAGCCTTTACCAAAAGGTCTCCAGGGCAGATTAGAATGTAGCAGGAAACCCTCCCCCCAATCATTCAGTTTGTACAAACTTCACACACACTCACACTCACACACTATGCTTCTGTTATAAATTCATAGAAAATCAACCATACATCGGATTTGCACTGTTCTACTTTTATTTTACTCCATGAAGGAAGGACTACAAAATGGGGAAGGTTTGATACAGGACAGCCATAATCCCTTCAGCATACCAGCACATCCACAGGAGCCCTGCCTAGTTGCTATGCCAACCCTGATGGTCCTAGACAGAAGACCATCAAGATCACAAAGAACTTGCATATGGGAGTGGATTCAGCACAGACTGGAACAAAGGACAATAATCAGCTCTTCCCTCTGGGGGCAGGAAACTGCAAACTCCCCTCTGTCACCTGGAAAGTATTCATGGGGAGGGGGAAAGGGGGAACCAGCCAGGTGACAGGACACTCAAGTTACCACCACAACTCCTCCCTCAACCCCTCCTTTCTGTGATGTATGCATGATGTTTCTGGGGATGGGCTTGATCTACAGGATGGGAATTTCAAAAGTCTTTATAAGACCTTGCACACCATTTTTTCTGTGTCTTTCCTCTCTCCTGCAAGTGAGGGGAGCACCCTGTTGCAACAGTTCAATAAAGGCCAAGCCTACAGGCTGCTGTTTTGCTCCAAGTTATCCTGGTTGGTGTCTTTGTTTTTGTCCAAGGGAGCCCTCAGATTTTTCCGTTAACAAGAACAATATAGTAGACAGTTATAAAACCAAATTTTAAAAGCCACAGTTTTAGAAGCAAGTAGCACATGACAACTGCTCCAGCCAAAAGAGAGTAGTACGGATTCAATGATAAAGGTGGGTCTCAAGGAAGATGATCAAAGGCAAGGGTTATCATCTGGTGAAGGCTATACAACAAAGATATGCTAGACACACCTCTGTGAGGAGAAAGTTCCATGACTAAAGACTACCACAGAGAAAGCCCGTGCATACCTAGAGGAATGGCCCGTGCATACCTAGAGGAATGGCCACCTTTAATTAGGTGAATATTCAGCACAACCAAGGTAAGCAGCAGTACAGAGATACCAGAAATATGCAACCTAAACTCATGGCTAGCTGTTTCAAACTTATCTTTCAAATTACCTTGTCAGTCCTCTGGGCACACAGCCTCCAATCTGTCCAGCAAATAGCGCAAATGTCCCTCCAATCTGTTGACCAGCCTCCCCCAGCATGGTGTCTTCCAGAAATCATGGGCGACAACTCCCGCCAGCACAGCTGCATTCCATTATATTTGGAAGAAATCACATTGGGGAAGGCTGCCCTAGACCCTGTATGAGGCACTCTGTTTCCATTCTCCCCTTAGCCTCTTTCTTTCCCCACCTTCCTGACTTCCAGCCACTCTTTCCCCACAGCCCACTAGCAGCTCCATCTTCCTTCTGCCACCTTGCCTCATGCATCTTCCTCGAGTGCAATTCCCACCCTGCCTGCCTTCTCTTCCATGGCATTGAAGTAAATGCAATTCATTCTGAACTCTAATTTGCTTTGAAACAACTCTGTAACGTATTACAGCCAACTCAGCTGAAGTCGGGAACTGTGGGGAGTTGGAAAATAGAAGGAGAATATATACTTGGCTTTTGTAAATTAATCTTCCCAATTTCAACACGCACATATATATCAGCCTGCACATTTGCCAGAGTGCATTTTATTTGTCCATTTCTATTTTCGGTAGGCAAAAGCACTGCAAGCACCTAATACATTTTCTTCTGTTTAGTATACCAAGCAAAATGTAAATCGGTACTTCCTTAAAGGCACACAAAACGGCCAAACAAGCCGTGCAACACAGGAAGTCGCTACGTCGCTAGGGACCTAAAGTCTTAGTTACTGTAACAACTTGGAAAAGCCATTTGCAATCTGTTTCTCCTAGGTATATCGATTCCCTACCCCTCATCCCACCCCCTCCGGATGTGCCGTTAGTAGGTAAACTCATTAGCTAAACTCCTGTTCTATCATGTTGACAGGTGCAACTACAGCAAGCAGGAGGAGACAGGCACACACGTGGGGTGCCAGCTGTGCCTTAAATCTTATGGACATAAAATATTTGTAGAAGCAAACACCACCACGGCATAGAACAATACAAGTTCCCACCACCGCGTCTCCTGCCAAGCAACATCTGCAATCAACCCATATGTGTCTCAAGAGAGCGGAGGCAATTTGAGGGCTAAAGTAAATGTGATGTGGGGATTTCACAACTGGAGCTCCTGATGAATATTTTTCTGCTTTGTAACAGCTTGGCAGTGGGAGGATTTGCATCAGGGTGGGGGCAAAGGGCTAGCCTTCCAGATTCAAATTGGTGTGTGTGTGTGTGTGTGTGTGCGCGCGCGCGCGCACGTGCTACATCTGGAGCTGCAGTCAGAGAACTCCCACATCACATCTGTGTGATGCATGCCCCCCGCCGCCGCCGCCGCCGCCGCCTTAGATGTCGCTCACCTCACATGGCAGTTGCAGGAAAGGCCTTAGTCATGTATGTAAGCAATGTAGCAACATTTCAAATACTCTTACTGCACATAGGGTGGTGCAGAGATGGAGCCTTTTTCCACAGTAGTACCATCACTTTTGGAGCATGAATCCAGGCCAGGCAGACACCGTGCACTCTGGTAGATTACACACTGCTGCAGTCCCACATGCAAAGTGTCAGCATAAGAGTAACATAGAAGGAGCATCTAAACTGATTATAGACAAGCAATATAATAATAATAATAATAATAATAATAATAATAATAATACAGTGGTACCTCAGGTTAAGTACTTAATTCGTTCCGGAGGTCTATACTTAACCTGAAACTGTTCTTAACCTGAAGCACCACTTTAGCTAATGGGGCCTCCCGCTTCCGTGCCGCTGGAGCACGATTTCTGTTCTCATCCTGAAGCAAAGTTCTTAACCTGAAGCACTATTTCTGGGTTAGCGGAGTCTGTAACCTGAAGCATATGTAACCTGAGGTACCACTGTAATAATTTTTTTAAAAAATGTGTATATAACGGGTTTGGGTGGTATTTCTCCCAAAACTTGTTTTCTGCCTTTCCAAACTCATTCTTGACTTCTGCTGAAGATACTTTTAATTCTGAAAGCTCATTCACATTCTGTGACAAGCATGCTTGCCCTAAATACACCAAGGTTTGTAGTACCAAACACTGTGAAACATCTACAGGGAAGGGTGCTGAACACATGTAGGAATTATCTGTGACCTGGGTGGATTTATCTGTTATCTGTTTCCAGATCACATGGAGTAGGCTTCTCTGTTGCAGCCATTTCCCTAATTAGTGTATTGTGTTGGCAGGAGATACAGCAGTGGTGGGCAATGACCCACCACTCTTTTCTTCACACAGTAGTTACTATGTGACTTTTAATGTCTTGACAGGTCTTACCTTCCACCTAGATCTTGATCCTTTGCCCTTACCACAACATAAATGCTCCTTGTGCAACACTCTCATGAAATTGTGTGTGTCAAAACTGATTTATCCAGGAGAATGGATGGATAAAAACTAATAACCTTTTTTAAATCTAAGGAAACAACTGATCCATCAGTGTGTGAACATAGCAGGGGTTTTTTAAAAAATGTGTAGGACATATGGGATTAATAAAAGACATATCCGCTGTAGAAAAATGGGAACTATGTAAGATGTAGAAGAGGCAATGTGGTGAAAGAAAATGCAAGAGGAATTTGATCTGGATCCCCTCAGTCTGCATGTACAGCTGGAGTAAAGGGACTCTGAGTGCAAACATGACTCACTCTACATGAGGGTGACCCTGGACCAACAGCAACTGCTTCATGTGAAGGAATTCTACACACAAGTAACAGCACACATGTTGAGCCCCTTCAGACACCCAGTGGCAGGCCTAGCCTGTGAAATCCAGCATTCCCATTCCCTGTTACACACATTCAATGGATGATGGTTATAATGTCTTAGTCAAAGAATTACTATCCATTTTAAATATTATTTATTTAAAATTATTACTTGCTGCTTTTTCTCTAAGTAACTTAAAGGGACTTAAAGCAATAAATAAATAGCAAACGTTTAATCCTGCATAAAAACAAAACAGAAAAATCTAAAACTCATATTCTTAAAAGGTGGGACTAAAACATCCCACTCATGGTGGGAGGCCGCAGATAAATTAAAAGCCAAAGGCCTGGCAGAAAATAAATGTTTTTGGCTGGTGCCTAAAGGTTAAGCAATTATCGTGCCAGGCAATGCTCTCTGGGGAGAGCATTCCACAAGCAGGAAGTCACCACTTTAATAGCCCATTCTCTGGACCTCCCATGAAGAGGGCACAACATAGAAGGGTCTGAGACAATGCTTGTAGGGTCCAGTTCATATGGGACAAAGTAGTTCTTAAGGTTAAATTGGGGGTCAAATGCTTTCTGACAGCATCCAATGTTCACTTCCAAGATTCCCTTGTTGCCACACACTGGTAAGATATTATTATATTTATCAGAGTCATCCTCTAAGAACCACAGCACTCATGTCAGTGGTTTCTGAACTAACTGGTATATTTCTGTAGCATCAGAATCATAATAGGGTATGCCTGCTATGTTAAACATGATGAAGTGATGTACAGCATCATCATGGAAGCCCCAGGTCACATAATATATTCTATGTTTACATGCACCTTCTCCCTCTGTACCACTGATGGAGACTTTGACCTTCAATATAGCTTTCCATGGTAATTAAATTGGGCAACTAACTTCTTGATTTATATTTCAAAGGTCAATTAAGCATGCAGCAATGTCTGGCGTGTAATCAAATTGGGAGAAGATTAAAACTTGAGCCATTAATTTTTTTGATAAGTGGTGCAAATATATATGAAAAATGCTTGGTAATCTATCACCTTCAGCTCTTTTTCCTGCACCTTTCTCCCCATTAATATTACACTATACACCTTCCTTCTGGGAATGCTACGCTTGCAGTAGTTAATAGGTTTGAGTTAAACTTGCTTTACAACTTGTTTATTAGCCGCAAAATTTAGTGTTTTAAGGGAAAAGGCACAATCATTTTACATCCTCTTTTTATGGCTCCTCTATCCTAGGAGATTGTAATCTCTCAACTTTTTTTAAAAAAACATCAGATTCATATAAACATGGCCTTAATATACCAGTGATATTCCCACAAAACACACATTGCCCCATACTTGAAGATTTCAAAGAATCAGTAGAGATTGTCAACCCAGGGTGGTGGTGAATGACACAGAGTTGTCACATCTTTCCATAATGTCAAGTGAAAACTCATCAATTGGCATGACATCACCACATTGCAAATGATGTGAGGAATAATTGCAGAATGCACAACTTAAAGATGTCCATCACATGGAGAGCTTCAATAAAATTCCAAGGATAGAGAAGAAATAAATGCAGGGAATTGAACTGAACTATGTCCTTCCATTCACAGAAGGTATTTTGGTCCAGCTCATGGAAGGGGAGCAAAGGTTTTTTTTTTTAATCAATATCCCTGCTGCTTCTGATGCCCCCTGAAAGTCTGCTCCACAGCACGGGGGAACCCTAAAATACAGCATAGAAGATGGCTCATCTCCATTCCTCCTCCAATTGTGAAGACCTCACCTAGATCAAAGCCTCTTCCATGAATGCAGGGTGGATTCCATGAATCCATTTGTGGAAGGACACCATTATATGCAACCAAAGTACTCTTTGGCAACAGCTTCCTTAACATTTAGCTCCACCTTTAATGAATAGCAGTAATGAGTAGTTATCTCCTTTTAAGGTACTACTTTCAGAGATAGGTCCATATAGTAGCCGTGACAACTCACAATAATTAAGCGAGTACTAAGTCCAAGTTTTATTCAGTCCCTAATTTTCTACCATTAATGACTCTGATGCAAGAGGAAATCATTCTGAAACACAAAAAGTAGTACCATCTCAACTTTACCACCAGTTACAATAGGCACTTAACAGTGAAATAAGACTGGAGGTAGTTGCTATCTACTTAACATGAAGGTCAAAGATAAATATCACTGCATGTAATTTTCTCCCTATTATAACATTTCAGTCCATTCTGGAGGAGTTAGAAAAGCACACAATTTCAATTAGGTTTTAAAAATAATTAAGGAATACTTGCTTCTTTGAGACACATGAAACTTGTATCCACCTTGAACACAGGGAACATCAGCATCTACATTTCAATTTCAGACCTTTGATCAAAGTTTGATTTTACAGATCTATAGCTTTTAAGATCTTTACCAAAAGTCACAAGCTAGTGACACATTGCAGAGTGAAGTCTTTGTAGCCATAAGTCATCAATTAGAAGTCACTGTAGCTAATATTCCAGAAATAAACACTTCCACTAATGTTCTTTGCAAGGAAAAACACATGTGTTTTACAGCAGGGGTGGCTAAGCTGTCTTTCAGATCTTGATGGACAATAATCCCAATTAGCTACATGGTGGCAGACCAGGATGATGAGAGTTGCAGTCCAGTGACATTTGGAGCACCAAAGACTAGTCACACCACTTCTGCATAGGTTAGAGTATCTTTTTTGAAGCACTACCCACCTGCAAATTCTTGCCTGTATGGCAATTACACAGACACACACACACACACACACACACACACAGCTAAAAAAGTAGGCATCAAAAAACATCATCATTCAACAGTACAACACCACTGAAAATTAAAAGAAAATGGGAAATTAAGCCATCCACAATTAAGTCACATAAACCAGCTCCTCCTAATGATCATGTTCTGTAACTATTAAATCTGAACCAGGCACAGTTTTTGTAAAAGCAGCACGAAACAAATGAATGCAGGCAGATTGGAATAGAGATAGGACTGCTTGCTAATCAGAAGCTGCAATCTGTAGATGCAAACCCCAAAGTTCCAAAAGGGCTATCTTTCCAATTAATGCTAGTTTGCACATGCCATGTGCACATGGGTATAAAGGCACCAGTCATATTGGAGTGGTAGCGCATTTGCTGAGTAGAACATAAAAAGAAAGAACTAAGGTGGCTAGCACCATTATGCTACACTGCATTCATAATGTGTGCAAGTCTGGCATCTCACAGGCTTACAGAAAAGCTAGTACGGCCAGAGTAGGACCTGAATTTTCTCAAACCCAGTAGAAGAACAGCTTGCTCCAGGCCACATCCTTTCACCCTGCATCAGCTGTATTAGCTGAGGGAGTCAGGGCTTCCTTATAATCTACCATGGTCGCTCTGTGAAGGTGCTGAGGAGACTGGAATGTTCTGCACGTCAAGGGTTTCTGAAATTAGGGCACTTATCTCTGTTCTTTTTTAAACAAATGCTTTAAATACTTGATTATTTGACTAGAGAAGTGGTGGAAGTGTTTGCTTTACCAGTAAACTGCTACTGCACAATACCTAATACAAAATAGGTATGCTTGTGTGTTAGTTATACAAATCAAGAATATTAGCCACTCCCTCCACTTTGAACCCCCAATCGCTATGAATTCTTAATTGAGCTATTTTCTGAACAAGAAAACCAGATCACCTCTTGAAATCGAAACCAGCTGATGCAATTCCACTCATGTAAATATTTAATGTTTTCACAGCACATGACCATGAAGAGAACTTCACTGGAGAGACCTCTACAGCAAAGTAATGTCTTTTTCCACTCACTCACCCCAACCCTAGCCACCTTGAATGCAATAGCAGCTTAACACTGTTAAAAGTTGACTTAACTCCACTGTATCAATTAAGTGGACTCCTCAAATATATACACTCTTAATTCTTGGAAAAGTCAGGCTAGCCTCCTGGTGAGGTAATAGGTTGCTAAGGCAGCAAAGGAATGGGATCTGTGTGAGACATCAAATGGGTGGGGCCCCTTCCCCCAACTTGCAGGTAGTTAGAAAAACATAGCCAGAGTTGGGAGCCGAAAGTTGGAGTGGTGTGCGCTAGAAGCAAAGCAGCAAGCTGGAGAGAGGAGAGGGAGAGTCCTATTGGGGTGTTAATGCTGTGAACTCCTCCATCACAGGCTCTGGTTGTAGATGTGTGTAAATAATCCATGTATCATAAAGACACCACATTCTCTGCTATCCCTGATTCCAAGGGAAGCATAAACCCTGGGCAAGTACCTGGAATCCCTGGAATCTCATACTGCTTGGAAATTTGGCTGGCATGCAATATGTAACTAGAAATGCTGGTTGTAAAAATCACTCAACTTTTTGCGTAACAATTTTAGAATAGGGATGGATCGGCTGACCAGTAAAACACTTATGGGAGGCATCTTTGTTTTCAGAATGAATCTTATGCATATACAAGTTACTGGTACATTGTAGATGCACCCAAAGGTAATCAGTTAAAGTGAATTAGCCACTGTGCTTCCTTAGATTGTATTATATCTTTTATCATGGACAGGGACATTTTAGAGAGAAACGCAAAACAGTTTTGGGTTTTTTTCAGTACACTGAATTTATTTTGCATTCGAAGACAGCAAGCTTAGAAAAGATTGTACCTTCGTGGGGGGAAAGGCTTCTAGGTCTGCAGCAGCTTTAAGATAAAAACTTTTAACCTACAGAGATTTCATTAAAACCAGGACATTATATTTATATAGATACGGGTATGCCATAACTAATCAGCAGAACTAATTGCTGAATTAGAAATTTTTCTATGCTGAGGGCACAGATTCAAATAGTCACATTTTGTTCATGTGTTGAGTTATTAAGCAGTCACTTTACAGAGCCTATGAAAGCAACATTTTACCATGTGAAACTGGTGCCTCCTGTGCTGCAAAGAACAAACCCTGATTAGCGATCATCATGTGGTTTTTATCAACTACAATGCCAACATAACCTTTAACAATGGTTAACAGTCCAATCCTATTCATCTTTACTCAAAAGTAAATCACACCAAGTAAACCACACTAATTCTCAGGTATGTGTACATGGGATTACAACCTGGGGCAAGGTCAGAGAGCACAGTTTCATAACCTATCCTGTCTCCTAAAATGTATAAGGGATAAATATTGCTTACATGCCTACAATGAGCTCTACCAATTCCTCTACTGTCCAACTTTCATACACTTGTTTATGATCCACAGGGGCTGAACGATTGCCAGTTTGGTATCATACAGCATCCTGGACTCTTTATGTTTGTAGGATTCAACTACATTTTATGCACCGAGTAAACTAATTACAATTAATGACTAAGTTAGGTCCATTAATTTTAATGGGTCTACTCTGAGTAAAGCCTAGTTGCATGCCTGTGTGCATATATGTGTATCAGCTAGTCACGGGTGGAACTTCAAAAAGGCAATAATAGGTTTCTTGGTTACTCACAGCCAAAATTGCTTGTGTGTTAGAAACCTAGCAGTTTAATAAAAAAAAGGTTCAGTGCAATGATATAGCCAGAATGTATTGTTGCTATATTTACCATTGTAAAACATCAATGAATGCTGTCTCAGCAGCAAAACATAATAAGGGAATACAAATTACATGCTGAACAGCCAAAAGGGATAGAGATTCAAAAATCAATATTTACGTCGGCAGACCCTCAGATTCTGTGGAGCATTACATGAGAAAAATGTGTAATGATTTTACTATTTCCTCCATCTCTTTTCTATGATGTTGTCTGAGTAATTATTTTTTGAAGTAGAATTTGATGTTGCCCTCATTATGTCCTCTGCCTCAGCACTCCCATCATTGACTTATTTACTCAACACTTATTGTCTCAAATTAGATTTCAAGGCCTGTAGGTCATAACGTTATGCCTATTAGGCCGTGCAATAATGAAAAAAAGATGACGAAGGTCCTGATTAGGACCTTTAAGTAGTGCTCTTTCACAGCCATGATATTATCTTCAAACACACATATTTACATAAACTAAATATTATTACATGAAGGTCAAGAATTCAAAGGTTATCTCAACAAGATAAATGATATGAACAATTCCTCACTAGTTTACTTTGCATTTGCAATGAAAACAACTAACCAGTCAGCTACTGAGATTACCAGATAATGCTAGCCTACCATTCCCATCATCCTTGACCATTGGATGTGCTGGCTGGGGCAGACAGGAGCTTCAGTTCAACAATACAGTGGTACCTCGGGTTACAGACACTTCAGCTTACATACTCCGCAAACCCAGAAATAGTACCTTGGGTTAAGAACTTTGCTTCAGGATAAGAACAGAAATTGCATGGCGGCAGCAGGAGGCCCCATTAGCTAAAGTGGTACCTCAGGTTAAGAACAGTTTCAGGTTAAGAACGGACCTCCAGAACGAATTAAGTTCTTAACCTGAGGTACCACTGTATCTGGAGAGCCACAGGTCTTCTGTTTTAGATACCTCATCTTTAGAGCAGGAAAATTTACCATTCTTCAAGGTTGGGGTTTTTTTAAGTGCTCCACAATGTTAATGCACATACAGTGACCTCAGTTCTCTGAGCGCTGATCCTTATGTAGCCAAAAATGGAACCACCCATGCAAAAAGAAGAAGAAGAAGAAGAAGGTATCTGCATATTAAGCCATCAGTAACTCTTAAGCTGTAAGAGGTTATAGGTAAATGGGGAAAAAGAGAGTGGAGAGAACTAATCTAAATGTTTCGCAGAAAACAGCTTTGCCATTTAAAAGATATCATTGCATCTATTCATCCCAAGTATTCCAAACACTTCTAGTTCCCATATTCAAGAAAACTGGCTGAAACTCGCCATATTTTCCATTACCTATTAAGGCCTCCTGTCACCCTCTTTAACTTTATTATTTTCAAGCTTATTTAAGTTCAGTAAAATGACAGAAATCTAGTTATCGCAGAATACTGCAGACTGGGACTCGAGAAGGTATTAACAAGTGCAACTTAGTGCTAATGACCGAACACCATGTTGATTAACAAGCTGTACTAAACAGGTTTTAAAAGAGAGAGAAGGTGCTTAGTCAGCTCTGGAAATTTATTTTGATAGACTCTCTCATTTTCTTCTCCTAACAAGGCCATTAGTTTTAAAATGAACTACTACAGAAAAAACGTGCTCAGTGAGATAATCCATCACCAGTTTATTAAAGGAGAGAGCAGAATGTTTGACTGTAAGAAAGAAAAAATGCAAACTAGGGGTTCATAACACTTAAGGGTTCTTCAAAAAATATATGAAAGATGTTATATTACCAAAAAATTAACTGTGATTTAGCATTCAGGTCTGATTGCAGCACTGCACACTTCTTTCCAGAGCAGAGCAGTTCTTCCCCCACAAAACTTGCTCATGGTTAATTATCAGGTCAGCAGTGATGGCTGCTGACTATGGTTAAAGTTAACATGGATGTGAAACTAGCCTCAAGCAGCAGTTAAGAAGGAGTCCACACTCCAGAAAAGATGTTTGATTTAAGCAGTCTCATGCTTATATCAACCATTGAGAGAGATGACAACCTTTAGAGTCAAGTTATTAGGATATTTTCTTTTGGCTCCTAAATGTTCCCTTCACAGGGATGAGGAACTTGTGACGCCCCCCCCCCCCGATGTTGTTGAACTCCAACTCCCATCATGATGGGCATTGCAATCCAGCATCATCTGATGAACTACCTGCTCTGACGTGTCAAAATTATTCATACAACTGTGCTCAAGACATATCACAGGGCATGTAGGACATCTAAATGCCAAAATCAATTTTTAATCCGTTTTCCTGTATGTTTTTCTGTAGTCAACTTATATTGGATTTTTTTATGAGACAGTGCAGACAATCTCATAAACCATAACCTATGTAGTTGTTTCAATATTTAAGACAAAGTGCACAAAACCATTCCTAATTTAATTAGGCAAGGCACCAACTGAAGGCATGTTCTTACATTGGGAGCTTTCCCACATGTGTTACAACTTTGCTTTTGCAACTTTTATCTTCAATTACAGCTGAAATGCAACAACATTACATTCTCAAAATAGCAGATGCAAGACAGCATCTCAGCATGTCCTTTCTGCCTCCTGTAATCTCTTGACATTCTTCAAAATGTACTTTTATCTGAGAGGGCAGTGGCCTTTACACTCAAAATGTGCCCTTCATTAAAAGACTCTCCCTCCGACAGTTCAGTAGAGAATGTAACACCTTGAACCTTTGTTGTTGCAGCTGGAAATGGGGCATTTCAGATGTGGTAATTATAACTGTTGGATTTAAAGATAAATATACAACTATAGCAATATCATTTTGAAGTAAACCACTTTGAAAAATATACTGTAGCAAAATATCCAGACATTTCCCTGAAAATCCAACACTACTATGGGAACCTATGGGCCTTCATCTCCCATCAGCCTCAGCCAGCATAGCCAATGGTCAGGGATGATGAGAGTTGGAGACCATCGCTCATCTGGAGGGCCACAGAAACACAAAAAGCTGCCTTATACCAAATCAGTCCATCTAGCTAATTGACTGATACTATATCTACGGGAGATTGATGGATTGTCCTGAGACAACGTGGAGGCATGGTGGCCTTTGTCTCCCTGGCAGTATCCCAACAGTATTTACACTGACTAGCAGCAACTCTCCAGTCTGAATATGTGAATGGACCAGTGGATGTTGTCATCACATGGCCAGCCCCACACATTCCCACCAGGCCCTTCATTCAGAAACTGACACCTGGTGTCTGGGTTTCCAACTGACACCAATTGCTACTCCCTCACTCGTGTACAAGGCTGTTTGAAAATAAAGCATGCCACTTTGCCAAGAACCATATAGTAAACTTCCAAATCCCTGTTTAATTCTGATTTACCCGTATAATCATTAAATCCATAAAATTCAGAGAAGCTCTGGTCCCTAGGCCTAATTAGGTCCAGCATGTGTCCCAATTTGTCCTGCAATTCTGTTTTCTCCAAACCACACCCGCTTCCCCCTCACAGGCATCACATGTGACATCAGGCATGAACCAGGTAAGGATGCAGCTCCAAAGAAACAACTGGAAGCTTGAGATGAACTGTTGCAAGTTTGCTATCAGGCTGATCGGTGGTTACAAGAAGTCTCTTCAAGGCACACTGCCCACCCTCAAAGAGGTACCCTGTGAATCTGTCACCTTACATCATAATGATGCCTTGTGATTGTCAGATGGGCAGCCCACCCAGCCTGTCAAAGTTGGGTATCTGGCATAGAGGGGAAGGAAGGAAAGGATCCAGCCTGCTGCATTGCTAAACAGACACTGGTACATTGTGACAGCAACACTTGCATGTCATCAAAAAGCAATTGTGGATGTCATTTCCGATGCTAAAGGACCATAGAGATTGACAAGCTTCCAATCAATACTGCATATTCTTTCAGTTAAGCTCTAGAATTCCATTCTTTTCAGCCCTAGAATCCATTCATGGGACATATGCTGAAGTCATGAAGACATAATTACCCTCATGGAAGAGCAAAGTTATGTGGCTGCCCATCCCTGGAAGCAGCTTGTTCCATACCGTATGCTACTTTGTGATTTGGATTTATTTTTGTTTTCTTGCTAGCAGTGCTGGGCTCCAGGTTGAGGGCATGGGGAAGCTTGGCAGGAAACCACCAGTGGGCCCCTCTCCTGCCAACTGAACAATATTGTTTCTTGCCTCTGGGTCCAACCACCATCACTTCCTAGCCAGTGGCACCTGGTGTTCTTTCTACTTACCGTATTTTTCACTCTATAAGACGCACCAGACCACAAGACGCACCTAGTTTTTGGAGAAGGAAAACAAGAAAAAAAATATTCTGAATCTCAGAAGCCAGAACAGCAAGAGGGATCGCTGCACAATGAAAGCAGTGATCCCTCTTGCTGTTCTGGCTTATGGGATAGCTGCGCAGCCTGCATTCACTCCATAAGACGCACATACATTTCCCCTTATTTTTTAGGAGGGGAAAAGTGAGTCTTATAGAGCAAAAAATACGGTACTTCATTGTTTGCTGTTTTCCCCTCTTCTGGGGCAGAGCAAGAGGCAAATGACAAGAAAAGAAGTAATAAGGCAATCAGTTTTGGGTAGTCAGCAGTGGCTGTGTAAATCTCCTATCAAGGTTCAGTCTTCAAGTGTTATTGGACTACAATTCCCATCATCCCTAGCTAGCAGGACCAGACCCAAGTAGAGAATACTGAGCTAGATGGCCCAATGTTCTGACTCAGTATAAATCATCTTCCAGGTTTCCTAACCACAAGACCATGAAAATACAGCTGTTTACTTTAGCTACAGACAAGGCTGAAGCTTTCAAAACTTTAATATAAGCTTTATAATGACAATCACTTTACCATACACTGTACCAAAGATTTTGCTGCATTTTATGTGTGGAAAAGCCACCCTTAACATTTCTGAAGTATTATATAACTATGTCTACCGAAGCAACCTTCTAGATTTCATGGGCTCATGGTTCATTTATTGCACCCATGGCACTTTCTGCCAGAAGGTCCCCAATGCAACGTGCTTCGTTTTAAATAAAGCTCTTACCCTTAAGAAATTTTGGCTGTCAGTATGGTTCTGATTTTCTGTGGAATCTAAATGTACCACTTGCTACCTGTATGGGCAGAAGGGTCAGATTTTTTTAATAATGAAATGTGCATTTCAAAGTTTCTATTATGTATACTTTCAATTAGTCATGTCCAGGCAAAAAAAAGAGCAAACTTAAGAGATAACACTTGAGCATGAAAGAAGCTGAGCAACTGCTGTAGAACAGGACATGGATACCCTCCAGCAACTTTAAGTGTCTTGTAAAGGACAACAAGGCAGAAAAATCTGATTCTTGCATCATCACTCTCACCCTTATCTTATACACCCTGCAGCAGGAATTCCAGCTCCTTTCTTCCATGTCAGCCACCCGCTAGGCAGAAAAATAAGATACTGAAAACAGATGTGGAATTAAAAGGAGAAGAGAATGAGAGGAGGGGGGAACTGAAGCAAACAAGGTATCAGAAGGCTTCGCAAGTAAGCCGGGTTGTCTAGCCTCTAGCCCTCCAGATGCTACGCGACTCCAACTTCCATCAGCCCCAAACAGCATGGCCAATGCTGGGGGGTGATCAGGGGTTGTGTTTGAACAATATTTGGAGGGCCACAGCTTCCCCATCCTTGCCATAAAGGGACTATACATAACATGGCCTAACACAAAAATGGAGACTAAAGAAGAGAAATGAAAATGAAAAAGGGAAACTGTTAACTAAGAGAGGATAGGACTAATCACATTAACAAATGTGCTTGTCAGCTCTGTGGTTAAAAATGATCTGGTAACAACCGCCCTCCCCAAAAACCTTTTGTTATTGCAAGTTTTATTTTACAGCCAATTAAAAAAAAAAATCTATGGAAGACATTTTAAGCACTATCACTGATTTGCTGATAAATAATATTCTAAATATTAAAAGTTCAAAATTAACAAGCTAGCCGGACACTGAAGGATTTTCCCATATGAAAGTAATATATATAAAGATACAAATCCAAGTGGCACTGAACACCATCAACACTATTATTTCAAACTACTTAAGCAGTATCAGAGGTACCTAAAGTTCAGATGTTGAGCACTGGAATTGAAATCCCAAGTTCCATCTAGCACCAAGTGAAGCATTCAAATTCAAATGCACCAATTAATTGATTTTATCACATGTGTTGCAGCTCCAATAGAAAGGGCAAAAGTACAGGCTCAACTGAAAAGGATGACATTTTCAGTCTTTGTGCCCTATAATAGACTTATGAATGAAATACGTTTGACAGCCTGATGTGACTATTGATAAAAAAGAAAAAACCAAATCTGAAATTCTTAGGGGTATAATATAGCTTAGCAGTAGGTTTTCGATTCAATGTCATGTAATATCTTCAAACATTCCTTTTACACCTTTCAATGAAGTATTATGTACTTCACACATGACCTTCCCATAATAAAGAGAAAATTTTCTTTTTAGCATAATTTAAATGTGCAGCTGAAATCAATAAAATATAATGGTTAAAGCTAGATAATAAATTCAGGGGGGGCTGGATCTTTCCCATCAGAAGTGATTATTGTAGATAAAATTGCAAATTGTCTCCCAGTTAGGACATGCTTTAAAAATAACCTAGCTGAAACATTCCAGACAGCTAGCTTAAAATCTTTCACGGTTGACCTCTAAATCCTATGTTAAACTAGATCATGGCTTAGCCACGTGTAGTAGTAACAGGACTGAGAAAGAAGTGCAGCAGCCATGTTGCAGGCTAGGAACTCTCACATCGGCTCATTTTGTTCTAAGCCATGGTTTGGCTTAGTGTTGTATGAAATTTAACTCACACTACCAAGACGCTGTGTGACATTTTTGCAAGTGTAAGATGTCCATTGGATTCGCCTGTTGTGCTACGCTAAGAACAGGGGTCCTGCTAACGGAACAGCTGTAGCATGAGTGAATTGCCACAATGGGGACATCACCCCACAACTGGTTTAAGCCATTAAACCAATTAATTCAATCTATAAGAAATTCTAAACTATGTTGAACCCATAGAATTTAGAAGAGCTTGGAATCTTGAAGTGATGGGCTGCATTCACTCATTATGGTAAGCCATAGTTAATGGATTACTATATATGCACTGGTGGCTCTCACTTTGCTCCTCCCCAGCAGGAGTGGGAGGAAAAAAACTATAGCCCCCAGCTTAGTGAGATGGGAACTTGGCCAATGTCACTCAGAACAATAACTGTTTCCAACTTACTCCCAGATATTCCGCCTTCCAATAATTCCACACTGTGTTCACCTTTTCACTTAACTACGATTCTTCTCTGTAACACAAGTTAACTGTGATCAGAACTACTACTGAGACATCTAAAGTAAATCATCATTTAAAATAGTGGTTGTGGTGGCCTTATTGCATGTTTTATACTATCATAGTAATATAATAATATTTATGCATTGCTTTGCACCTAACAAGGGACACGGGTGGCACTGTGGGTTAAACCACAGAGCCTAGGACTTGCCGATCAGAAGGTCGGCAGTTTGAATCCCCGCAACGGGGTGACCTCCCGTTGCTCGGTCCCTGCTCCTGCCAACCTAGCAGTTTGAAAGCACGTCAAAGTGCAAGTAGATAAATAGGTACCGCTCCAGCGGGAAGGTAAATGGCATTTCCGTGCGCTGCTCTGGTTTGCCAGAAGCGGCTTAGTCATGCTGGCCACATGACCCGGAAGCTATACGCCAGCTCCCTCGGCCAATAAAGCGAGATGAGCGCGGCAACCCCAGAGTCGGTCACGACTGGACCTAATGGTCAGGGGTCCCTTTGCCTTTACTTTGCACCTAACACTGGCCAATCTTTGAACATACAGTTTGTAACAAGTGCCACCATGTCTACCTATGTTGAGTGACTTTGATCTCACAAAGTGCAGTGCTGCATTACCAAACAGGCAGAGTAGGCACCGGTCTACGGGCCTCATGCCTTTTACAGGCCCCGCGAAAGCAGATCAAAATAATATTGATTTGATCTTGAACAAAAATTACAACCAAGCTTTCTTAGCTCAATGCTATCCCACTTGAGCATGTGCATGAGGGAGCTCCCCAGATTTTGACTGCCATGGGGCCTCCACAGGGTTTAATTCGGCACGGACAAGTGCACTGGTTCTTAGTACCTAGTTTTTGATACCTAATATGGGGACTTAACTTCTTCTTAATGGGACGCTGTGGGTAAAACCTCAGTGCCTAGGACTTGCCGATCGTATGGTCGGCGGTTCGAATCCCTGCGTCGGGGTGAGCTCCCATCGTTCAGTCCCAGCTCCTGCCCACCTAGCAGTTCAAAAGCACTCTTAAGTGCAAGTAGATAAATAGGGACCACTTTATAGTGGGAAGGTAAATGGCGTTTCTGTGTGCTGCGCTGGCTCGCCAGAGCAGCGATGTCACGCTGGCCACGTGACCCGGAAGTGTCTCCGGACAGCGCTGGCTCCTGGCCTCTTAAGTAAGATGAGTGCACAACCCTAGAGTTGGACACGACTGGCCCGTACGGGCAGGGGTACCTTTACCTTTACCATGGGGACTTAACTTCTTAGTATTCTAACTAGATAGGAAAACTGAACCTGCTTTAAGATTTTGATTTTGCAGGCTTGCCATAGCTCACTGATTGGTGGGTGGGAGAAGGCAATGCATAGCTTTGGGGAGGGGAAGCATCTGGAAGAGGTATATTTTCTACATAATATATATAACAAAGGATACATTTTTTCCTTCAGTAAACACTGGAGCATGTGTGCCTATTATGGGGTTGTGTTTCTGCATTTATAACGTGTTGCCTTGTTTAACAAGGAAGGTGCACTGTAGCATCCGGCCATTTATCAATTGCAGCCAGTTAATGATAGAAGCCTAATCGCTAATTACAAACATGAAAGCGCACCCACTTTTAAGGATAATTAATTATAGGAAACGGGCGGTGAGAAAAGGGGCTTGCAAACCAGTTGATCTAATTTTACAGTGTAAAGTTCTCATTCTTCCTCCTTGCAAATGACACAAATGGTTTGGAGGCACAAACAAAGGAGCCTCAACCTTATTTCTTCCTTTTGTATGATTAATTATTCAATAAACTATTAATTGAAAAATGCAGTTGATTTTCAGAAGCATTCATTTTACTCAGCATATCATTTTGTCTAGAAAGCACCGATTAAGCTGTTCATCAAAGGTGAACAGACAAGGTCAGCTAGGCTGCACCTCTTCAGTTATTCATTATCTTGTCCACAGTAGTAATTAACAATGGAAATATTTCCATAAATCAGATTTTTTTCTGATATTTGAAGCTGATGAACAGCCAGAAGATTATATGCTAGTCTAGTATTATTATTACTGTTGTTGTTATTGTTATTATTTTGCTGTTATCCAACACAATGCAGTATAAATATATCAGGTAGAATTTTTTATCAGGCGATAGTTAACCTGGTGTTTTCTTTTTTTAAAAAATGAGGAAACCATCAGCTAAACCTATTTAAGCAAACTTTTTGCTTATGAGGAACACACTAAAGAGCAGATTTACCAATGCACAAGAACACACACATTTATTCAAACCTTTTCATTAGGTCTAGAGACCTTTTGGGATTACAAATTGCTTAGATGAAAATGTTAATATTCCACGTTGAAAATAAAATTTGATGGCATATGTAGATACTTTGAATGATCTTTACTGTACAGATACAGCACAGCTATTTTTAAACATGATATATGAGATTTTTAATTTGTTCCATGTTACTTGATTTATAACTATAATTCAGAAAATACGTATCATCAACCAAAATTAATTTGAATTGGAAAGGGCAGGGAGGGGGGAATCTTTGCAGTAAACAAAATTAATTGGATACAACCAGGGATCTAAATAATTACTATGCTCTCTGTATTTGTCACTTACTAAATTTAAAGATTGTGTCACTGTTAAAATGTTTAAATATTTTCAATAATTGTGTTTTCCTTTACAAAATACACTTCAATTTGTATCTATTTGTGGGGAAGCATCAAGTAATTCTAAACACATATACCAACTCTTCCATATTTTACTCTGGCTAAATCAGTGGCCAGAAGATAGACTGGTAGATATCTGGGGGATTTTTACAGAGTGGCCAGGATTTCTTACACTTTGTTGTTTAACAATTGCAATAATATTAAGATGCCACTTCCCTCCACCTCTCCCACCCAAATTATACTGCTAGAATGAAAAAAAGCTGGGGGTAACTAGGAGGGAATTTTGAGAGTGGAAGGGCTGAATTCAGTTTAGGTATCTAGATAAGTCTTTCTGCCTGGCTCCTGCTGGGGGATTGAAGGAGGTCTAGTAAAAAAGCCAACAACAACATAGATCTCAGGAGCCTGAAGTCTGTTCACAGTGGGCTAAATGGTTTAATTCTGTAACCTCAGTTTTTGTCACTAAGGTTTTTAATTCCTTTTATTTTTTGTTCATGTTCTCTTAGGTTCAACGGTGTTTGTGCAGGACAAATTGCTGGTGGCTCATTCTTTGTATCTACTGAAAAGTGACAGTGGAGGCCAATAGCTAACCTACAGCCTAAGAAAAAAATGGGAGATTATTTTCTTCCAAATGAAGATGGGAAGTCTGCATGTAAATGCTTCTCTGGGTTCCAAAAGTAAAGTCCCTTGACCAAAAATAAAATAAAATAATGTCAACATCATTTTCACTAAGAAGGGATGACAGATTTGTAGTATACTACAACTGTGACTAGCAACCAAATGGAGGGCTTCTGTTCAGAATTTAAGGAACTCCATTCCATTTCCACCACTATCTCTCATTTCATCATCCCAACCATCAGCATTCCATGATAACTGAGCATGCTCATTCATCTTCACTGCGCTTCTACCATTTCATTTTGTTCAAAACTTTTTTTATATTTTTGCATGCTATGATGGTCTGCCAGGCTTGTTGATACTCCCCTCTTCCCCTCTTTTACATAAGTAGTGCTATTTCGATTACATATGCATTAGCACTTACACACCTGAACATCAAAATTAAATTTGAGAGATAGGGAGGGCACATGGAGCTCTTATGTTGGCATGTGTAAGTCATTCTGTTTTGGAATTTAGCTATCTATCCAACTTCCCTGTGAAGTAGGCTACTGTTATCTTATTACGAGTTGCACTCAGTTTTATTATTATCTAAAGCAAGGTAAGTTTATAGTTAAGACATACCTGGAAGCCTTCACAGTCAATTTTATTAGTGTTTATTTTACACAGCTGAATCGTACCACAACCTCACACATTCCCCCAACCTGCTCAAAGGATAACAGCTCTTAGAAAAGAACACCCTGGTTCCACACTCCAGTGATGTCCTTCTCACTGACAGAAGGCTCTTTGACCCAGCAAACAAAATAACATCTCTCTCTCTCTCTCTCTCTCTCTCTGGTAGAACAAGAATTGACATCTTGTCAATTCCACCTTCAGAACAGTGTAGAAAGTGGTGTGGAGGCTGAATGAGATCAGCAAAACAACAGCAACCCCCCGCCACCAACCTCCCATGTCCCACTTAAGGAATGTTGACTGGATCAAGGACCTTTCTGTGTGATGGGCACTACTGGGTGCTATAATCCTAGCCAAATTCCACAGAATCAATGTATTTAGCTTTCCCCATCACTGTAGCAACTCTTACCTGGAGGCATCTCAGGTGGCAAGTAGTGAGGCTCTTGAGCACTAACATGAACCCAGTCGAAGTCATCATATGGGTCTTGATGGTAATCGCAAGGCCCTGGACCATCATTAAAGGTGCAACCCCCTAAAAGAAGGGAAAGGGGGAAAATATGTTATGTCTTAAATATCAGATCTAAGAGTACATGCATATAATCTTATCCAAAGTATTTTCTAAAGGGAAAAAGTCAATGAAAAAAGTTCCTGAGTTTCCATACCAGGAGTGCTGGTTTTAAAAGAAAATTCGAATAGCATTGTTCCTCATCATAATTTGCTTACAATTTGTCAGGTTCACAGAAATCCCCTCAATGGGTCAGAAATCACAAGCCAAGCAACTCAACTCCATGTGGTTTAGTACTGTGCTCAAAGGGTATTGTCTGAAGGCACATGAGGCCACCACCTTGCTAAAGTAAAGCAGATCTAGTTGTGGCCAATGCATGAATGAATGACTGCCTGGGAACCACATATATACTGTATTGAACTCCACGATGGAAGGAGAGTGGGATATAAATGTAAGAAAATAAATATTTATTTAAAGGAGCATGTGAAAAGGTGAAAGATGGATGGGACAAATTGAGTAAGAACTGAGGAGAGACTGCAAAGTAAGGTACTACAAACACTGAATTAAACTTGACATTTAGCAAAATCCACAGTGAAAGAGAACAAAATGCACTAATACTTGCATTGCCAGAGTTTTAATTTAATGTTATTGACTTACTACTATTGATCTATCAACAAAAGGGGTGAAGATGGAGAGATACGATACAAACCTAAACACCAGTCAACAAGGCCCTAGATCTGAGGACTGCGTCTTTTTACAGTTGCTGCTGTTAAGGTAAAATTAATGCCAAGGAAATTCGAAATTTAGCCCATTGTGGGAAGAGGGGAAAGAACTGGCTTTGAAGGGGAGGAATGGTTTTATTTTTGCAATTCAGTGTAGTTTCAGATGTTTTGCTTCAAGAAAAGCTGAAGAACCCAGAACGCATGGAAGGGCGAATTAAAGTTCTGCTAGAAGACTACAACAGGGATGGAGAAGCAGAGATGGTGTTGGACTGCAACATCAACCTCACACCAACATGATGGGCAAACATTCCCCATTCCTGAAACACAGTACTGTATAGTTCTTGCTCCAGAAACATGTATACTGCAAGGAGGGAAGTTATATGAAAGAACAGGTGGCGTCCTGCCTCTTCTACAAGCAAAACTTGCTATGTTGTATTTGATATCAAGTGAGAAAGTAGGTAATCTTAATTAAAGAATGGAGACATTACGAAGAAAAGTGCGTAGAATAAGAAGTTGTGCTTTTTTATGAAAAATAACTAAGCAAAGATGAGCACAAAGACCTTTTTTCAAAGTCAAAGGTAATAAACCTTCATTTTAGTCTTAAGGAAAGGCAACAGATATTCCCTCCCTCAGGAGGAGGAAGATTAAAAATGGGGAGAGGCTGCAGCTCAATAGAAGAGAACATGCTTTGCATGTAAAGGGTGCCTACTTAGATCTGTAGCATCTTAAATTAAAAATGATCAGGCAACAGGTAATAGGAAGGACCTTTGTTTGATTCTTTGGAAAGTCAGAGCCAGCTTGAGACAATACTGAGTCTGATGGATAAGCAGTCTAATATAGTGTAAGGAATGTGTATCAGCTCCATGCGGGAGCCAAATAACAAGGCAAATTGGGTGATTTTGGAGGTTCCCTCCCTTTCTAAGAAAAAGCACAATGACAGTGACATTGACATTGAGGCCACAGTTGAATCAGACTCCCCACAAAGGCTTGAACAGTATCTCTTTGTTTCTGTGCTTTATACTTTTCTTCCTGTATATCTCTAGGTTTCTCTAGGTCAGGGATGTCCAACCAGTAGATCGTGATCTATCTGCAGATCCACGGCTGATCCTGGTAGATCGCAGGATCCTTATTGTGTACAAAAGTTACTGGGGGAAAGCTAAAAAAAACTCTGTGCAGTCCTCCCCCAAAAGAGCTCAACAACTCTGGGCAATCTACCCACCCCACACACGCTCCTTCTCCCTCCAATGACAATGGGTAGATCACTGCCAGTTTTTTTCTACTGGGAGTAGATCACAGTCTCTTGGGAACTGGACATGCCTGCTCTAGGTCTATTGGCTTTGCAAGAGGTGAAGCTGTCTAAAATGTTGTCTGCATAGCTCTGGGTTGTTTTTGTTTTGGTAACATTTTAAAAAGTTGAAAGTGTCTTGCATGGTTTTTATAGGAGGGAAAAGAGAACAAAAGTATCAAAGAACCCAGGGCTATCTTTTGCATAGTCTGCAAATGGAAACTACAATCTAATTCCCACATAAACAATATGAGCTAGATGGGACCATTGGTCTGACTCAAAACAGCTTCCAATGATCCTACTCTGATTTTCAATACCTTTGTTACAATGATCAGTTTGACAGTTTCAAATTTGTCACTATATCCTGACAAAGCCACTGTTATTTGGTGCATTTCCCATTTTCATCCCAAAACGTGTGTCTGTGTGCCCTTAAAAGAACTTTTAACTGGTGAGAAGCCATGCATTTCACAACACCATGTATTAACTATTTTAGAGGCTACAAACTGGCAACCTTCTTATGTAGCAATACTGATACAAAAGTGCTAAAATGCAGCTAAAAGCTATCCCAGTAGGAAACCATAATGTTACACCAAATTACATTGGCACCAACTGAGAGTTCAACTATGAGTAATCTCAGCTGCTTTATATATCCAGGTTTATAGGCACACAGTCTTTAAGGTTTAAACCATGCACATTTTCCATTACTGTGCACTATATTAATAAAGGATACAAAAGGAATGCCACCACTGTCTGCACAAAACGATAACACTGATCAAAAGGTCTATTAATACCACAAAAGTTCAAAAACCTTATAAATGCATGCACTGCTAGCATAACACCATGCTGGAAGCATTACTGGGGGGCAATCTATAATTTTTTTAAGGGAAAAATACAGAATTGTATCATGCAGTTTTGTTTCTACTAGGTTCAATAAGAGGCTTGCCTACTCTTCATATGTAGATTTATTCTTTAGCATTATGTAGGGTTGCCATATTTCATACAGTGAAAATCTGGACAGAAAAGTTGTTGAGCTGTTTTTTTGCGGGGGGGGGGCACAAAGTTGTTGTTGTTGTTTTAGTTTTGCCATTTTTGAGCTATTTGTATGCCAACCCTACATTATGGAACTTCTACAAGAAACTAATTGTTTTCAACAACCAAACCTAGACTATGACCATATTATAGACTTCTAGTAGGCATCTTTATGCAGTGGATATCAATTAATTACTGAAAACATTATTATTATTATTATTTATTGATTTATAAACTGCTTAATAGCCAAAATGGCTTCAAAGTGGTTTGCAGTTCTAAACCAGTTATAAAAATATGTCCAAACATTATTAAAACACACAATAAAACAATTTCATCAAAACATTACAGACATCCAGAATTAAAACGTACAATAAATTTAAGCTCACTAAAATTGCATAATTAAACAATTAAATGGGCAATTAAAGCTTATTAAGACAAGAGGCACAGGTCAGGAGATTTCAAGTGTACTAATACTTAAAATGTGGTCAAATTAAATCACATATTATGCAATAAATAACCTTTTCAACCAAATTGAATTGCCAACATCACTGGAGAAGGGCCATTGCTCTGTAGTAGAGCCTATGCCAAGGTCAAACCTTGGTATCTTCAGTTGAAAAAGATTAAACAGGAGGTGATGGGAATCACCTTATCGTCAGAATCAGTCAGAGGCGGTAATATTGAGCTGGATGGACCAGCTGATCTTTCTCAGCATGTCAGCTTTGTATGTTCACTTTAAACAATAATATTGTGGGAAACGAGCACACTAAATGTATAAAATTCTGTATCAGAGTTTGATGCCTCTCCTGAAATAATTTATTCTATACATCAACCTAGTCACTGAAATATGATCATGTAATACCCAATGGCAGTAATCTTCTGCAGATTACATGACACAGGGTTCATAACAGACCTGCTTTAATAAGTTGCCCATATTTTCATGGAAAGTGAAGGGGCAGGTCACAAGTGGAACTGACAGTAGCACTGCAGTTTACAAAACAAGTCCAATGAACTTTATAGACAACCATCTGTATAACCTATTTCCCAACCCACTATTTTGACCTGTACCCAACATAGCAAAATAGCACTAGATGGATGCTCCATCAGTGCAATGATTTCTGGTTACATAATATAACTTTCTCCCCCCTCCTCTCCCCTGAGCCCCCCCCCCCCCCAAGTTCTAGGAGTTCCCACAACCCCCTGGAGCAGATTTGGGTAGGGTGCTAGCTGCACAGGGAGAGGAGAGCGGGGTGCTGATGAGGTGGCTTTAGTTGAATACTGCCCTTTGTCTTCATACAACATTACATGATTTATTGTTATGGCATAACCTTTGTTCAGGGCTTATATTAAACCACACACCTGGTACAAGTTCAGTAAAGTGTGTTGGACCAAAGCCTGAGTTCATACGCACACTTGGTTAAAAGCTTCCCCTTAAGGATGAAGTATTGCCACAACCATGGTGTTTCTGAACATGCTCACCTGAAGCAAAACCTGAAGAGGTTCAAGTTGAGGGTGGATGGCAACTTGGAAATGAGTTAGAATCTGAAACACTCCTACTAGCTCAATCAGCTAAGATGTCACTCCATATTTAACAGAAGAAGTGGCAGATACTGACATGCATTTATCATCAAGATCAATCAACTTGGGGGGGGCAACGGGGGGGGAGAGAGAATTCACTCCTTAGGAAATAATGGAGAAATTCAAAACAACTGGATGTTGTTTGGTAGCAAACAGAACTTTAATATCTCTGACAACACTGGACTGATTTTCTAAAGCATCTATAATCAGTTCTATTTCCACCCGAGTGAAGTCTTTTATATATTAGGCATTTATGTATCACTTTAGATTGTCAAACAAAAACAAAGAGCACTGTTTTAAACTCAGCTGATTGCTATGTCAGAGCAACTGTCAGGGATGGCAGATTACAGAATGGAAAGGGGGGGAGGCGAGAAAACGTACCAGGAAACAACATTAAAGCCTCTGAAAAGTTACAAGACTATTCTCACTGAGGGACCTTTTTAATCAGCATCTGTCATGACAAAACTTAATGTTCAAATCTTGCCTGCTTTAAGATTATAATAGTGCTAGAGCCATTCTGCAGCAAAACCTTCCATTGCTATAGAAAGTTAAACTGATAAAATGAAGAGTGGTATTCCTTTAAGCAATGTTATCATTGTCTGCTGTCACAATACCAAATTGACATACTGCTTTAACACACATGCCTTAAGGGCAGCCATTACCCTTTTTAATGGCTTAAGTGCCCTCAAGTATATAAATGTAAAAGTACCAATGGATCTCACATGGACTCGTTTGGAAGATTAATGTTCCTAATTGCTGTCCTTCAAAGCCCCTATTAATTTTAGGAATCTAAATCCTGATTAGTGCTAACTAGTGGCGACAGTGCACAAGCAACTTCAGAGTTTGCCATTTACTGCTTGCAAAAAACCAGCCAAGCCAGTAACGGTAAATTTCCACTGTGCACAGCAATGGAATGCACACTGGGTTTTTAATTCGGTTCTTAATTCACTTGGTTACAAACTAAACTCAGAGTAAATTTGTATTTGGGTGTTTTGACCCATCTTGTAAATGTATTGATTCAGATTGAGACGGACACCCTGTTTTTATTGTATGCTGCCTTGAGTGAAAGGCAATTCATGGATGAATACGACTACTTCACAAGAACATTCAAAATTGCCACATAAAACTTAACTCCTTGACTTCAAAACAGAATATATTCAAGAGGCCAAAGGCTCTGTGGTGCTCTGTCAAAAGCCATTGAGGATGAAATGAAAGTATTTGTAGATCACGCGAGCGCACTGGGCTCACTTCTTACTTCCTCCACCCTCAGAAGTGTAGGGGATGGTGGCCTAGGCTTTCTCGGTAGCAGCCCCTAAACTGTGGAATTCCCTGCCCATGGGGGTATGTTTAACATCTTCATTGTACAGCTTCCACTGTATGCTGAAGATGCAGCCTTTTACTCTGTTGTGTGGGACTCACCGCTTTTGGGGGTAGCTATACTGTTCTGTTGTGGCTGCATTATGTTCAGAAAACATAATGACATGATAGTTTATTGCAAAATTAAGAACATGTGGCATGTATCTCATACTACACAGTCAGCAAAGTCTAGTTCCCCCTCCAAATAAATTTCAATACAAATTATGGAATCATTAAGTATATGAAAGTATCATTAAGAACAATGAATCAGCATAGTCTATTATATGTTTTAAATGTCACTTGTGCACATATATTCCCAAGGGTGGTAGGTTAAGAGGATAATAAGAAACCATTCTTCCCTGTGGTTAAAGCGCACAGTTTTTATTCATCAACATGGGCAAAGCTCCATCATAATGTTCATTTTACTACTGTAGACAGTACCCCCCCCCCCTTTGTCTGTACATTTGGCTGCCATGTGAAGAGTCTCTATGCACATAATGCTCCTCCATGTGAGCAACTATAGCTCCTTCAATACAGCAAATGAACACACAGTAGGTGGCAGGGGTGCAATCTATGTGGGGCAGTGGGGGCTGAGCTCCAACCCCCAAATCTCAATGAAGGAGCAGCCCGTCTCTCACACACACATGTCACACACACACCGCAGGGCACCAGCACAACATGTCAGCATGCTCTGTGGCATGCGCAAGTGACGTCATCATTCCACGGGGTGTGTGCACTTGACATGCTGACGTCACACGGTTCCCTCAATCGTAGGGGCAAGGGGGCGCGCCTGGTGGGTGGGTGGGTGAGGCCATTCTGCACAATGGCAGGGAAAGGCTAGCACATGCACCCATTCTTTCAAACATGGGATAGTGTTTATAACCACTAATATAAAAAGCAATGTAAAAACAAATCAACTCACCTCTGATCTGAATACTTCACTAATATTTCCAAAGAGTATTATCATCCCTTAATGACATACCAAATAAATAAGAAATTGCCAAGACTCATTTCAAAATCCAGGCAGAATGCCAGCTAATCAGGAATTAACACTACAAATTAGATATGACATGGTATATCTGGTGCATATTTCCTTTCAAGCCAAAGTCATTTCCTCATCCATAGCTGAGGTTAAAAATAACCCTGATATTTAGGAAACACTGAATGTTACTAAAACTGATGCAAATTAAACTCATTCTGAAGTGTACTAAACGAGACTAATCTGAGGGGAGCAATTGACAGAAAGCAACTGGAAATATGAAAAGGCTGCATATTGTTCACCCCATGCTATCTCACAATATATCAATTAGCTTTCAACCTCTCAGATCACTGTACTTCAGGTACTACTTCTTCTTCATCATCATCATCATGTAGGCTGGAAATAGGAAAGAACCTGATTCAACAAGTAGGAATACATACCAGCCAAATTCAGGAAAAAACCAGAGATCTATACAGTCATCTGAAACAACAGCAAACAGAACGCTACAGAAAATTACACCTCTCTTTGGACTCCTTGAAATCTGATTCTCTACTTCCTTTCTAGCTTGAGCTTCCAAAAGCATGAGATGCTGCATTTCCCCATCTGCTCTACCATCTAAGGGCAAAATCTTCTCTCATGATGGAAGAGCTTCCTGCCAGCATATCAGCTTGCAAAGGATCAAGTAGTGCAGTCATCTCCTCTGCACATTCAGTGCAAGTCAGAGGTCAGAGGCTCCACAAGATCAGGGCTCCTAGTCTCATGGAAAAACCTATAAACTGAACACACAGAGATCAAGGGAGCTGAAGAGTGGGACATGGCCCCACTCATTATAGCACAAAACTTGTGGATGGGAAGAAGAAAAGGGGTAATGTAAACAGGATGGGAATGGCTCATCCCACACTTTACCTGATAAAACAAACCTAGGAGGAATACAGAGAAATCTGGAACTGAGAGTTGCCACCAAACAGCAATATGTACAGTAGTGATGGAGGCAACATGGAAATAGAGGTAATCACCCAAATGGTAAATTCCATTCTGTTCTTTATTACAGAGAAGTAGTGCTGAAAGGAGGGATGCAGGTGGCGCTGTGGGTTAAAGCCTCAGCGCCTAGGGCTTGCCGATCGAAAGGTCGGCGGTTCGAATCCCCGCGGAGGGGTGCGCTCCCATCGCTCGGTCCCAGCGCCTGCCAACCTAGCAGTTCGAAAGCACTCCCAGGTGCAAGTAGATAAATAGGGACCGCTTACTAGCGGGAAGGTAAACAGCGTTTCCGTGTGCGGCTCTGGCTCGCCAGAGCAGCGATGTCACGCTGGCCACGTGACCCGGAAGTGTCTTCGGACAGCGCTGGCCCCCGGCCTCTTTGAGTGAGATGGGCGCACAACCCTAGAGTCTGTCAAGACTGGCCCGTACGGGCAGGGGTACCTTTACCTTTACCTAGTGCTGAAAGGAACACCTCAGAAAGCAAATACAATCCTGTGCAAATTCTGCACATTAAAATTGCATAATCCTTTGTGCAGACTGCACCAGTAGCCACTCCATACAGAGGACAGGTTAACTAGAAGGGGATCTCGATAGGTTGTACATGAGTGCTACATAGTTTGCATGTACAACGGTACCTTGGTTCTCAAATGGCTTAGTTGTCGAACAAATTGGCTCCTGAATGCTGCAAACCTGGAAGTAAGTGTTCCAGTTTGCGAACGATTTTGGAAGCCAAATGTCCGACGAGGTTTCCACTTGAGTGCAGGAGGCTCCTGCAGCCAATCGGAAGCTGTGCCTTGGTTTTCAAACAGTTTTGGGAGTTGAACAGACTCCCAGAATGGATTAAGTTCAAGAACCAAGGTACCACTGTATAGGAAAGAAAAAGGAAAGGGTGGCACAAAGCAGTGGTTGTTTACATTTGTCAGATACAATTTTCAGAGACAGGTGCCAAATGAGCCTTATTATCATTTTTAATGAGAATACTATTAGGCATTGAATGACAAACTGCAAGGGCTTGGGTTGTATACAGAACAATACTCAAATAACGGTTAGAATGGAATTGCTCAGCCACCCCAAAATGAGCCTTCAAAAGTCTTGCAATATTTTGCAAACAATGAGGGTACATGTGGGATAGACATGCAGCCACTATTTCCACAATGCATGGAACATTCCCAAGCGACAGGGGAAAGCGACATGCCAGGTGGCCGGAAACTGCAGCAAACATAAAGCAACCATTGTCTATTACCAAGCGTCTGGATTAAAGCATCAAGTGCAACCTGAATCTTTCCCCTTTCAAGTAATTCTCTAGTTGACTGAATGCAAAAATGACATCAGATTTTCTATGGAGTAAATAATGATAATCACTTCTAAGCCAATTTCACATTCAGTAACACCTTCAGTGATCTCGGGAGATACCAGTGTGGTGTCAAAGGGTTGCAGAAAGTGCTTTAGACAGGTTTGGCAAAACATCTTACTGTAGAAAAGCTCCGCTGCAACCTAATTAGCAGTGACAGAACAAAAATGAACTTGAATCTTCTGCAGCTTACCTGTCATTTGAGACTCACATCCTCATGAATACTGGACTGAGGATGAAAGGGAGCAATATTCTGCATAACACAAATAGGCAAGATGGTCTTAGTTTTACCACACAACTTATAAATCCTATTTAATCAATGCCTATTTGTTTCTATTTCAAAATGCTTAGAAGAGAATATGATTGTTTTACAGGAAATTGATTGGGGCCAATATTTAGCCTCCTTTTCTCATCAAAAGCTAGTTTTACTCATAAGTTATTTCAAATTAATATTAAAAATTGTAGCAGCAAATCATGTTGCATTTCAGACATGGGAGGTCAGTCATGATCGCTCAAGTTACACTGCCTTTGATAAATAGTTCACTTTGCTTATTCAAAAATGATCAAACCATTCTTTTTCCTGAAAAAATACTTGCTGTGACCCAGTGTGTCCCATACACTTAGGCACACATGCATTCTCCTCCTTTTTAAATACCAGCAATCTTTAGTACCAAGCCACTGAACAGGGGGACTTTTCAGCGCATAGTTGGTGCAGCAGGCAAAGCTCCTGCTCATGGCAGGCATCCATAAAACCAAATGATGAATGTATTTCTGCTCTGTGACTCTGCTCCTTCAGAAAAAGTGCAACCCCATCCAGAGAAGGCTATCTACCTTCTTCTCAGTCTAGAGATCTACTTACTACTATCAAATTCTGCCTTATCAGATTGAGCATTAGTTTATTGGTCCTCATTGCTGTGACTACTAGTGATCCCAGCTCACTCAGGAATTCCACTGATCCAAGGAGAAGAAGAGATAATAGAATATCTTTATAATGGCACTGAATCCCATTTTGTTGAATTACTGTTCCCAGTAGTTTCATGTATACGTTACGTTAAAATAGAAAGGTGAGGAATTAGTATTTGTCACACGGGATGAAAGAGGATTACATCCGCACCATCTTCTGGACCTTACCTGTCAGAAAGGAATGCCTTTCCCAGGTAATCTTGCCAGATGGTCTTGACCAGCCTTCCCCAACCTAGTATCCCCCAAATGTTGGATTACAACTCTAATCAGCCCCAGTCAGCACAACAGTGGCTATGCTTGCTGGTGCTGATGGGAATCAGTGGCGTAGCGTGGGTTGTCAGCACCCGGGGCAAGGCAAGTAATTTGCGCCCCCTAACCCGTGGATTTTAGTAGGGGCAGAGAGCTGCGAGTGCGAGCGCCCCCCCCCAGATGTTGCGCCCAGTGCGGCCAGCCCCCCCTGCACCCCCCACACTATGCCACTGATGGAAGTTATAGTCCAAAGTATCTGGAAGACACCCCATTTCTCCCTCCCTTCAACCAGTGCACCAGAATAGCTTGTCCCTAAATCAGGCCTGGGGGAAAAGATCAAAATGGAAAAATTATTCCATTAGATTCTTCCTGTTTCTGGTCCATGTGATGGCGGAGGCTCTCTCTACATAGGAGAGAGGCGTAAGTGGCAGAGAGGAGAGCAAATGGGGTGAAAATCGCTCTCTGAAACCTCCTGGCAGTACGGGATGACTAGGGGGCATGCTGACGCCTCAATGCTCCCCTCCTCAGCAGATTGCGGCGGGTGGGGGGGGGAGGCACTGGGTGCTAAGTCCTCCACCATGATGTAAGTGGGGGATCACCCTTGTAATTTTCGGACTCAACTGGCATTAAGCAAGGGTGCTCACTGGAAAAAGTGCTTGACATCAGAACTGCGGGCTAAACGGCTGCAAAGGACTGAGGTTTGAAATCAGAAAGGATTCCAAACATGTTGGGAAGTGGGAGACCGCCTCCTGAAATGATGATTACTGAAATAATGATTAATGACTACAAGTGAGAATCTGAATCTGTGTGTGGAATGTTTAAAGCAGAGGTCGGCAACCTTATCGGAGGATGGGCCGGTTGGAGGAGCAACTGTGCGCGTGCGCACACACCATCAACCCGGAAGCCAGTCCCTGCGCCACACCACGCAGCACCGTACTGCGCCGGTAAGAGTGGGGGGGCAGCGGGGGCCAGCATGGGCCAGTTAGACAAGCCTCATGGGCCGCTACTGGCCCATGGGCCTTCAGTTGCCAATCCCTGGTTTAAAGGATAAAAGAGGGGGTGAGCCTTTTGTTTATTGGAGGGTGTTTGAGAACTCCCCCTGAAAAGACTGTGGAGATTTGGATCTAGAAAATCTTGCTATTCTTGACAAGGTTAAAGTAAAATCTTGGTGTGGTGGTGCACAGAGAATACACTTTTTCAAAGAGAGCCAGATTTGTTGAAGTGAACATGCGTGAGGTTTTTTTTAGGACTGGAGTTGTTGAGCTTTTCTTATGATTTTACCCCAGGACATTTACTGCCACAGGGGCCGGATTAAATCGACCAGCACCCCCCCTAAATGGACTTTGGACATGCCTGAGCTATGCACTGAACAACCACCATAATAGTACTGCAGGCACCCAGAAAGGAATGCTGCTCAAGGTCATCTTGGCAGAGAATAAGGCCAATGAAGATTTATCTTTTATATATGAAGGTTATATATCAGAACTGTTTCGATTAATGTCTGCAGGAGACTTTGTGGATATTTAAATTATAATTAGAAATCTTAATAATTACTCATAAAGGAAACAGCTTATAAGTAGTAAATAAGGAGGCCAGATACAGGATATAGGAAGTCTTTTATTTGGTTGTTTGTATTGTTGTATGTTATGCTTATTGTATGTTATGTTCACGTTTAATAAGGGTGGGTTTCTGTATTGGGGGTGGGGGGTTTATGTTATGTTGTAAATAAAATTTCCAATAAAAATCTATATATAAGAAAAGAATTGTCATACACAGAACGAAAGGAAAATAAGTATTATATTCTCACTTGAAGTTTTACAAAAGTATGTAAATGCTTTAAATACTGTAATGTTTCAACACAAATGGAAACTGCTAAGAATACAGCTGACAATTAAGGGATAATTTTGGGTAATGAGTTGTAACTGGAGATAATGTAAAATACACAGTAATATTAGAAGCTAAGGTTGCATCAACAATGGTGAGTGGGAAGTAATTTAATTAAAACTGTATAATAATAATAATAATAATAATAATAATAATAATAATTTATTATTTATACCCCGCCCATCTGGTTGGGTTTCCCCAGCCACTCTGGGCGGCTTCCAAAAGAATATTAAAATACTGTGATACATCAAACATTAAAAGCTCCCCTAAACAGGGCTGCCTTCAGATGTCTTCTAAAAGTCTGGTAGTTGTTGTTCTCTTTGACATCTGGTGAGAGGGCGTTCCACAGGGAGGGCGCCACTACTGAGAAGGCCCTCTGCCTGGTTCCCTGTAACTTGGCTTCTCGCAGTGAGGGAACCGCCAGAAGGCTCTCGGTGCTGGACCTCAGTGTCCGGGTAGAACGATGGGGGTGGAGACGCTCCTTCAGGTATACTGGACCGAGGCCGTTTAGGGCTTTAAAGGTCAGCACCAACACTTTGAATTGTGCTCAGAAATGTACTGGGAGCCAATGTAGGTCTTTCAAGACCGGTGTTATATGGTCTCGGCGGCTGCTCCCAGTCACCAGTCTGGCTGCTGCATTCTGGATTAGTTGTAGTTTCCGGGTCACCTTCAAAGGTAGCCCCACGTAGAGCGCATTGCAGTAGTCCAAGCGGGAGATAACCAGAGCATGCACCACTCTGGCGAGGCAGTCCGCGGGCAAATAGGGTCTCAGCCCACGTACCAGATGGAGCTGGTACACAGCTGCCCTGGACACGGATTTAACCTGTGCCTCCATGGACAGCTGTGAGTCCAAAATGACTCCCAGGCTGCGCACCTGGTCCTTCAGGGGCACAGTTACCCCATTCAGGACCAGGGAATCCTCCACACCTGCCCGCCTCCTGTCCCCCAGAAACAGTACTTCTGTCTTGTCAGGATTCAATCTCAATCTGTTTGCCGCCATCCATCCTCCAACCGCCTCCAGACACTTGGTGTCTGGTATTAATTTGGTATTAATTTATAATAATCTGTGATGACTGGATTGAAATTTGGACCATCAATAAAAATAATTGGCAAAAAAGAAAGAAAGAAAGAAAAATTACTCCAGGAGAACCTAGAGATCACATAGGCCCTTGAAGGAATCTTATTTTGCAGGAAATATTAGAAGGGAGTTGTTGGCAAGCAATTTGGTTCACCTAAACTAGTGAAGGAAAATCCGTGGGGAAAGGAAGGAAACATGAGACTTTTCAGTTTTCATTCATCTAAGGAAGAAAGGTAAATTATTTCAGCGGTCAGAGAGTGGCCTGGAGCTTATACCACTTGTCACTACGTATAGCCAAGAAATACTTCCCTACAGACTGCAGATTGCCTCCAAACATGGATCATGCAACACTAAGCTACTTAGCTGTACTAAACTGTACATGCCAACAGGACAGCACCGCAAAACAGAAACAAACCCAGTAAAATTCAGAAGATAGATAGATTAATCCAAATGAGAAGAAGAAATATTGATTCTATTCCATTTTGAGCACAAAGCTCTTTTTCAGGCAACAAGAAAAAGTAGACATATTAGATCGCCTCAAATCATGAATCTCCAGCACAAGTTACTTTTCAAGCTTTACTAGACTGAACAGCACCATGAGAAAGCATAGACAACAATATATAGAAATATATTAAGGGGGAAAGCCTTCATAAACAGCAGTAACCTCCAAACAATAAAAGCCGCTTAAGACCATATAAAAAAATCAATATTTCATAACTGGCACATAACACATTGGAAATACAGCACAACATAAGAATGTAACTTCAATCACCAATGGATTTAAACCTATAATACCTTATTTGCACTAGATAGCCATTGAGTAACAAACATGCAGTTAAGTGGAACCTATAAAAACTGTTTGGAAAATGCTTTGTTAAAAGCCTTTTTAAAAATACATTGAATTTTCCATAAGGCTCGCCATTGCCAGTGTCACATTGTATATTGCACTTCAAACATACTTAAAATGTTTTATTTGCAGCTATATAGCTGAGTATAGCTTACTCTTTTTGCAACTTTGTATTGGTGTTGGATGAACATTTCAGCATTCTTAACACTGAAGAGTTAAACCCTGTATTGTTCAACACATGTAGGTGTTTCTTTTTATATTATATGAAACTGCTATATCTTCCCAATGGTCCAGAAAGCAAGGAGAAGAAGCCAAAGGCTTCCATGTAGTGGCTGGTGTGCTAGCAGTTATTAAGCCTCAAAATTAGCTTTTGCCCACTACCAACACACATATTTTCCCTTCTGGTTTTCAAACACTATACAAGTAAGAATTTCAGCACTAAGCATTCAGTAATATTGCTAAATCTGGCAGGTAACCTATGGAAGACAAGCTGCAATACTTGGTAGAAATTTATTTGCAGGGTACAGTAACCATGCATAACCAAGCTACCTAACACCAGATCACATGGCCATTAGTTCACCAAGCTCTGTGCTGCCCCACACAAATTAGAAGCAGCTCTCCAAGAATAGAGATGAAATGTGGTATCTCAAGCATCACTATTTTCATCATTGGGGTGTATTTAAATATTTGACTCCCCTCCCGACTCACGAGGCAATGGGGAATGCCTACAAGAAGTTTGTGCATCCTAGGAGGGCAAGTCGCAGGAAGGATGATAAATCGAAAGCCTTCTTATGCCAAATTTCCAAGCTCAAATCCTTTTGTACAATCTCGGTGTTGCCCATTACGCTTATCAGTACTGCCTCTGTAGAGCCCCAAAGAATCTGTGGGCATATTGTACAAAACCAAGCGCACTGCTTTTAATATATCTTAAACTTCCATTTCAGAAGGCATTATTCCTATATAAGTCATAGTGTTAACTGTTTGCAATGGGAGTCTGAGTGGCGGTTGGCTTTCCTTTATCCTTATATAGTGTAAGAGAACTTCAAAAAATCCTGCAAAGATTATACAATATCTTTCTGGTTAATGAAACCAATTCATATGCAGTTTTTACTATTCTCAGGTGTAGCAGCAGGGATCAGATAGACTTAATTAACGGATCTGTCACTGCTGCAAGCCTATCTCAGGTACCTTAAAGAAATCACTTAGCATCTGAACAGTTCTACAATACTGTAAGGAGCGGTGAAAATAAGATTTCTAAAACACACAGAACCGCCTTATCTTGAAACACACCTGAGACCAGGGCTATTTGCTCTTTCTGGCATACAGCTTGTGGGGATGCCTGGGAAGAAACTGGCTCAGAGCCAAAGGGATTGTGGGGACCAAAAGGGATCAGTTCCTCTGCAGTCGAACATGTAGCTCAGTAGGTGTCCCCTGTAGGTGGCTGTTTTCACCAAGGTTGGAGCTATAAAGGCTTGTCCCTCAACAACAGACACTTAATACTGTAAAACAATAGAGACAAACATCTCTCACCAGCAGCCTCTAGTGATTAGCTGAGAAGGACCACACAAAAAAGTGTCATTCCAATTTTAGAAAATGACATCTCTTGGCCTCGGGGTTAGAGCTATGAAGGAGCTGCTGAAGTACAGAATACTAAAAAAATAAAATGTCAGCTTAAAATGCAATGAGTAAGAAGCCAAGGGACTGCACTCAGGCAACCTCATATACTTACCTCTGCCTTTGGGCAGCCAGAGCTTTTTGGTCATTCATCCAGAGTTGAAAGGGGAAGGGGCGAAACAGTTTTTTTTAAAAAAAGGTATGATTTGCAGCTATGAGCAAGAATTATTTAAGACTGGCTGCAGTCCTTAGAGGACTGAGAGTCTACTTTAACAGAAGTCTTTGAGGTTCGGACAGTGAACAGGTTACAGTACGAGGAAGATTAGCTCCCCACCCCCACCCCTTCCAAGAAGTATCAGTAATATTGCCATACTGCAAAGGAAACAAATTAACTTTATACTGTGGCACCCTGGTCACCATTTAAACATAAATGGAGAAAATGCATGGGGGAAGCCCACAATTTAAATGCATTTAAATGCTTGCTTCAAACAAGGCCACTTTCTATTTAAAAAAAACAAAGAATGCTGTATTTATTTTATATACCGGGGTGAGGAGTATTTTCTGAATGCCAACTGCTGAAAACTGTAGGAGGGAACGGTGCTTTTGTGCTCAGGTCCTGCTTGCTGGGCTACCACAGGCCACCAGGAACATTGTCTATGCTAGAAGGTGGGAGGGGAGGGTTCCCCCGCTCCTGTTATTGAGAACCTCAGTGCAAGAAATTAAAACAATAAAAGTGTCACCAAAAAAGTTTACAGGCATAATTCAAAACAAACAGAAAGTTAAAACCGCAACAGAATAGACAAATCAAAACTCATATTCATATGACGCCAAGTGGACTTTCTTGTTGCTTTTGAATACTAGCTGCTTGGAATGTGCAAAGCATTCCACATGCCTTAGCTCAGTAATCCTTACAAATATTCTGAAAGGCAGCTTGGCATTATTAACCCTTTATTGAGTTGGAGGTCTGAGGCTGAGAGACAATGGCTTAACGATGACCAATGTAACAAGTTCATGGAAGAGATGGCATGTTTGAATAATAATAAAGAGAGAGACTGCTCAATTCACAGTGCATTTTCTACTCAACCATATACTTATTTCTTAGTAGACATGTATAGGATAGCATTTTCAGGCCATTATATTAGAGCAGCAAGCCACTCCATAGTCTGAGGCTCATTCCCATGGCTAAAAAAGCATGTGCCACACACTTCCTTGGGGAATTGATAGACACACACCTCTCATGGTCGGTTACATAAATGAGTTCCAGAAAGTCTAGTAAATATAAAACACATACCAACACAGTTTTAAACTATTAAACTAGCAATTGTTAACACAGGAACAGACAAACGTGAACCCAGCCCAGACTTTTAGAAAAGAATTATTTTAATTGAACTTCTAAAGATTTAAAGCAGCAGCAGATCAGTGCTTTTCAATAAGTTTTTGAAAAGAGGCAGTGTTTTCAATCATGCAAATGCTACTCAAATGTTAAAAGAAAGTAACAATGCAGTTGGCATTCTGTAGAACATTAAGCATCTTTGAGTTTGGGATGAACATTCCTAGCATCATCCAGTTCAACCCATTACTGTAATTCTTCTTTCTACACACATAGCCCCTTTGTGACATCAGCATCTGAACAAGTAAGCTTCCACTTAACCATAGTTTCCTGTTTCATACAAATTGCGAAACTATGATTATCAGCTTCAGAACAAGCCAAGATAGCAAACCACAGTTTGAATAATGCCCTGGCTTGTTCCAAATCTAGTAACCATAGTTACCTGCTTTGGACCAAATGGTTTTTGAAGCTTATTCTACCACAAAGAGAATAGCGAAGGGACTGTGTGCATAAATGGTAAGGTCAACTGGGAGAGAGTTCCACAAAATTGGGCCCACAATACTGAATGCACAAATCCTTGAGGATACAAGTCATGCACCTGAGCCATGGGGGACCACTAACAGTCACTTCACTGAAGACCAAAGTGATTGAGCAGGGATATTAGGGAGCAGGGGACCCAAGTGGTTAAGGGCTTTGTAAGTTAATAGAAGAACCTTGAACCTGGCCTAGGAGCATATGGGCAGCCAGTGCAATATTTTGAGCACTGGAGTTATGTGCTGGTGATAGCCTGTCCCCATCAGCAGCTCAGTTGCAGCATTTTGTGCCTCCAGACCAGCCCCAAGGGTAGCCCCACATAGAGCAATAACTGGGTCTTGAGGTTACTAACCGTGGCCAGACTATCAAAGGACAGCCTTGTTTGGTGTTCCAGTAAGAGCTGCTGGTCATTGTTGTTGTTACTTTGGGGGGAGGTATCTTTATTTTAGAATTTCTTATGATTTCTGTGGAAATTATTCAGTGGGTGTATTCTGCTGTTTTATTTATTGCTTATGTTTTTAATTACTTTTTTTACATGTTAGAAGCCAGCTTGTGCATGGTTTTCACTCTGGGAAGATGGTACTCCTGGCCACTGAGGCTACCTCAGTCTCCAGCAACAAAGATGAATCGAGAAGCATACCCAAACCCCAAAATGATTGTCCAAACTCTCTCATAAATTTCAGCTGGCCAAAAAATAAAGGCAAAGTGTTATGTACTGAAGTTCTCACCCTGGGCCAGCAGGGGGATACCTTAGATAGTTATGCAAATGAAGGATCGAAAGTGACGTTCAGTGATTGGATAGTTTTAGAAAGTTGTTACAGTAACAAGGTACTGGAGCTTTATATAAGCAGAATGACTGAGCCCTTCAGCTCAGTTCAGTTCTGGCCTCAGAATAAAGAAGAGCTGTTTGAGGAATCGCTGTGTTGTCTGATATGTTCGCCCACAACCTAACACAAAGTATCTCAATGTTGCCTGTGTGCAGGAAAATGAACAAATACTAAACTCTGAATGCACATTACAAGCACAAACATGGACCTCAGAATGCAAGGCTGTTATTGGACCGTTGGTATATCCATGACAGCACAAAAGTCTACTTTTCCATTTTAGCCATGAAGTTGACTAAGAGGGGCATTCCTTTTGTTGTGATAGGGGAAAGAGAGCCATAAGAAACAGAAGACACAAAAGTGCAGATGGAAGAAAAATCTTCACAGCGGTCAATACTGAGAGGCTTGGAATGCAACAAAGAAATAAAACTAACCCCAGGCCTGCTTTTATACAACATGCACTTTCTCCAAACAGAATATTAAGCAGTCTGGATGCAATTACTCTTCTGACAGGCTTGTAAAAACACCCTACCCATATAAGTTAATAGTTCATAATTCATACTGATAGCTCTGTGCAAACAATAGACATGTATGTTGCTTAGCAATGCTCAAGAGTTTACCACCTTAAATCACTGAGCCTGTGAGTGAAAAACGAATGGGGCTGTTTTATAGCCAGATCTGCACTTTCAAGTTTTAAAGTAGAACATTTACTGGAGACATTAGAAGTAAATGAAGGTTTTAATCTTACAGCACTGTCACTTTCAGTTCAAATAAAGAATCGTGGAAACTATTCAGAGACACACATTTCTGATTTGATACAGAGCATTTAATCTTTTTAAATGCACACATGGTTCCTGCTGGCCAAGAGAAACAGTTATCCTGGGAGTATAAAATGGCTCTAATCTAATACTAACTTTACTATTATGAGGCTTTTATTCAGAAGAAGACCAAACACACTGCTGCTGCATGAATAGCAAGGTCATGGTATCTTGCAGGTTTCTACTGCACCTAATTCTGGCTCATAAGTGTTGTACACTATGCATGCAAATTAAAACAGGTGGGTTTGTAACATTCTATTGTTAAGGCTATCCATGGCTACTAGCCATGGTGGTTTTGGAGGCATCGATGCTTCTGAATACCAGTTGCTGGAAACCATGGGAGGGGAGAGTGCACTGGTGCTCATGTTCTGCTTATTAGTTTCCCATGGGCCACTTGCTGGCCACTGAGAGAACAGGATGCTGGACTAGATGGGCTACTGGCCTGATCCAGCAGGTGATCATTATGTTCTCAAGTTCTTAGATTTGACAAAAGTTAGGGAAACAAGTATCACTGTCTTCATTGATTCAGTATTTTATATTGGCCTCAAATTGTAAACAACCTCTCCCATTTCCCCCCACAGTGAACAGCATTCTTCCCCAGCCCGGTGATCTCTGGATGCTTTGAGCTACAGCTGCCATCAGTCGCTGCTGGCAGAACTATGCTGGCTGGAGCAGATAGGAGATGTAGGAAATGTTCTGTCTTAGCCTGAATGCAAGAGACCTCAAGCCTCTAGGAGTGCATATCATTCTGATAGTTGTGTTATTTTATCTGAAGGATAAGCATTTGACAAACATTTCTATGTCCTTAAGTACAATGGTTTCAGCTTTTCATAAGCAGTATAGATCATAAGCAACAATGCCTTTATGGTATCATCTGCAACTCACTGAGGGGGAGAAGCCCACTACAATCATTTGTGTCCCCAGCCTAAGGGGAATACATAAGACAGTGTGGAAGTTTCCTTTGCTGCTAAGTCTTTCAGCTGTAACATGATTAACAAGCTCTGCTAAGCCTGCACTAGGCAATGAGGAAGGACCTTGTGTCTGTTTCACTCCCTCGTTTTCAACAAGTGAAGGCATTATGGATGAGTTACTCATGATTATTGCTTCTAAGCTAAAAGAAGGGGTGGAACAGCCGGAGATTCATAACCAGGAAAGTACAGCAAGGTCAAGCCAACCTGCTAAAGGGAAGAGAGATTCACAATGTCATGGAAACAAAGCACTGTACAGAAGAGCAGCAGACATGTCCAGCCAATGGCAACAGGAGACTTTAGGTAGCCAACATGGTACTCTCCTGGACTACAACTCCCATAAAATCTGACCACTGGGCATGCATGATAGGGCAAGTGTGTGTGGAGGGGGGTAACTATGGCCCTCAAGTTCATTCCTGATAATTGGCCAAACAGGATGAATGTGGGAAGGTCCCACATTAGTTATCCCTGGACTAGACCTTTGAGTCCCTCCCCCAGAGGCCTGTAGCTCTTATCAAGTATGATAAGAAACTAAATGGGGGGACTACTTAAGAGACAATGTCTCACTTTTCTGCACATGGGGGGGGGACCTTTCCAAATGCTGTATAGCAAAAATAGCAGCAGCAGCAGCAAATGACAGTTCACTCAAAAATGAATCCAAATAGAAGATTAATAGTGTCCTGCCAGTATCTGGTAGACGACGGGAACCTTAAGTGTATAATTTTTGGACTCACAATTGTTTCTTTCCGCTTCTGCTACAATTACTTAAGTACTGTGTCTAGGGCTTGCTCACCTAAAACTAGTGATTAAATGTATTCTTGGAGCTGACAGTATGCAATTTTGTCCAGTGTTCTAGTCTGCTTGAATATATTATTAAAGCAATACTTGGTCTATTTTGGCTTCAGTGAATCAAACTTAGTTCCATTAAATAGTTAACCAGGGAGTGAACTGAAAAATAGGGAATCTCAAAGGACTGCACAAAGAAGATAAATTTACCTTTTGGAATAACTTGCCAAATAATTGCAACATGAGTGTGTATTTGTTGATCATCTCACTCAGCAAAGTGAGTGGTATTCAGCTCAGTCGTACTAAGAGTTGACTAGCTTAAGTTTCAATGGTTTGAATGGGTCTGCTTTTTGAGTATCTTTGTTGTTGTTGTTTAGTCATTTAGTCGGGTCCGACTCTTCGTGACCCCATGGACCAGAGCACGCCAGGCACTTCTGTCTTCCACTGCCTCCCACAGTTTGGTCAAACTCATGCCGGTAGCCTCGAGAACACTATCCAACCATCTCGTCCTCTGTCGTCCCCTTCTCCTTGTGCCCTCCATCTTTCCCAGCATCAGGGTCTTTTCCAGGGAGTCTTCTCTTCTCATGAGGTGGCCAGAGTATTGGAGCCTCAGCTTCACGATCTGCCCTCAGCTTCACGATCTGAATATCTTTACCTCCTTTCAAATACCACCAATTCTTAGTATACTATATGCATAGAAAATTTGCAGCCAAAAGTGCTAACATACAGTGGAAACAACCACAGTCCGGAAGTGGTTTGTAGAAACAGGGCCAGTGCCATGTTTGAGGAGGACCTCTCCACATTGGCAGACCTCTGCTCACAGACTTACCTGGCAGAAGCAACTGGGTCAGTGATCTTCCATTTGAAAAGATTCCACAATGCCTCAGAGTAACACAACATTAGAGCCATTGGAGAAATATAAAAGGGCAGCTTGCTGAACCAGCCAGCCAACACCAGAGGGAACAGGGGAGGTATAAGTTTTGGTGGATCTTGCTGACTCTGGGTAGAGAGGTGCTTCCATGATCATGCAAGATTCTCTATTTCAGACAATTTAAAGAATTCAGATTTTTAAAGCTGTAAGTGGATTTCAGCATTCTATCAAAATTATACTATAATGCATTGCTTGTAATAATGATTTAAAATAATCTTGTACTCAGCAGTGGCCCCTTCTCCCTTTACGATAAAGTATTGTTGAGTATCTTGTTGGTCCTTCCACATCAATGAACACAGCAGGTTACAAATTAAGAACTAGTATACAGTATATTGCAGATCGAAAGGTTTTAGAGAGTATTATTGTCATAGTGGAAAATCAAGAGCATTCAGCTACATAGCGATTCATCCACCTTACACATGATTCAGTCAGCAATTATTATTTTTTGAATTTGATCTAGCAGGAATTTCATGTACATCTAATAAGACAATAAATAGCGAACTGAAATGCCATAAATGACACTCTAGCCAAGAACAGAGACACCAACCTCCTATTTTATCAAGTATTTGGATCATTTAAGGAGCATGTTTGTGTCAATACTCTAGGACACCTCTTCAGAAGTAACACACATTCCAGCCTCTGATTTCATAACCACCCAAACGGTGTTATCAAAATATAGGGCATCCTTTTCTATCCTGTAAAGGAGGAATCTACGTATAGGAAACACACACTTCTATTCATCTCCATATTGCCACATCCTTGTTCCTACAGCAGAATAATACTTTCCAGCACAGAAAGGGTTCCAATTAGACTAATGAGCAGCACACGTTAACACAAGATGGAACACACAGGTTTCAAGTAGACTCGCTTCCACTCTCTGTATTCACCAGTCCCTTTCAAAAGTGAACTGAAGCTCCATCCAAGTGCAGCAGCAAGGTTTTTGAGGACTAAATTCAACCAAGCCATCTTCACACTTAACACCTGGCAGCATTATTTAGTTCTGTGTCTATTTGGGTCATATGAAGCTGCCTTGCTCCAAGGTCCCATATACACGATACATTTAAAGTGGTATGATACCACTTTAAAACAGTTATGACTTGCCCCAAAGAATTTTGAGAAGTGTAGTTATTATAGCTGCCGAGAGTTGTTAGAAGACCCTGCATTCCCCTCAAAGAGCTACAGTTCTCAGGGTGGTTTATCAGTCAATCCCTCCCTTCCCAGGAAAGTCTAGCTATCTAATTCTCAGGCATGGCAAGGACTTCATATCAACTCCTAAGCTCTTTTTGATTTTGTGAAAGTTAACGAAATCATGTTGAGATACACTTAAAACAAAGTATTCTATCATATAACGTACTTAATAGCACATAAGGATGCATTGCCCCATGAATTCCATTATTCCAGAACATAATAAATAAGCTCCACTTTTCAATTAATAAGTTATCCTGTTTAACTCTTTTACTTTATTTGACCATGCCTTAAATTGCTGGGGAGACTGGCTTCTCCACCCCACCCCATATGTAACGTCTATCAGTATATGGTGTTCTTAATAAATGAATTATCATTTTAGTATTTTTAATGTAACAGAGTAAAATCCAATAGTAATTGGATCTGATAATAGTTCATATCCTGTGGTATTTAAATAATCATTTATTACAGCAGTACTAAATGTTATTAGCCTGGAATACAACCAGAATGGGCAAAATATTTTACACACACACACACACACACACACACTTATGCGTGGGCATCAGGGGTTACATTTGAAATACTCTTTATGCAAAGCCATCTACCATTAAGTTATGGTCCCCAATTAAAGTTTCTATCCCTTGTTCACTTAGGAAGTACTTCACAGGTACACACAGTCTAGTCAGAAGCAGACCCCTTCATCCCATTGTGTTTATTTTAGAAGTTATTTTTTTTAAAACCAAAACTATAACACTCCCATTAGCACTGGCTTTTAAAAACTTATCGGGTAATAAATTGAGTGTGGGTTGTAACACATAAGCATTTTGTAACAAATTCAGGTCTTAACAGAGGTACCCATGAACCACACAATTATTGTGACAAGGTTATTTTCCCCTGGGAGAGAGGACTGAGCTTAGTGGTTCATCAACGTATTGAAATTGCTGAGGCAGATCAAAGTGTGGGGAGGAGGAAAAGTGGGGGGTGGTGAAGTGCATGATCCAGCACTCTAATTCATTCATTGACTACCGCATTTGCACGGCACTAATTTTAGTAATTAGGGAGAGAAGTCCATTATTACGCCATCCATTAAATAACGATCAGTAACCTTAATGGCTAATTGGAAAAAAAAAAGATTTATTGTACAAAGCATACCAAATCAAGCCAGAGTCAGCTACTAAGAACATATGTTGGGTTCCTTAATGTATATTTTCAAGAACTCTACTGCCATTTAGGGAGTGGGGAAAAGGACCCATGTAGAAGTGAAACAGAGCCTAATAACAATTACACTGACTGAAGCAAAAAGTAATTCATAGTGAGCATAGAGAGGGAGAAAACAATTCTCTACATGCTTTCAAGCAGCTGCTCTACTGTTAATGGTAGAGCATGGTGCTGATGCATGCAGGTATATTTAAGTCATTTCTAGATGTTGCCGTATTTCACATACAAAAGCTGCCTGCTCTTGAATAATGCATACCACAGTACACTGAATTCAAGAATGTTAGATGCAAGGCAGGATTTTCGCTTCGTCAATTAGACAGATGACCTGCAACTACTGGAGTGAAGGCTGTTGTGCAACAGACGTGAACTTTTTCAGTAAGTTTCCATTCCTCCGAGACAGAGACAATCATTTCTCAAGACATCTGCTGTCCTCTGGCAGTTTAAATTTCAACACAAAGGTGAGCTCTTTTACCATGGCAGGTGCAGGTTCTCTCTCTGGCTGCTTTCCATGTCAGAAAGACAAATTTAACTATGTTGTCACACAGGGGCTCAAAGCAATGCCCTGAGACTGGTCTAGTTTGGAAACATAGACCTTGCGCTGACTATAAGGCACATTCATTTCCTCTTCCATGTTCTATCCTTTATTAACAACCACCACATATGGCGTGAGTAGCAGTCATGTTAATAGCTTTGGGTTAAAGATCCAGATTTCAGCTTCATTCATTTGTGGGAAAATGAGAATGGGTTCATTTACACATGTTCCAGAGCTGCAGAAGCTTAATCATGAGCAGGCACAGAAACGAAGAAAAACAAAATTAGAGAACTGTTAAACTAGCAAAGTATTTTTAGGAATGTCATACCGTTGAAGAAACCTTACATATCTGTTTTAGTTGATTAAGCAATTTTACAGTCAATTAAGTTTCATAGGTAAAAGCAATTATGAAGCCAAAAGTATGATTTTAGATGTTTGCATTCACCATAAATGAGGCATTCCCACCTAGACCCAGTGGCGTAGCGTGGGTTGTCAGCACCTGGGGCAAGGCAAGTAATTTGCACCCCTAACCCATGGATTTGCGCCCCCTAACCCCCAGATGTTGCACCCGGTGCGGCCGGCCCCCCCTGCACCCCCCCACGCTACGCCACTGCCTAGACCTAACAGTATCTTGAGGTCACCACAGTGGCTACTCCTGACCTAGTGAGTGTGTGAAGAGGTCTTTTCATGAAGACGAAAATGCAGTTTTTTCCCCTGTACTAACTAAAAACGGCAATGTTGTGTGGCAGCATGCCAAAAACAAAGAACAAAACTCAGTCACTATAAAACAACAAAAAACCCAGCAACTATGTCACCATCAATAGCAAGTGCGGAAAGGCCCTAGGAGATTCTGTTGACACTGCTAAAAAACATATCCACAACTCAAGTCCTACTTCAAATGACTGGGAGCCAGTTACGTATATCTCCAGTGGCCTCTTAATGTGCCCTGTGCACACTCCACAGGTGCTGGTTCTATGCAATGCTGCATACTCAACATCAACCATTTCATCCAAAGTTGACAAAACCATACAAACTGTGCATCAAGATTGCATGATGAGGGAGGGAATATTCTAGACATGATGGGATTCCTTTTCAGCCTTGCATGAGCATATGAAGCCGCACTTGGGGTAACTAGTCTTCCATACCTGGTTTTTAAACTGCCATTGCAATCAGATTTAGTAGACATTTTAACCTTTTAAACATAACCTGCAAAAAAGGGCACAGTTGCTCTGATGCTTTGCATCAGTTAAAGCGTGAATCAGCTTGCCGTGTGGTTGGGTGGCCAAAAAGAGGGCATAAGGCGGCTGCATGGCACCTACTGCTTAGGGGCAATTATGTAGATGTAACTGACCTATGTAAAGAGAAACAATACTAATGCATGTAAGCAGCATGGTTTCACAAGAAAGAAACAAAATCCACCTTGGAAAAGCTTGCTTTCCCCCCTCAAGACTTAAAAAAATGGAATGAAGCAGGTGCGCTCTGGAGAGTGCTTTCTTTCAGTGGATATACACCTATGATTTGTAGAGTTTAATTGGGCTCCAGCTGGGGTTAATTGTTCCCCCCTCCACCGTTCTTGCTGTTTTTATTTCTTTTCTACACAGCAGATTAACGGGAAACAGAAACCCCCTGCTCCAAGGCTACAAGACCGAAGCTGTGAGCAGCAGAAAACATCTGTCTTTCATAAGAGCACAAGCCAAGGGTATGCAACATAGTGCGCTCAAAATGTTCTGGGGGTTCCCAGCTCCCATCACCCTTGGTCCCAGTCACCATGGCCAGTTCATACCATATAAGTCATATAAGTCATAGCATGTAAGTGTGAAGGTTCACAGAGCAAAAACTGCAAATGCTTCGCCCTTCCCCAGAGGGTGCTCGTTACTAAGCCATTGCTTGGTTCAGTGTTGTGTGAGAACCCAGGCCAGCAAGAATAAAGCTTAGTGTTGCACTGACTTCTCTGGTGGATTGTGGCAAGTTGGAGCCCACCTTGCTGAGATCCCTTCAAACTGGGAGCAAGTCCTCTATGGAATGGCAGCTTTGACCTATCTTCAACTGCTCAGTTTATGGGGAACATTTTTCAAAGAAAAACTCCTTAGAAAAATTACAGCGAAATGTCATCTATAGCTGGTTTTCTTTCTTTCTTTTTTTCATTTTAAACAAAACAAAACATGAACACCAGACCAAACAAACCTCATAAGAAAATGTTCAACTAAATCCACCCACACAACAGTAGGAGCTGTTATCTCAGAAAAACGATTTAGAGGTCATAATTAATTTGATCACTGCTGCAAAAATAGGGATTGCAAGAAACTGGGGAAAGAGCACAGCTCCTACTCTTTTCAAGTGGAAAAAAGTGGTCTATCACAACTACTCAAATTAAATTACTATAGGAGAATAAAAGCAAATCTACACAGTACGTATGAAGAAGTGGGTGCTCTACTTGATGTTTTGGAATAAAAAGTACAGTGGCACTATAAAGCCATATGTTGTTTTTTTATTTATTATGCTATCATCTGAAACATTTGTTACCAATATATTACAAACATTAAAAATACATAAAAAATAAAAAAATGAAGGAGCTAGACGTAAAAGCTTCACAGTCAGATGAATACAGTGTATTATGTTCTTCACTTCTTGTTTATTGGAAATTTGCCACCCGCATAAAGGTGGTGCATAAATCTAAATAGCTTCTATAAGCTAACACAAATGCTTGGATAAACATCAGGTGTAGGAAGCCACATGGTTATTTCTTTATTTTAAGTATCCCACCTCCCACCCTCCTTCCACTAGATCAGCATTACAGTGGTACCTCCGGTTGTGAACGGGATCTGTTCTGGAGAACTGGCCGTATCCCGAGGAATTCACAACCGGAGGACCACTTCTGCACATGTGCATGGCATGTAGAGCACTTCTGTGCATGCGTGTGTGACAAACCCCAGAAAAACACTTCCGGGTTTGCCGCGTAAGTGGAGGTACAACTGGATTAGGAAAAGGTCAAATAGTATTATCGAGGATGTGGCCAGGGAAAAGCCATGAATTACAAACAGAATTCCACAATAATCTTTAAGGGAGGTGCGAAAATCCTATGTGGTATTAAAATGAATGAATATAACTAAGTTAGCTCCATTCATTCAACGGGTTTGCTCAGAGTTAAAATTTAGTTGAGTATCATCCTCTGTGCCTAAAATATAACTTTATGTTATATGGTGAAATTATTTTAAATAAGGCAAATGGTTAATAAGGATTGTTGGGAATCCAGAATGACTTTGGACAGCATGGCAACTAGCAAAAAGCAGGAATAAAAATGCTCAGTTTGTCCTGTATGAATCAAGTATGATTTTTGGTCTTCCTTTGTCACATATTATGAATAGAATCAATCAGTTTGACACTTTTTTCTCCTTGACTTAACATATTATCCATTCATTTATGAATCCTTTTTAGTTATTGATAGAACATTTATATCATATATGACAAGTCTCATCATAATATAAAATACTTCAGCAATATCTTTGCAGATTTATTAATGAATATTAATTGCTAATCATTTACTTAATCTTGACAATTTAATAATACAAGAGACCGAGTTATTATTTACTTCTTAACACATTTTTTTGCCCTGCTCTTCAGTCAAAAAATACTCCTAGAGAGGCTTACATACAATCATTAAGAACAAAACAGTCCTTGCCTGCAGGGTTAGAATCTAAAATACAAGACACAAATGGGAAAATAGATGAGAAGGGAAGGGGGGAAAAAACCACAAGTACAATTTCTTAAAATTAAACACTAGTTTCTTATAATGACCCAATGTAATGGAAACAGTCTAGGGAGAGGCAGTAGCAAATGTAGCTGGCTCCCCTCACTGAACTGACAGTTGCCTTTTTTCCCTCTCTCTCTCTCTCTCTCTCAGGCCACATGCAAACCATACCTGTCAGCTCCCTATAGCACAGGCCAAATCACCTGGCAAATTAAGGACCTGTACTCTCATCCCATGAAGCCCCAACGCTGGTAGCAGCAGGTGTGATACAATAAAGCAGGCATGTCCAAAGTCCATTTTGGGGGCTAACCAGGCCTGCTGGTCAATTTAATCCAGCCTCTGTGGCAGTTTATTTCCTAAGGTAAAATCCTAAAAAAGTAAACAACTCAAAAACCTCAATCCTAAAAAAAGGCCAACAACTTTGGTGGCCCTTTGGTCAGTCCTCACGGCCCTTCACTTCATCAAATCTGCCCCTCTTTGAAAAAAGTTTGGACACCACTGCAGTAAGGGATGGGGTGGGGGTTAAAGCTACACTCACTCTCCAACACTTACTGAGGATCTTGGGCAATTCACTATCTTTCAGTCTAATCCAACTCAACACAATTGGCAAAATGATTTAGTAGGTGGGGAGGGGGAAAACTCTGTGTGTTCCTTAAATGAAAAAGTGGAATAAACTAGGAGAAAATTAGGCTCTTTGAATGAAGAAAGGCATAGAAGTGTAATATATACATAAAATATCATCTCACATCCCCAACAAGATCATATAGCCACAATTTACCCTTTCCCCTTAATCTGCTATTTTGGCTATTTGGATCCATGGTCAATCTGGATTCTCTGTGGAACCTGTTGCCCCACCCCTTCAAAAATGACACAGAAGTGAGTGATTTCTTTCTTTGGGGGTGAAGAGGACTAAAACCTATGTGACATCTTGTTGCATGGGAGTGCGCTGCTTCTGGCTGCTGCCATACTGAATGAGGAAGCCAGTGGTGTCACAACGGGGGGCGTGGGGGTGGTACGCCCCGGTTTCAATGTCTGTGGGGGTGACAAGAAGTCACCCTGCAGGGGCTCATGGCAGCGCAAGCAGTCATTGTGCTGCCTTAGCCACCTTTGGAAGATCCTCCGTTCGAGGCTGCAGCCGCGAGCAGAGGATCCCAGCACCATCCGTACAGCGCTGGAGCGGCACTGGCGGCAAACCGCTATACAGCGCATGTGCAGCGTCACTACGTATGGTGTATGGCCTTATGTAGCAATGCCTCTTTCCCACAGAGTATATCAGCTAGAGCAGCTGGTGCTCAGCAGCCATTTCTGATATTTTGAATAACTCTGAGTTTATACTGTTTCTATTTTTGCCTTATTTGACTGCTACTGTGTTTTCTGATTTAATTATAGTGATGTTTGCTAATTTTGTAATGCCTTTCTTGTCACTGTGAGTGGCTCTGAACTCAGCGTTGTTGGAAAAGTTGAATACAAATATTAAATAAAAAATAAATCCTTACACTCTCAATAGGGAACAGAAGAAAGCATTCAAAGCAGCCAGCCAGCCTCTGATTACCAACTTTCAGCAGACATATAACTTAACTTTAAATTTAGCTATGTAATTTAGTGTCAGCCATGAAGGGATACTTTGATTTGTACTTTTAATTAAAACTGCTTTACACTGTGCTCCTTGATGGAATTGTAAAAACACTGGGCTGTATCGACTTGTGTCCTTCCACTCACAGAAGGTTCTTCTATCCAGCAGAGGCTTCCATAAAGTGTAGCAGGGAGATGCACCCTGCACCCCCATATCTGCTCCAGAAGATTGGGAGATCCCTCTAAACATACGAGTTCTCATATAAAGACTAAACGGAAAGGGGAAATGAGCAAAAAATCATTTCCTCCTTGTTCTATTCACTGAAACTGGTTCAAAGAACCTTCTATGAATGGAATGGCACAATTCAAACTTAAGGAGTAACCCGGCACCTCATAGAAAACAGAAAATGTTTATTTTATGCTTTATTGTTGTAATTCACCCAGGAATCTTTCGACAGAAGGGCAGGATCTACATTTTTAATAATAAATGTGAATCACATCCAAAAAGCAACAATTGGCGTATTAAACACCATTCAATTGTGTGTTATTTCATTCTGCTTCTGTCCTAGAACTAACTTCCATTCATTTGCACATTACAATGCCTTATTTTAATAGAATAAAAGTGACACGGAAATACACATGCCTTCAATTCTTCCTTTCAGACACTTTTAATCTCACAATGCACTCTCTTAAACACACACACACACAGTCTCTCCTCTGTGGTGAATTCCTGGGTTTTTCAAATGCGTGTGTCATAGCCTTTACATTTGTTAGTATAAACCAGACACTCAATGCTTTATCCCTGTCATTTGAAGGAGTGTTGAGAGACAGAAAACAGAACAATGTATGTTTAAGAGGGCTTGGCTATCAGCTTTGAACGTTTGTCTGGATTTTTAAAAACCATATGTGAAAGCCTACTTTGGTTTTTGAACCATGGTTAAAAATGCTCCCACAGAATTAGTTCCAAGCAATATTTAGCCAATGCATAAATAGTCAATAAAAAGAAGTGTAGTGAGTTTATTCTTTTTAACAGATTGCAATTGTACCTGAGCTCTTCAGAGCCCTGCAGTCTCCGCTAGAGTTCTGTCTGTATTCATTTCCAGAGTACAACAAAGAAAACCTGATTCCACTGAGCAGAAGAGATAGTGGTTACTTATTATTTCTGAGAGAGAGCAGCCTTTGCATAAATGTTTGGTTTCAAGAGTCACACAATGAAAACCTGTAATTACCAGTGAAAACAGGAGGCCAAAATTAAGCCTTAGAGGATCCGTGGCAATTGGCAAATGGCTACCCACAGTGGTGGGTCTCCGCATCTCTAATTTCAGTAGTGCCCTGTGCAACACCAAAATTTGGCACCCCACCTGGTTTCTCACCTTCTCTTGGACAGATGCAGTGCCTGCTGTGGTGCTCCAGAAGCTCTGCACCCAGTCCATGTGAACCAGCTGCACTCCCCTAGACCTGCCTTTGCTACCCACAAGAGCACGATCTTTAAGCAGCAATTATTTGGCATGGTTTTCACTCTTTAGATAGAGCATCTTTTAATTATATTATAAGGGCGATCAGGATTTCGCAGAAGCCGTCATAGCGGTAAGTAGTGTGAAACTGCCCTTAATCACTGAATAAACTACTGAAATACAGTGGTACCTCGGGTTACATACACTTCAGGTTACAGACTCCGCTAACCCAGAAATAGTACCTCGGGTTAAGAACTTTGCTTCAGGATGAGAACAGAAATCGTGCTCTGGCGGCGTGGCAGCAGTGGGAGGCCCCATTAGCTAAAGTGGTGCTTCAGGTTAAGCACAGTTTCGGGTTAAGAACAGACCTCCGGAACGAATTAAGTACTTAACCTGAGGTACCACTGTATTGAAAAAATGAAACTCTCTGCACAGAGTCCAGTTTCTGCTTGAAAACTGAGAAATCAATTAGGCTGGGAAAAACATCCTACACAATGCCCAGGGACAGGAGGAACCATGTTGGTGGATGGCTAAAGCTGAAGGGGAAATCAGGGGTAGTAAGGTAACTGGGTACAGAATATTTAAATGAATCAGAAGTCCCAGGGCTCAGGAAAAGAGATACATTTAAGCAAAGGAAGGGCTAATGACATACCTATGGAAAACATCTCACATTGCTGAAAGACAGCAGTAGGGGAAAGAGACTGGGACACTTCCTTGAGGAAGTAGATGACAGTAATGTGAATCTGAATAGTGGGAGATTCAGGACAGACAGGACCAACCCAGATGGTTCCAAAGTGGGGATTGGACACATTTATGGAGGAAGACACTCTAAATTGCTAATAGTCTTGATAGCTGTATCTCCAGCGTCAAAGGCAATATGACTCATTACCCATTGCTAGGAGTCACAAACAGAAGATTCTGCCCACGTCCTCCTTGAGGGCCTCCCATAAGTTGGCCACTGTGGGAACTGGGATGCTGGTTAGATAGGTCTTTCATCAGATACAACTGGGTTTTTTTTTCTTATGTTATTAGGAGTTTTTTAAAGGTTGGCTGGCCAAAACCTCAGATTTCGGCTGTGTGCTTCTGGTAGGAACAAGTGACCAAATGTTTTCGCTGGGGGAAGGCAGCCTGCATAGCTGAGTCTTTGGCACACTGTTTCTATCCTGAAGCTTACGGTAACTTAAAGCAATGGCCACTGCTGCATGTATGGCAGACTACCTCATACCTCACAAGCTGTAGTGTTGAAAACATTAACAAATTCATTGAAGCACATGGTCTCATGGCCCAGAGTCCACTTAGTCAGATACAACTTGCCCACAAAAGCTTATGCCACCATACATTTGTTAGCCTTTATTAAAGGTGCCACAAGGTTCTATTTTTACTGCAAGAGACTAATGCAGCAACTCTTTAGGAATTAGTCAATGGAACTCTACGTTCTACTGATGGTATTTACCTTCCTGTTGTTACCCTTTGTTCCCTATCAGAAAACAAAAGCAGTAAACCACAAGTTCTCAGGAAAGAGAGGTTAATCACTTCCAAATCAGCTGTCATCCCTATGTTGAGTATCCTTCAAACCACATGAAAGTGTGTTCTCTCTGTGATGCCCAGACAACATGACTAAGTACAATAATTAATATATGACATGATATAATAAGATAAGATATGATATGATATATGATATGATGATAGGATAGGATAGAATAAGATTTCTTCTCTTCATCAGAAGATCACAGGGCAGTTTACAACAGACCTGGTTGCTTCTCAGAAGCTGTAACACAGAACTTAACTTTCCTTTTATGCTCCCAGAGGATTATCATCATATTAACTGAACAAAAAATAAAAAATGTATAATACAATGGAATGCCATCAATCTACCAAACCATGTTTTCCAGGAAAATATATTTCGAAGTGTTTATTCAGCTATGACAGCCAGACATAGGCATGCCTGCTTTAGATTTATTAAACTCCAAACATTTCAATATGACGTTTTGCAGATGCTTATGCCCAGCCATCCAATTCATAGAGATATTGCTGCCTCAAGTACCCCAGAACACAATTCTTCAGAAAATGAAAATTCAACAGCGATTGCAGTATGAGGGGGTTTGCCTTCAATAATTTGTTGGAGGGGGTCTAATTAAAGTGATGTAGACAGATGCATTTTAATTTAGCATCTTCTGCTCATTAGAATTTAACACTCTTTCTTTGTCCTCTATTAAGTTTAATTCTTGCTTGTAACAGTCAAGAGGATGCAGATGGAAATGAAACTGACCAGAAAGAAGAAAGGAATTAGGATAGGTTAAAGGAGTTTTCAAAATAGGTTTTAAATAGTGCTTGGGTTTTTTTAATTACACCTGGGGAAAACCATCTGAAAAACAATTAGGAGTAATTTCTAAATGCTTTCTAAAGCTCGTACAAAGTGTTGGGATTTTTGTGGTTGGTGGGGAGGTGAGCTTGTACACTGTGACCAATAAAGAACTGCCTGCAGATCATCCAACAGGTTCAATGTAATCACCAGGTCGCAAATGAACATGCATAACATTTCTCTTTAATAAAGCAGTTTCCCTGTTCAAACGCAATGGAAAAGTGTGGTTTTCCATTACAGTGTGTGAGAGAAGAGGGTTAGCAGTCACAACACTTGTTCTCTATCAAATGAACCATCGTTTATCAAACTGATATAGTTAAGTTTGCAGTGGTGGAGAAAGGGGGTGCGGCTCACCCCAGGTGTCATCACTGAGGGGGGGTGACAAAATGAATTGTTGTTGTTTTAAAAAAGGGCTCACGAAACTTTTTAGGAGCGACATGGTGGCTTAGGCGCCTGCAGGTTCCGCATTGCCTGAAATGGCAACGTGGGACTTGCATCTGCCTACTGCCTCTCCCTCAGCCGCTCTACAGCTGGGGGGGGGGGGGCAGAGAGGCTCCACATGGTGGAGAGACTCGCCCCGCCCCATGGGTGGATCGCCCCATCCCTGGCTGCATGACATGCCCCCGCACCAGGCACCCAAGCAGCTAGTTCTGCCGCTGTATGTTTGAATTGCACCACAGAGTTAATTTTTAAAAGCAATCTTCTGGTACTCCTCTTTCAATGCTAAGTGCCAGACGGCGAGTTTATATAATTAAGCAGCAAATCTTCAACTGTGCCGTTTTATACCATTGTAGCTGAGGAGCTGCATGTTTGAATCCTTGTCGAGGGGAGGGGGAGCCACACCTCTACATGTTCAAATTGCATGCCATGGAAAAGAATTGGCCACCTCCCTACATGCAAGGACATCACATATAAATTCATGGATAACGGCTCATATTCTTAGTCACCACACTAAGCTAGCTCTCATGAAAAACAGGGCATGGGGATCAGAACATTGTTGGATTACCTGGACATTCAAGTCTGGAAAATGTGGAATGGGTGGTTATTGGAACCAGAGCTTGTGGCAGAAGAGAGAGAAAAATGAGTGGACACTGCCTGCAGGAAACTGGAGGGCATCCTGCTCTAGAGCAGAGAAATGAAACTATTCTGACAGCACAAATGGCCAGCAGATTAATGGCGATTCAAAACCTGAGTTTTAGAAAGAAAAAAACTAAGTGCATAACACAGCTGCAGTTTTTACCTTTGGATTAGGTAATTCTTATTAGTTTAATGCTTCCACACCATATAATCTATTTGTTTCACAATGCTGGCTGTAACTAAACGTAACTTTACAAAAGGCACATCCAAGGTGCAAACTTCCATTCCAACCATTTTTAGCCTCTGTTGTGAATGCACAACATGCCCTAACAAAAAAAGAGAAAGGCTCTTTGAAATTCATCACCTTCCCTTGTTTCTTACTCCTCTATGACATATTAAAACCTCATTCTTCCCTCTTAGCAAGTTTCCTGCTTCGGAATTCCTTTTTTCAGACTCATTCCTAAACACCTGAAACTGAATTCAAATTAATGTGAAGTCTGACAGCTCATTAAATCAATGCATGAGTTTCACGTAACAGAAAACAAGGTGGCTCTGTGCAAACAAGTTTATCCGGAAATTTGCTGCCAAAGTATTTGCCTTTTTCTCCACCACCAAACCTGTTGGTTTTGAACTTGATGTGAACTTGACATGCCAAAGGGAGTGGTGGATATTTATACATCCAATTTAAGATGTAGCTAAGGCAGATGGGCTGTAGGAATAAATAACTGTGCCTTCCATATTTTGTGATAGTTTGGGTAAGTGATTCATGAAGCAGACATGGGCATAAACCTCATCTAAATTTCCTTATAGTTCACAATTGGAGATGGTGAACTAGGCAATGTTGCAATTCATCTGAATACTGTATACATTTCCTTCCAGATACCAAGTATAAAGGAAACCTAGATGAAGTATACTTAGTATCCTCATTTAAAGCTAACATTGTGAACAGAGGAATCTGCCTTATGCCGAATCAGACCATACATCTATCTATTTCAGTTCCGTTTACACAAACTGGCAGCGACTCTCCAGGGTTTTGGATTAGCAGCCTCTCCCAGCCTGACTTGGGAGATGATGGGAATTGAACTTGTGACCTACTGAATGCAAAGCAGGTATTCTACCACTGGGTTATGGCCCTTCCCCACTGCCGATTTCTCAACCACCCTTAAAAGATTAGGGTGTAAATTGCCTCCCTGCCCCTCCTTCCCCTCTTCTCCAATACAAATTCTTTCCCCTTTCTTTGTCGGCCACATCCCACAGCTCAGTACCCAGTAACCAAGACTAGCCATAGTGAGTCCTAACCAGTTGCCATCTTACTCAGTTATCTGAAGAAAGTTTGAATGCTGTAACAGGGAGCTGTGCTAGTGTTAACCATGGTCAGTGGGGATATAGATGTAATCTTAAAACGCAAGTAATACAAATTTTGTCTTACAATTATGTGGTTCTAAGGGAAAGATGAGGGAGATAGATGGTGGGACCATCTACAAATATAGCCTTTTCCAGATCTTTTAACCCTGGCTAAGAAAACCACTGTATTATGTTTGTACTGGGTAAATTGAAACAAATTTTAAAAAACCTCAACCAATTATACTGTGGTTTGTGTGCTCCCAGGCATTCTATTCCAAATCACTGCAATTGCTTTTATTCGGGGGCGGAAGAGGGGTGCATTTGCTTTTTTATATTAAAAGAAACCCTTTTCTCCCCCGCTTTCTTCTCACATTTACTTATGCCCAGCTTCAAATATAAGCAGTCTCACTGCCCTTAAAGGTTACCCCTGGGTCTTTCTTTATCTTTACCACAGAAATAAAATTAACGTAGCCCTGGGGTTGGAAGCAAACCATTATATACTTGTGCTTAACACACTTTTATACACACATTTAGGATCTATCAATTTAGAAGCTCTTGTTCACCACCCACAGCTACTTCCTCTTAGCCTAGCAGAAAAATAGTTCTTCGCTGCTGCAGGCTAATTACACCATCTGTTTAGCCGCCATACAGCAACGCTACAGACATAGCACATTAACTCCTTTAACATTCCCAAACGGAGCTGCCTTGGGCTGCCCTCATACTGCTTCAGACTGCGAAAGACACAGTTGGGGCAGAAGGCAGTGGAACTCAAAAACTCCCTATTATTTGTATTCCTTGCTTCCTCCAATACAGCTGCAGTGCTGAGTCTCCACAGGGACTTCAACAATCTGACAATTTCCCTCCACCTCACCTCAGTGCTGTAGTTGCCAGTTGTCAGGACTGGCAATAAAAACCATCAATCTCCCTTCCTCACACATACACACAGGCGAACCCATAGAAAAAGGGAGAAAAATCCACGCAAGGCAGCACGGCTTGTCAAAAGAAATAGGCTGTTCCCAGGCAGAGCATGCAAAACAGAGAAATGATTCAAATACAGTCTGAAGTCTACATTCTAAAGATCTAATGCCCAACAGGCCAATGTTTGGAAATACGGCCTGTCGAACTTTTACACTCTCTTTATATGCACATATCCTTCATACACCTTACGGTGTTCCTGAAACTTTACAGAACAGGCCCTCTGTTTAGGAAACTTATTAGACCTTCTAGAACACCATATCCTAACAAAGCAGCTTCTTTGGGTTTACTTCCCAAGCTCTCATCATTCCTCTACCACTTTCTTCCCAAGCTGCCTGAACCCCATCAGCTGTGGCTCCTACACATATCTTACTTCTTTCCCTTTAGCAGGGGTGAACTTTGGTCTTTCAAATTTTAGTGGTGCCCGGTGCAACGCCAAAATTCAACACGCATGCCCCTACCTCTCACCTTCTGTTCTGCTCAATACACTCTGTCAGTTTGGGTGTCCTGCAGCCCCTAGGCTTGGTGCCCAGTGTAGTGGAACTGGTCGCGCTGCCCTAAATACGCATCTGCCTTTAGCAGCTACAGCCAACTACAGGTATGAAATAAGATGCCACAGCAAAAACATGCATGGTGGAAACGTCAGACAAGGAACAGAAGATTACCTAACTGCGGTCACCACTTTAAATACACACGAGCCAGAATCATCTCATATAAATGTCAGCTTTCAAGCCTCATTTGTGGCGATCAGGTATGTCAGACCCTCCAAGTGTCTCTATTTTCCATGGATGTCCCCGATTTAGAGAAGCCGTCCTGGTTTCTGATTTAATCCTGGACTGTCCCACTTTTCCTTACGATGTCCCTATTCTCACTGGAGAAATGGTGGAGGGTATAGTGTTATCTGACCCCTGAGCCATCTGAAGGCAATCCTGTATGGGGAAGGGTTTGTTTTTTTTAACGTTTAATGTTTTATTATGCTTTTATATATGTTGGAAGCTGCCCAGAGTGGCCGGGGAAACTCAGTAAGATGTGTGGGGTATAAATAGTAAAAATATCATTATGGAATGGGATGTCCCAATTTTCATCAGAGAAATGTTGGAAGGTATGGTATGTGTGAATACAACCATTTTCCAGTTGTAGGGTTTACTCCAAAGCTTAATTGACTGAGTAGCAACCAATACATTTTATGGTTTGTCAAATATTTGAGCTGAATATACTCACCTTTTGAGAAGATCTTCAACAGTGCTAAAATACTTCCCCCTTTCAATTAGTTTGTGGCAGTCCTGGTAGAAATTTCCACTCATTCATTTACATTGAGCTCAGTGTCAATTAGCGACACCATTTATACAGGCAACTGTCTATGTAGCATCATGATGTCCTCCTGTTCACCATATAATTCCTGACAGAGTGTGGGGCTAATCAAGGAAGCAGCAGCCTAAGAGAAATTTTAAAGGGATCTCTTTTTAAAATACTTTTTTGAAGAAGAAAAAAGATAAAGGACCCCTGACAGTTAAGTCCAGTCGTGAACAACTCTGGGGTTGCAGCGCTTATCTTGCTTTACAGGCCGAGGGAGCCGATGTTTGTCAGCAGACAGTTTTTCCAGGTCATGTGGCCAGCATGACTAAGCTGCTTCTGGCGAAACCAGAGCAGCGCACGGAAATGCCGTTTACCTTCCCACCGGAGCAGTACCTATTTATCTATTTGCATTTTGATGTGCTTTCGAGCTGCTAGGTTGGCAGGAGCTGGGACCAAGCAACTGGAGCTCACCCCGTCGCAGGGATTCGAACTGCTGACCTTCCGATCGGCAAGCCCTAGGCTCAGTGGTTTTAGACCACAGCGCCACCTGCGTCCCATTAAAATACATAGGTACTGTTTATTTGTCTTTGAAATGTATAGATTTTTAAAAATAAATATTTCAGATAACCTTTTCAGCACTTGCAAATGTAGCTAAGCTATGTGATCCTCTGCATTTTTATCAGTCAGCATTCTTATTAAAAATATAATCAAAGTATGGCTAACATTTCCCTTCTCTACCTAACTCACTGCATCCTTTCTATTCAATTTCATTTTCAATAAAAGCAATTGTATCCAACAGGATAAAGATGAATCTAACAAGGGTTTTCAACCCTACCAAAATTATTAAGTAGATACCCGATAACCAAAGCAAAATAATATTCACTTCAACTTCTTGGAAAACTTTAGCTCATTATATAATTGGGCAATGAAGAATCGCTAGGCATCAAAAGAATGCTATGTTTAAAACGATCACTTTCACAAAACAGACTAACAGAAAAGCCCTCTTAGCCTGACTTCATCTCTGAACTTTTGAAAAAGCCACACATAATCAGAGGATACACAAGCTCATTCCACTCTATACTTCAAGACAAGGCTTACTAGCATCACAGAAGCATTGATAATAAAACTGAATAGGAAGGATGCAGTGAGCTGAGCAAAGAAGGAAAATTTTAGTCATACCTGATTATGTTATTCTCAGAAGAACACTCCGATAAAAACACAGTGGAACAAATACATCTGCATTTCACTACTAAACATGTTATTTGAAATATTGATTTATATATATTAAAAAACCTGTATGTTTCAAAGACAAAATAGCACTCATTTAAACATTTATATTTCAAAACTGAGAATTACCTTAACATTCCTTGGTATTCATCTACAAATCAATTTAGATGTCATTTTAACAGTAGAGCTCTGTACCAAGGAAAAAAAGGATAAAAAAGTCCTTGAACACTGCAAGAAATAAAACCTATTTTCATTAGCCAGCTTTTATTCATGTCTTCTAATTACAGCCTTTCTTTGTTCCAACGTTTTCTACCACTAATGAAACCATAATTAAAAAAGATGGGGGGGGGGGAGAAATCCACTAAAACAGGGACTTAGCTTGTGTAACTTATTCTGTCTGAATTTAACTACCATTGGAAAATTACTAAATGGATTAAGCCACAGCACATGTGGTCAGTGCTACCTAGCAAAAAGCCAGCTATTCATTAGTGCTGCACACAAGCGCTGTGTGTGTACGTGTATACAGATATTATGGCTACATCTCAAAAATGTCTTTAGATATGGGTTGGCACAGCTTCAATATTACAGACTGCCAGCAATATTAGCGATTGCCAGCAATAAAAGCAGAGAGTGTATGCTACAGGGAACACATTAAGTGAAAACAAGTCTCTGTACGCTTCTGTATTTTGGGGGTAGCAAAGCAAAGTAAAACTGAGTATTTGGTCCAGAGATAACACACCCATCCTCTTTGCCTTTTCAACTAATGGAAAAATACCAAGCTAGCCAACAACGTTGTATTATATAGATAAAGATCAAGAGCTGTACTGCAGCAACCTTTTTTTTTTAACCTTAATGTGGAAAAAACTTTAGCAAACGTCAACCAGTGGTGAAAATCCAGCAAAACTGGGCAAAACTCGTTTGTCACAAGGTCTCTGTTGTCACCGCAGCTTGACTAAGCAATACGGTTGCAGCTTGACCAAGACACCAAAGAGAGCTGTGATTCTCAACAGCAACAGAGAATTGTACCTTATTGTTGGAGGATATTTCTAAAGCTTAAGCTCAAGCCTTCTTAAAGTGAAAGGCAGATGGTTGCATGGGCAGGTTCTGAACCCAAACACAATTGGCTTTGAACATTAGAAATGAAATAATAAAAAGGAAAACGTGTTTTCCTCCTTCGCAGGATTTTAGAGTTGCAAATTAGCCAGTCCTTTTTGCAGAGTGGCACCAATACGTACATTGGCAAACCAACCTTCTCTCATTTATCTATTTCTAAACTGGACAGCTGTGTGTGTGCCAGTTGCTTTTGTTTTTTCCTCTTTTCATTTATTTGTGTCTGCATCCAGGTTAACAGAGCATATCAGCAATTGTACATATCGATGAGAACAGCACAAATAAATGTTATTTTGATGTGATGGAGAACATGGCCACGTTGGTTCTTTTTAAAAATTGTGTTTTATTTGTCTATGGACACAAACACTTGTGCACATCAGCAATCTAGCTAGAGAAAAAGGCACATAGGAATAGTACTAATTGGAAAATGCAGCACACTTTACATGCCATAACTATGAAATTCATTTTAGAAATGTTGGAAATTAGGAAAAGGGGGAGCACAAGACAAGCAGAGCAAACTACATAGAAAAGCAAGAGGGAAACCCCCAACTGCACTTACCACTGTGGCTTCGTTTGCACAGTATGGTAAGCCAACCTATAGTTTACTGGGACCATGCAAATGTGACAACTTCTGGAGAATTTCATAAAGCTTTGATTCTCCCTGGTCTGTTTCTATTTTTTTTAGCACGGCACATTATGGCATGTATTGCTTTTCAAAGCTCTGACCATGTTTGATGTTTCTCCTTTTTCTTCTAACATAGGACAAACTCTTGGCTACAGATAGTGGTAAAGGGCAAGGCACCTTAACCACAATCCCAGGTTCAGATTACAAACTAAGACAAACCTTGGTTTGGCTGGCCTGCCACACCATGTAATGATGCTGAGCTAAATGGAACAAGAAAGAGTCAAGCAGATATGAGCTCATTTCTGGAAGCCATCACATTCATGCAGTCCCAGCAAGCCATAGTTTGGACTTACCATGTTGTCCAAACAAGGCCTACACGTTTTCATGTTCAAATAGGAACTGATATCTCTCAGATCTCTCTCACTGGTCCTCTTTTGAAGATAGGAAGTTGCCTTATATCAAGTCAGACTATTGGTCCATCAAGCTCAGTACTGTCTATGGTGACTGCCAGTGCTTTCCAGCATTTCAGAAAGTGGACATTTTCAGTCCTACCTGGAAATGCTGGGAACTGAACCTCGGAACTTATGCATGGAAAACAGAGGCCCAATCACTGAGCTTTGGCCCTTGGCAGCCCTCCAAAATCTTGTCATTTTGCACCCAAGATTTCTGCAAATCTTCTGCAGTCTATAAATTAGTACCTGCAAGTTACTTAAGTAAAGGTAAAGGTAAAGGTACCCCTGCCCGTATGGGCCAGTCTTGCCAGACTCTAGGGTTGTGCGCTCATCTCACTCTAGAGGCCGGGAGCCAGCACTGTCCGCATACACTTCCGGGTCACGTGGCCAGCGTGACAAGCTGCATCTGGCGAGCCAGCGCAGCACACGGAAACGCCGTTTACCTTCCCGCTATAAAGCAGTAAGGGACGCGGGTGGCGCTGTGGGTTAAAGCCTCAGTGCCTAGGGCTTGCCGATCGAAAGGTCGGCAGTTCGAATCCCCGCGGCGGGGTGCGCTCCCGCTGTTCGGTCCCAGCGCCTGCCAACCTAGCAGTTTGAAAGCACCCCTGGGTGCAAGTAGATAAATAGGGACCGCTTACTAGCGGGAAGGTAAACGGCGTTTCCGTGTGCGGCTCTGGCTCGCCAGAGCAGCGATGTCACGCTGGCCACGTGACCCGGAAGTGTCTCCGGACAGCGCTGGCCCCCGGCCTCTTTGAGTGAGATGGGCACACAACCCTAGAGTCTGTCAAGACTGGCCCGTACGGGCAGGGGTACCTTTACCTATTTATAAAGCAGTACCTATTTAGCTACTTGCACCCGGGGGTGCTTTCGAACTGCTAGGTTGGCAGGCGCTGGGACCGAGCGACGGGAGCGCACCCCTCCGCGGGGATTCGAACCGCTGACCTTTCGATTGGCAAGTCCTAGGTGCTGAGGCTTTTACCCACAGCGCCACCCGGGTCCCTTATAAGTTACTTATAACCACACAAATCATGATTATTTGTCAATCAGTGAGTCCCATTGCTTTCACAGGAACTTGGGGCTGAACATGCAATTTTGGAGCAGTCTAGCCATGAAGAGTCACTTGTCGCCCACCATTTTTCTTCCAGTGATGTGCATCTCAGTTTATCAGTGGGGGGAAAGATGAGCAAAATTTTTAAAAGACAGGTGTATTACATGTATCCATAGCAGAACAGAATTTCCAGACAGTCAAGCCAAACCACTAAAATGACTTGCTTGAAATATGTGCCAAGATTTACCAGTAAGATTACACAGGAATGAAGGGAATGTAGAACACCTATTCATTATTACGTAATCAACTTGGCAAAAAGGCTTAACTGCAACAGTTTCTCCACTGTAGTCTAATGCAAATAGAAAAATTGCTTGAGGGGTGAAAACTCTTAAGATTATTAACAGCATATAAACCAGACAGGTTCAAATTAGTGGGTTTTGCAACAACAAAGGTCAAATGTGATTTTTTTTAAAGGATTATCTCACAAAAATCTCCTCCTAAAGTAGGAACAAGAGTTTCTGTGAGAGTATTTTGTATAAGGCTGGTTCGAAACCACATGTTTTGGTGTTTGATGATGGCAATTATCAAGAAGTGCTTAGGAGGCACGTCAGGCTACCTTTTTCTCTAATAATGAACTCAGTTGGTTGGATGCCTATCATTTTGGAAGTGAAACAAACTCAAGGGACATCCCAGTTTGTTAGAAATACATACATTTGTATATGAAAAGAAAGGTTCACTGCTCCTCCACCCAAATACACACACACACCTGCCAATGATAGGATCTTGAGAGTCTATCACTGAAATATGTCTGAGACACTCAATATTTGTGTGCAAGTCGGCCAGTGGCATAGGGACATATCTGGAATACTGCAGTTGGCAGCAGTGTACAGGCAGAAACTGGCAAAATTTCAGGGAAAATCCAGACATATATGGCAGCCCATGGCAGCAGTGTCATTTTTGCCGATTTTCCATAAAAACAGCTCAAAAATGGCAAAAAAAGAAATTGCATAAAGAAGCTCAACAACTTTTCTGTCTGGATTTTCATAGTTTGAAATATGGCAATCCTATGGTGGGGGACAGAAATGGGAAATTGGTGGGGAGGGTAGAAGAGAAGGTCAAGTAGGAGTGGCTCATCTAGTTAGGGTGAGAGGCAGCAATACCTCTCCCAGCAGGGGTGTCACTGCCACTTACAAAAAAGGATGGAGCGAAGTGACAGTAAGGGCAGAGCACATTGGGACAGCCAATCCTACACTCGTGCCAGTATGCCTAAGCAGCCCTAGCCTCACCAAAGCCTCATCCCAATAGGTAGGCAGCAGTGACACCCCTGACAGGAAGCTATTGCTGCCATCGCATCCCAATGGATGAACTGCTCCTGGAATTGACATACATAGTCCCTGACATATTGTAGGAAGTTTCCTAGAAGGGAGAGGATGCCATCCCAATCTGTAGAACAGAAACCTATCCCCTCACCGCTATGGGAGCTAACAAACAAAAGTTACTCAGGTTTGAGTTGGCAGCCCTCAAGCCCTCAGGTGGTACCTCAGGTTACATACGCTTCAGGTTACAGACTCCGCTAACCCAGAAATAGTGCTTCAGGTTAAGAACTTTGCTTCAGGATGAGAACAGAAATCGTGCTCTGGCGGCGCGGTGGCAGCAGGAGACCTCATTAGCTAAAGTGGTGCTTCAGGTTAAGAACAGCTTCAGGTTAAGAACAGACCTCCAGAATGAATTAAGTACTTAACCCGAGGTACCTCTAGCAGTGGACACAATCCATTCTGGGGTGCTGTTCGCACCCCAAAAAGTCTGCAACTAGAGTGGCGCTTCTGTGCAAGCGCGGAGCGTGATAGAGCGCTTCTGCGCATGCGCGCGCAGCACGCTTCAGCCGTGTTCTCAAGCTGAAAAGACGCAACATGAACCTAACGCAACACGTGGTATGACTGTATAACAGAGAGGAGCGAAGACCTGGGAGAAATGGAGAAGAAATGTGTCCTTTACTCTTTTCTCCACACTCACTTTCCAAGGAGGTCAGACTAGTCTCCTGTTCCAGGCCGCCCACATCCCTGAGCATGAGCACTGCTATTAGGAAGTGGGAATGCACTGTATCATTTTTTATGTGTTTCTTCATTAGTATCTGGTCATAACAGAGCAACCAAGCTGGTGCTCTGTAGATGTCATTGGGCTTGGGGCTCTGACCATCCCTGACCTCCATTTGAGGCTGATGGGAGCTGGAGTCCATTTGGATGGTGCCAAGTTGACTATCCCTGTTCATACAAAAACCCATATGTCAAGCATAAACAAGTGATACCAGAGTGTATGAAAGAGAGGGCATGCAACAATGAGTGTGAGTGAGCATGTAAGTGCCATATACTTGCATGCTCCCAGTGAAAGCTTCTAGCATAATCAACTGTGCACATCTTTGCTTTAAAACAGCCTGCCAACATTACCCACAGAGAAAAAAATCTTTAAAAGCAGCGCAGGAAGCCAAAATCTAATTCAGGAACTATGTCATTTTTGGAAATAACGGTAACGATAACGACCAAGGTCTCCGTTTAAGTATCTACCCGTTTCGAGCTGTTTAGCATTTCTAGCAACACGCTTTAGAAAATGGGAGTCAACAAGTGATTTTCAAAAGCACAGCTGATGTGGCACCTCCCTCAGACCTCTTAGACCTTCTCAACAGAATTCAAAGCTAGTTCACCCACAGCCACCTCCAATTTTGTTTTCATTTCTGCCTCCTCACAGAGGGATAAATGGAAAGTTACAGTGGGAAAATGGCACAAATTCTTAGCATAGGCTCCGTAAATGACTGCAGTTTTGCCAGGAGAGGGGAAAAGAACACAGGTTACACAGGCTACAAATTGAAAAGATTAAATCCAATTTGTTGGTTCTCTCTCCTGGGCTAGGTTTCTATACTGAAACTTCTCTCTGAGCTTTTGCTACAGGCAGAAGTAATATGCTCAAATATTAAAAACAAAAACAGATTTCTGAAAACAAATATGACCTGCACCCAAAGCGCTCTCTCTCTCTCTCTCTCTCTCTCTCTCTCTCTCTCACAGACACACACATGCACACACTACTCTCCCCCCACAAACAAAATCCTTTGATACCTTGGATCCATTGAGTAATATTGCATAGCTAGAAAAGGCCAAGGAAATAGGTCAAATATAATAAACAGCCTTTACCTACCACACTGAGAAGTCAGCAAATGGATAAAGGAATCTGATAGCAGAGCTCAGATGCACAGGGTGGGCAAATACCATAGAAAATGAAGAGAACACCAAGATAGGCTGAACAAGCATAGTAAACATGATGAGACCATCTATAGCCCCTAATCATTAAGTTGCTTTTTTTAAAAGACAACCCCTTAGTTGTATTTTTAATATAACATTACATGATTTGGGTTTTTTCATGCAGCAGCATACAGCTACCGGTCATTATCGTTAAGTGTGGTGCAATAAAGTAATTCACATGCATGAATTACTTGATATTACTTGATAATAAGCAGCAATTATCACAGGACAGGAATGGGCAGAAGCCAAATCTACTGGTAGATCACTGGATTATTTGCTGGGCATTGGCAAGAAGTTGCAGCTCCCAATTGTTTAATCACAACAACTTCTCAAAGGTTCTCCCCACCACCAGCCCATGCCTCAGATTCAGTAGTTTGAATCCCTGATGTGTAAGTAACACAGATATACATACACAGGTCATATGAAGCATGGCTCATGGGGTGCAGCAACTATGTGGTTCTGACCTTGAGCCACTATTTCACATTCCCACAGAGCTACTGGACTTTGACCACCAAAACCAAAGGTCCAACTTGTTGTTGGACTACAACTCCCATTGTCCTTGACTGCTGTGGATAATGGAAGTTGGGAATCCAGCCACATCTGTAATGGCCGCAAGAGAATCCAGGTTGGTTCCCCCCCCCCTTTTTTTGTCTGTGTGAAATGTGAGCAGGTGTAACACTGACCTAGTTCACACATCACAGCAGCCAAAGTATTGCTTACCTGGAGTTTGCAAAAATGCTTGCTCTCAGAGAGGAGATCATACCTGCTTTCTCCAACCTGGACTTTTTAACTCAGCACAGGAAAGCAGCTAAGCCAAGGTTTGGCTTAGTGCCAACTGAACCCAGGATAATAATTAAGCTCCCTCCTCCTCAACCAGAAGTTGTACCTGTAAGTAAACCTTGGCTCCACTGCATGGTTAACTATAAGAAACCTTAACCATGATCCCAGGTTTGAAGGACAAACCTTAACTTAGCTGTCACACTGAGATAAAAAGCCCAGCAGGGAGCAAAATGGGTGCAATTTCCTCCTTGAGAGCCAGCATGGGTTAGGTTAGCTTCACGTGACAACGAACCCAGCTACTATCTGATAAGTTTTTTTTATTAACATTATTATTTATCTAATATTTATAAATCCTTAATTCAGGATAAATTCTGAACCCAGTGACCACATAAACTGCACATGAGAAAGTCAAGCACTACCTTAGTTATTCAAAATAAAATTCTATTGTTTTATTTATTTTTTCAATAACAATGCCCATGCAACAATGGGCTAATTTTCTCATGGGAGAAACTATTTTTCTGTCATTCTGAAGCATGCCAAGCTTCAGAAATCGAAAGATGGGAAAGATTTCTTAATTTTGCTTATTTTGAGGCATATGTGTTTCTTATTTGTTTTGCTTGTAAAAGAGTGTAATTGCCAACACACACACACCCCAAAAGGGCAATCCAAGATTTAGCTATTGTATCTTGAACAATGAAGTTGAAACTGCATAAAAGACATCTAAACATTATCAATGAAAACACAATAAAATATTTAAGCCTGGAGCTTCATGTATGGCTTCCACAGATTGATGATACATGCTTGCTTGGTGTGAGAAACACAGACACAAATGAGTTAATATTTATTTTATCAATTTCATTAAAACTATTGGTAAGTCATCCACTGATACCAATGTGGGGTACAGAATTTAAATTGGACCAACCAGCTAAATCATAATAGATAACACACACACACCAAAAAACAAACAAACCTCACAATCCAAACAAAGGCATCTAAGAAACACCAGAACAGGTTAATATTCAATACTTCCAAAAGCAACAGCCCAAACTGGGTATGACAACTTGTAATGTGCTCCCAAGCTAAAAATGTGCTATTGGGAGATGGTGTGTGTAATTCGATTCAAGGGCTAGCATCCCCGACAGCACAATACAGCCAAATTCCAGTTTCAAAAGTTATCTCAACAAGTAAAGGATTTGCTTATGCTAGATTGCTTTTTATAACTCTGCTTAGCATCTGTGTGTATAATACCTCAAAGCAAACAGATATGCTTTTCCTACACAAGTTTATCTTACCCATCTCAGAAACTAAGCATATGGCCAGTACTCATCAGTGCCATTTAGATGTAGGACACAGATTACAAAGATTACCCTCTACCACCACAGACACACCCAACCGCAATAATGCAAGAACACAGACTAAGCACCTGAAGGCTTTTTCACTACCTCATTTGAAGATCAAAACTTCAGATAGGCAAAGTTGCTGTTACAGCTCCAATTAGTAATTCTGCATGAACATAAAAGCACTGCTAAATGTATGAAGAAATTACACGATCATAAAGGCCAGCTCTAACCACTATGAAAACAATACAGAACAGTAAATTGTAAATCGAGATGGGTAATCTATTTCTGACCAAGGGCAAAAGGCAAAATCGGGAAGAGCAATAGATGTGACTCTTACTTTTGTATAGTAGGCTACATTCCAGCCACCTTAAAAATCACAGGGCTTCTACAAAGACACACACACACCCTTCGCTATAGCCACCCATGCAATTACCATTATCCCAATTCAGTGATATATCTCAGACAAGTAAAAAATACTAAAGGAGAGTGCCAAACAGGTCTAGTGAGAGCTGTGGCCTGAGGGAAAGGGGTGTTGAGGGAGAGAACCCTGAGAGACAGACAGAAACGCCCCTGAACCTGAGGTTCCTCACCTGTTGTAAATGTGTAACTATTCAGCTTGGAGAGTGGTAAATGGTCTATCCAGCATCAAAAATTTTACCTGGATTTGGGAAGACGCAGCTTAATCTATTTATAAGCAAACTACAGTGGTACCTCTGGTTACGTACATAATTCATTCCGGAGGTCCGTTCTCAACCTGAAACTGTTCTTAACCTGAAGCACCACTTTAGCTAATGGGGCCTCCCGCTGCTGCCGCGCCACCGCCACACGATTTCTGTTCTCATCCTGAAGCAAAGTTCTTAACCTGAGGTACTATTTCTGGGTTAGCGGAGTCTGTAACCTGAAGCGTATGTAAGCCAAGGTACCACTGTATGTATGAGGAAACCGCCTCTCCCCTGGTGCAACTCTCATGTACAGGCATTGGCCTTGCACCAGTAGTCAAAGGTGTGGGAAATAGTAGTCCAGCAACATCTGGAAGGGGACAGTTTCCACGTCCTTGGATTGTGACAAGATAGGGGCCTACACAGACTCAAAATAAGGCTCTAAAGGTGCTTAGGACACTCCTGCAACCACAGACCGTACATGAATCACATTATTATTATTATTATTATTATTATTATTATTATTATTATTAATGCAGCATTCTGTAAAAGGTCTCTCAGAAATTAACATGAACACCCATGAAAGAAGAATTGTGGACTCTGTGCACAATATACTGACTGTGCGCAAAGTCCCCTAAAAACCACAAGCTTCACCAAAAGAATCTGAGGAATCCAGAGCGAAAGTCATAAGGAAATTAATCCCACACATTTATTTGAACAAGCCAGTTAATAACCGCTGCATTACAGTAAAGCACAGCTCCATCCGAAACCTTTACCAGCTGCTGAGTGAACTTATTTTCTATTTGTAAAGCTTAAGAGAAACAGAGTCGGGCCTTAAAGCTTTATCTCAAGTATACTTATTAAGAGCAAGTACTAGCTTTTAATATTAATCAGGACTTAATAAGGCCTTCCTTCCAGCTGTACAAAACACCTCTTGTTCAAGCTCAAACAACTGAGAAGGTATTTTTAAAATCATGCCATGCATTCCAACTGAGGTGATGATACAATTCCTTGGTGCTTGTGATCCTTATAATAAGGCTTGACCAACAATACAGTTCCTACTAATTATGTGAACCTGGACTGCGGGGGGGGGGGGGGGAGAGAGAACACATTAATCAATCTTGTGTTTGTCATGACTATTGTAATGTGCTTTTAATGAAGAGCAGTTAAAAAAAACTTTGAAGTTTTTGCCTTTTTCCTCATTCCAGAAGAGGGGTGGGGGTGGGGAGGGAGAGAAGAGAAAAGGAAAAGGAAAAATCCCGACGAGTTTTACTCAGAGGCACTGCCATTTTACCTTTTTCTTTTAAATAACCAATGTTTCATCTTGACTTTGATTTAAAGTTAGGCTACCTCTAAATAGAATTTAAAATAGAATAGGGACGCGGGTGGCGCTGTGGGTAAAAGCCTCAGCGCCTAGGGCTTGCTGATCGAAAGGTCGGCGGTTCGAATCCCCGCGGTGGGGTGCGCTCCCGTTGCTCGGTCCCAGCGCCTGCCAACCGAGCAGTTTGAAAGCACCCCCGGGTGCAAGTAGATAAATAGGGACCGCTTACTAGCGGGAAGGTAAACGGCGTTTCCGTGTGCTGCGCTGGCTCACCAGAGCAGCGATGTCACGCTGGCCACGTGACCTGGAAGTGTCTCCGGACAGCGCTGGCCCCTGGCCTCTTGAGTGAGATGGGCGCAGAACCCTAGAGTCTGTCAAGACTGGCCCGTATGGGCAGGGGTACCTTTACCTTTAAATAGAATTTGAAACTTTACGAGAGAATATGTTCAAGAGGAAGGGGAAAGAGTCGGTGTTGCGTCTAGGAATGTTAATTTCACTGCATATACAATTAGGGAAAGTCCAGTTCTCTTTTTGCCTTCACAAATGATTAATTTTATCAATTGTGGTACAAGAGTAACTTAACTTGAGGGAGAATCACACAGCGGAATGGACAACAACCACACACACATGTTAATCATTAGTCTGACAGACCTCCCCCCCCCCCCACTCCCGCTCTGAGAGCATCAGAAAAGGCCCTGGAAAAACACATGGGGAGAAGACAGGAGGGATTCTTTTAGAGCAATGTTGAAATCCACACACAGTGTGTACGCTTTGAAACAAAAGAAAAGCTGGAAGAAAGAGCAGCAAAGATGTTCTAAAAAAGGAAAAGTTAGAATATTCAGCAGCCCTGAGTTTTTGCTCGAGTGGTATTCAGATGCATGTTACTAGAAGAGAGATAATTAATTCATGTTACTTGTATAGTTCCCCATGTCATGGAATACCATGAAGATGACAACAAGTCCAAAAACAGATGCACAGGCCAACTTTTGAGACCACTTATTGCGCCCTCAGGTTACATCATCTGGGCTTGTTCGGCAGGGGTGAGCTGGAAGCCCTCCTCTGACGTATTTCAGGTCGCACCTTTATCTCAGGTGCTTATCAAGGATAAAAAGCATGGGCCAGTTAAAAACTGCAGTAGTCACAGCACAAGATCAAACCATGGGCAACTGTCATGGTCTGAGGTAGTTCTGTGTACAACAACAAACTCCCAACAGCCCCAACCAGCATGGTCAATGGCAAGGGGTGATGTGATTTATAGTCCAAGGCAACTGGAGGACCCCAAGATTGCAAAGGCTACTGCACAACAAAATGAACAACTTAAGCAGCATTTTCTGATTCAATAAGCTACCAGTGACTATAGTAATATTTTATTAAGACATTTCCCTGCAAAGTACACTTTGTCAGAATCATTATACTCAGTCACTAAACAAGACAAGTGCTATGACTTTTCACAAGCCTAATGGGATATGTGCTATTTTAGAGGGTTACTTGATATTATTATTGTTTTGTAATAATAAACAAACTGCAGCAAAGAATAGTTTTATGCAATTTTAAAACAGTGTGCAATTAGAATACAGGCAATATGAAAAACAAAGCTACAAAGAATCCAGTTGTGTGTGATTTCGACTGCCACCTACTGGTCACAGTCAGATCATTTTAAAAGCATATACTTTAAAGTCTATTGATTTAAGTTTATAGCCCCCCCCCCCCCCCGGTATTTGCTCAACGTTACTTTGTGTGTGTGGGGGGGGACCTTCTGGAATAAATATTGCAAGAGGTATGTATAACCACAAAGAAAATGCACTCAAATATGCATACAGCGTGTGGTGTGAAATAACCTGTTCCAAAACCTGGGTAAATACAATAAAATCAACTGTGGGGGGAGGGGATGACTTGCTCAGAACCACTTAGAAAAGTATCATTGTTCCTGAATGGAACATGTAAAACTTTAAGGTGGTAAGAGCTGTTGAGCACTTGCTATCTCAGGGAACACAGTCCTTTTTCTCTTATTTTTTCCAACTACCAGATTTAGAGACGGATCACACAAGCCATACACTTAATGTGTTTCAAAGTATATTATTTAATCCTGTTCTCTTTTCTCTATCAAGACAAGCCATCACACACACTGACTACCTATTCCAGAAACACCTCTCTGTGCTTCAGAGCAAGTTTTAATTATCCCACAAGCCTACCCTTTAAAATACTAAGGACTATTACTACGTTGGCCCTTTCCCTCTTTATTAGTGATCTTGTTCCATTGCCATGTGGTGGCCTTTTGCTATTGTCTGCATTTTCGATTTTACTTCAAAATAAAACTTCATATGAAAACTGTCACCAGAAGAAACAGCATGCACAAAAGCAACAACTCTGCCAGAACTGTCTTGCCCATAACAACATTGAAATGAGGAAAAAACACCCCACAGCTAGCGAAGTTCTCCTGTGCAGCTTTTGCAAGTACAGTGGTACCTCCGGTTGCGGACGGCATCTGTTCCGGAGCTCCGGTTGGATCCTGAGGTTTCCATAACCAGAGGGACCACTTCTGCGCATGCATGGTGGTAGAGCACTTCTGCACATGTGCGCACAGCAAAAACCCAGAAATATACTTCCAGGTTTGCCATTTATGTATCCTGAAGTTTACATAAGTGTAGGGATACATAAGCAGAGGTACGACTGTAGAAGGGCTCTCTGGCAACGGACTTCAACTAGTGGGTCGGGACCCACTACCAGCTCAATATCTGATCAAAGGTGGGTCTGCAAAAGGGCATCGAATGTCAATCAGTCAAAGGCCTGGCTGAAGAGGAACATTTTTGCCAGCAGCCTAAAGGTATATAATGAAGGCACCAGCTGAACCTTCCTGGGAAAAGCATTCCACGAATGAGGAGCTACTGCAGAAAAGGCCCATTTTCATCTTGTCCACTCTCTGGACCTCTCATGGAGACACACAAAGAAGAGACTAAGAGGATGATCTCAGGGTCCAAGTAGGTTGAGGTATTGCGGTCCTGAGCTATTTAAGGTTTTATAGGGGGAAGCAAGCCACCATCTGGTCTTTGAAAAACAGGGTTCCTCACTGGGGCACTGGGGGCTAGCAGACTGGGCAGCAACCCCAGACTGTGTGGTAGTTCCATTACTCCCAGCATACCCTCCAACATTAATCTGATGAAAATAGGGACATCCCATTCCATAATGATAATTTTACTATTTATACCCCACAAACCTACTGGGTTGCCCTACCCACTCTGAGCAGCTTCCAACATATATAAATACATAATAAAACATTAAACATTAAAAACCCTTCACTAGACAGGATTGCCTTCAGATCACTCGGGGGGGGGGGGTCATATAACTCCACACCCTCCAACATTTCTCCAATGAAAATAGGGACATCCTACCGTGCCCTCCAACATTTCTCCAATGAAAATAAGGGAAAGTGGGGCATTCCAGGATCAAATCAGAAACTGGGATGGCTTCTCTAAATCAGGTACATGTCTGGCAGTGTTAGAAACCAAGATATGAAAGCTCGGAGCTAAATCGCACCTTAAGCCTAGGTTATGGGTGCAACAATGGAATGTTTAGGTGCATTTTTAATAACAAGAATACAAAGCTGAAAATGAATGAACTGCAGCTAAAATATTATGTTCATTTTTCACATGGTCTAGTCCTTCCCCTGCTTACCTCCCCCTTCCAATATTCTTAAGAAGCTCTCTTCTCCAGTCTTCAGAGAGTAGCTGGAAATGAAGAGGCAGAAAAAGGTCCTCCTTTCATTCCATTCTGCAGTTTTAATCTGGAATCTTAGGAATAGTACCTCTCTCAGATCTCAGACACTGCTCACACTAATGAAATTCCCTGCCACAAAATGCACCTAGAACAGTGGGAGTTTCAAACACTGGTCCTGGAAAATAGGGACACTTGGAGGGTCTGTCTCAGGTGGCACTGCTACCAAGAAAGGCAGTTGAGGTGAGGAACAGTTCTAGCACAGCCTCACCTTCCTCAAACAGACCATAACATGTTGCCTTGGGACTCTAGTAAAGCTTAGCTCTAGCTTGATGAGAACCCTTTTTAGCCCACTGACAAAATGATCCATGGTATGAACATCATATTGAAGAGGACATGGATGCCAAGTTTGTTACAAAATTCATCTTTACCAAGTATATTTTTTGCATCCATGCTATACATGATGTTCTGAGGTTCTGGTAAGGAACTCAAATGTTTCAAAACATAGTTTTCAATAAGCTACCTTGAGAGAATCCAGATACAATTCCTAATACCAATAGACATCTACATAATATATGCCACAGTCTACTCCGTAAACCCCATCTTTGCTTATATTAAACATCAATACATGCTCTCAGAATTCAGATTGTAAAACTTGTTGTCCTGTACATAAAAAAAATAAACAGTATGCATCACCAATGAAATACAGCCTTTGACATGCCCTGTCTCTCACTGTGTAGCTGATCTCAAAAATAAAAGCCTCTTGATGGATTAATGCCAATAGTTCCAAATTAATCAGCCCCATAATGCTTTGCATGTGCCTACACATTGGTCTTTACATCACAATAAATCTTGAGCCATTAAGTTTCATTTTGCGTTCTCTTACCATAAATTACTCACATCATGCGCCTGTGCCCACAAACCCTGTATAAGAAGTTTGCTAAGCTTTGACTAGCATGCTAACAAAATACCTGAACATTGTGCCTCAAGTCAAAGCATTTAGACATCAGGGAGCAGCCTTGATACATTAGGTTCCCCTCCCCCATCCTGAATACAGGGCTGTTTATTGGAGATTCTGTGCCTTTGACATTCATCAACCAAGGCTGACAGCTTAAAACTGTTTAGATCTGTAGATCAGATAGCGGAAGCAAATTTTTATTGGTAGACATTTGAGTTAGGGGTATACCTGCTGTTTCCCTAGGATATTAGGTTGTATACCTAAATGGTATACCCCATTTAATTAGTTAGGTAGTTAGATACAACCTATTTGTCCTCTGCATTCTTTTAGCAGGTACACACAAAATGTTAAAAGTGACCTTTCCTTCTAACAAGCAGTAGTAGCTTTTGTTTATTAAAATGAAGATTGTTTTACATTGCCCTGTCTCAGAAAGGCACCTAAACTAAGGTGTTGCCAATGTGTAAATGTAGTGAATTTTTGAACATTTCAACCATCTTGTTATTCCAGAACAGCACCATCTGGATTTGCTTCAGCCTGCAATGCATTCAAGTGCTGAAGGGGTGAGTTAAATCCTGGAGGAAAAATAAACAAGACCTCCGAAAATCAAGCATAAATAAAGTTGTTCTTCCCTTCCATTCCAGGTCTCAAGTAATCAAACAGTAATGAGATGATTATTTTTGCACATTGCAATGAGTGATATGCAGAGTTTTTCTGAGAAAACAAAATGGGGTTGTTTTTGCAATAACCTGAAATTATTTGTCCAGTGTAGACAAGAATTGTTTTAAGATAATGAATCTGTAGGATAAACAGTCCTGGCTCCTTGAATCTGTAAACAAAACACTTATTTACTTATTTATTTGGATGTTTGCACTATGGCCCATAGACATTTGTGAACTGCAGCTTTGAAACTGACCAATGTTAATTTGCTGCCATGACCTCAGATTGTCAAACTGCAATCATACAAATATGTCTTCCATTGAGATTCATGCTATGTCTACACAAAATGAGGGTTATATACTGTGTTTTAGCTTTGGGAAAACACTACTGTATTATATATATATATAAAATTCCCAACACTTTCATGGAAAATATATATGGCATCTAATTTAAACCAATTTGATTATGCCAGTAGAAACAGGTAAGAAGCATCTTAATCAGAACGGAAAACATTATTAGATTAATTTATATTAACCAAGTGGAACAAACTTTATTTATACCAGAAAAAGAGTATATGCAATGCTTTTAGATTTACACCACCCCCACTGATGTATGCATTTATACGTATGTGTTTATAAACACACATACACACTTATGTATTACTGACAGCTGCTTTGGGTTCCCTTTTCAAAGGATTAGTGGGGTAAGCACATTAGAATTAAAAAGGAAAAAGGAAATCATTTACCCAAGCTGGAAATTGGCACCAGCGGCAGCTCCTTGTCAAGCAAGCAACCACTGCAACTTCGTATCTTGTTATAAGATGCAGTGCACACATTTTTCTTTCTTGGCACAGGGAGTTTTAGAACTGGGCTATAAAAAGCTGTTTAACAATGCAACCCTATCGCTGAGTTGCATCAGCTGCAGAAGGATCACTCCATTCCAAGATAGTAAAGTGTAGTAAACTTAATCAGCCTTACTTAAAATGTCATAACATCTTAGTCATCAAAACTTTATGAGCTGGGCCATAGCTAGGATGGCACTGCAGGGTGGGCAGCAGACTAGGGAGAGATGTGGGTTTGTGTAATCTTAGTTGTAACCCTGTTCTCTGTTCTCCTCTATACTTTTACAGCTGTCAAAGGAGGTGCCAAAGTTGGGGCTCCACTTCAGATAGCAAAAACATATTGAGCTGGCACTGATCACTGATTGCTGCACAACAAGGGTGCTATCTGGTGAATGCAGACTCACTCGGAAAGTGGGGGTCCTGGTTTAGTGAACTATGTGGAAGGGGAAAGAGCAAAGATGAACTGCCAAGCCCTCATTCTCAATGGACAACTAGGCACAAATGTCTGCTGTAGCTGCTATCTGTAATACATCACTATACTCACTTGCAACCTATCAGCCTTTCAACATGCACCTAAGCCAGAACTTTGCCCTCCCAACACCAAGTAAGATCACAAGAGAGGCCAATAACAAGCAGCGTCTAAGGAGCAGCCACTAGTTCCTCTGCATAGGAAACAATGACCTGAATCAGCCATAGATTTAAATTGCAGAATTCCTGTTATCTTTGAAAGCTGCTGGAGGGACAGAAATGTAGCAGGTGTGGATTTACACAGCATGTGGGAAACAGTGAAAGGGAATGCTGCACCTGTTGCCAGGCACCACTTTCAAAGGAAGGGGGAATCTGCGAGAAAGAAGGCGGACAGCAACACCATTTCTCTAGGATGCTAGTGGGACTCGCTCCATATAACTGATAGTGTTCATAAAAGCCGACACTGTTTCTGCCCTCGCTCTGTTCTTCTGATAGTTTGCTTGTGGAGTGAAAGTCCCTTTTACTCACATAAGACCATTTTCATGATAGGTACAAAATGTGAGGGGGGCACTGGGGTGGATCTCCACTACAACAGGCCAGGAAGGACTGAGAGTCTGCATCATGACCAGAAAGGCTGGAGTTGGGGTTGGGAAGAGAAACTAAACAACTAAATGACTTCTTTATTGCTCCCCAGTTATTAATGAAGTACTGCTACAACTATGAGGGGGTGGGAAGAAAGAGAAGAGGCTGAGACCCACAGCAAGGTGTCCTTGGAAAACATCACCAAATATTGGCCATCCGCATCAAACGAATATCCACCAGCTGTAGCACAATGAGAAATGGACTAGGCAGAACAGAAAGTACACGGAGGTGTACACAAGTCCAACAGTGATCAGGATTTCTATGCACTGATCCAGGCATGGTCAACCTGTGGTCCTCTGGATGCAGCTGGACTACAGCCATAATTCCCTTTCCACTGACAAAGCTGGCTGGGGCTGATGAGAGTTCACAGTCCAATATCCAACACCTGGAGGGTCGCAGGTTGCCCAGCAATGCTCTAATCACTCTGACCAGCTGTCTAAGCTAAAAAGTGGGCTTTTTAGAAAAGGTTGGAACTCGAAAAATTGACGTCACCTTAAGTGATTTGAGATCTAGAAAGTTTAACTTTGTAAACAAAACTTTTAAAATATGCCATGCTAATTTTACATCTCTGTAGGACAAAGCTGTTGAATGGAAATGCTTTGTTTAGGGGGGGGGAATCAATAAAACATATCAGTGTTTTAACAGACAGTGTAACATAAACAAACTCAAACTTGTACTTTAGAAATTATTTTTATTGAAATGCTCGTAAAAGTTTTTTTAAAACATACTTGCAAAATGTTATTTTTAAGGGACAATTCAATAGAGCATGTATTCTCCATCTTTAAATGTAAAGGAATAGAACAGAAACCATCACATACTAATTTTAGCATGCCCAAGGAGCTATGCATGCATATATATGTGCTCTCTCTCTCTCTCTCTCTCTCTCTGTGTGTGTGTGTGTGTGTGTGAGAGAGAGAGAGAGAGAGAGAGAGAACACACTTTGAAACTGCCCAAATTGCGTTATTGTATAAGCTCATGTTTATTCATTGATTTTCTGAAAAACAGCATCTTTAGAAATGGAAAAAGGGATGTGGAAAGGCTCAACATGGAAATAAATTCCACCACACATCACTAGTCCCTTTCCAGCCTCTGTATGTCCTCCTTCAGTACCAATTTATATGGCTTGAGTCCTGGGGTGTATAATGCACCGATCCTCTATTCGATTTATTATAAAACTTATACCCTACTTTTTGACCTAGAGCTCCACAAAGCAGATAACATGCATGAAAACAGGAAAAAAATAAAAGACATTATGAAGGCCTGATCTACAGTTGTAATTTCAGGGTGCTGGTCACTTGAGTGTGAGATTGGTTTTATAATTGCACTCCTTGTCCCTTTTCCATTTACCACTAGTATCATATTCACTAGACCCCAAAGGGCTGTTGTCCTTGTGGAAGCCACATTCTCAGCTTCTAGACATGTGACTCAAGCCCACCACAGTGTACAAGAAACCAAAACCAGTATATAAAACATACACCAAAACTAATACAGTTTAAATGGCAGTTCACCAATGCAATACGATCAGTGCACAATAATTAAAATTTCCAATTCTGAATAGAAATAGAAATGTCTTAAGCAAGCATTTGAAATAATGGATTGTTGGTGCATGCCCTATTTATAATGATAACAATTTGCCCATTAAAGTGGCCACAGCACTGGTTGGATACAAGGTGAATAGCAGGAGTACTTGGTACTACCAGAATGTCATCTGCCAGGGAATGCAATGATCAAGCAGGTGCTTAAGGCATGGGTAGACAAACTAAGGCTCGGGGGCTGGATCCGGCCCAATTGCCTTCTACATCTGGCCTGTGGACAGTCTGGGAATCAGTGTGTTTTTATATAAGTAGAATGTGTCCTTTTATTTAAAATGCATCTCTGGGTTATTTGTGGGGCATAGGAATTTGTTCCCCCCCCAAAAAAAAATTTAGTCCAGCCCCCCACAAGGTCTGAGGGACAGTGGACTGGCCCCCTGCTGAAAAGGTTTGCTGGCCCCTGGCTTAAGGGGAGAGGCGGTCTCTCAAATAGCCTGGTAGCAAGGTTGCTTAAACAACTACCACCACCCTGAATACAGCAGGCCATTGCATACAGCAAATCAAAATCCTCCTCCCCTAACTGGATGGATAAGAAAATATGGGAAACCTCATTGTTATTCAAGATGACATACCAAGCAAGAGCTGTAAGCAATCTTGAAGAAGCTAGACTCCCAGGAAGATGGGCTTTTTTTGTAACTGCTTGGAATAAAACAAATCAATGTAGTGTGTTCCTTATAACTCAACTCTTTTTTGCCACTTTAAATATTAAATGTTATTCTTTTTCCAAATGGGGGAAATGCTTACATGTGACCACCATGAGACTAATCTATTTGTTCCTATTCCCCTATAAAATGTTATTTTTAAAAATTATAAATTTAAGCAAATTTGAAAAAGTTTAAGTTGCAATCCTTCACTCACCTGAACTCAATGGGACTCACCTCAGAGTAGGACTGCATTGTTAATTGTTTATTTAGTGATAAAAGTACATGTGCTCAGCAAGATGACTTTTTAAAGTGATTTGACTGTTCATTCAGCTCAATTGGTTGTTGAATAAAAGTGCCACTTTGTATACATTAACAGCCTTTTAAAGACACATTGCCTGAAACAAAACATCTTCACACTTGCTGAATCTTCTCTTCATATTCTGCTAACAGTATGTAAAGCACATAATGCTAAACAGAGAGCTGTGAATTCAGTCTACAATTCGACAATGAGGAAAACCCCAAGGCCTTGGTTTGCAAGACTAAAGCCAGATTACACTCATTTAGCTCTAGGAAGTTAAAAGATTGGTATCATATTGCAACTTGCTATCATTTTTTTTAAAAAAACAAAACCTTGCTCTTCTGGGTCCCCTCTCCTACCCAATCTTACAGGGCCAGGAGCATTATTCAACTCATTCCAGCAAGCTGCTCCCCCATTCAAAAGTGGAGGGGGGGGGAGGCAGCGCCAGAAATTTGCAAAGACATGCAACGTAAAGAAAATGTTATCTATAAAATAAAATGAGTGTGATAAACAGGTTTTTTGGGTGGGTGGGTGGGTGGGTGGGTGTGTATTCTCTCTATAATCAAGCTCCAAGCAGGCATAGCAAAATTCAAATCTTCAGCACAAAGGCCTGTACTGACATATTTCCAGCCAGGAATGGCAGAGATTTCCTGTGGAATGTGGAGAGAAGTTTTCTCAAGGAACCACAAAACGTATTCCTCTCCGCTAAATGACTAGTCAAAACATTTTCTCAAGAAGAGCTGACTAAACTGTAGAGAGGTGGGGTGGGGAAGTTTTAAGCTAAAGCATTTTTTTTCCTTTCAAGAACGATTAGATGTTAGAACAGCCACAAGCCAAGTTAAATCTGATCCGCTGAGTACTGTATTCTGCAATGGATCCACCTGGGGTGACAGGGACAGGAGATGGCAGGGGAACGCTGCAATGCACCTGGTCTCAGATCGGCTGCATCATTGTAGTTACCAGGAGTGGTCAGGAGGCCAGTGTGACCCAGGGGCAGCAGCAGGAGCGCCAGACTGCCACTGCACCCACACTGCACCAACTTCACTACCACCTCTCTCCTCTTGCTCCTGGTAATCATAGCAGCTGATGGGAGTCCCAATGCAACACACAGCATTTGTCTGTAACCCACTCTTGAGTGTGAAGACCAAGTTCTAACACAACCAGAGAAGGTAGTAATTATTTCAGTGTAACAGAACATGAGACATACAGACAATTCTTTTTATCACATGACAATACAAAGCCAAACAGGAGCTATTGGTAGATCTCTGGATGATTGACAATAGATCAGCAAAGATTGTTTAATAACTGCAGCAGCTCCCACCCTAAATTATACTAATGTAATGAAGTAAGGTTGTGGTAACCAGGAGTGGATTTGTATGTTGAAGGATTGTGAGTTCCGTTCAGTTATGGTACGCAAAACAAAATTCCTGGGCTCAGAATTCTGTAATCCTCATTGTCTTTTGCACCAGGCTCTGGCTGCTGGATCTTTGGGTCCTACTAAAAAACCCAAAGTAGATACCTAAAGCTGGGTGTCTGCATGCTCCAGAGTGTTTTAACAATCAATGTCGCCTTCACAGAGAACTATCAGCTCCCAGGCATTTCTGTTTCAAGTAGCATCATATTGCTTCAAGTGCATGGTGTGAACCTGGCCTGAGGGTTTCTGCCAGGTTGGAATGTATCCTTGAACTCAGATAATACTTTTTGCCTGGATGAGGGGTAGAGAGAGGTATGCACATGAGTGTGGAAACTAGCCTGTTGCAAAGAGGTAACATTGACAATTATTGCTTTACCAGCTTTCGCCCCTGTTCCCACCCACCACTGGTAAGTGGTTCCCCCCAGAAGATTGCCCAGAATGGAATGCAGCTTTCAGACTGAAAAAAGGCACCCCACCTCTGTTGAAAGAGCCCTGGAAAGGTGTTTCAAGCTCAGTTCATAGCCCTGGAAATGAACTCCCAAGAATCTTTGTGGGAGATGATCTTAAAACTCTTTATATTATCAAAATAACATGCTATCATGAATGGGCTCCCAAGTGTTTTTAGAACAGAATTCTCTATTTTTAAGCAAATATTTACAGTCTGTCAAGAGGTTATGGCACTGGTGAGAACCCTGTCAAAAATTGTTGGCTAGTGGCATTTCAGAATAAGCCAAGCTGTTGCTGGTATTTCTTCACTGATTAACCGATGGTAGAAGACAGTGATAAACAGGAAGTATTTTAAGGTTATCCTTGTCTAAGGTCCCAGTATCATCAACCTCCGCAACAGAAAAACTTAGTGTTAACAGCCATCATCAGCTCATATAGTCTTGAGGAAAGTTAGTTGATAGCATTGAAGAAAACAAAGGTCCTATAGCACCACAGAGGCTTGCCAGATCGCTGGAGGGCTTCTACTGCAGGAGTGCAATTTTTTATTATTTGTGCAGCAGCCATGGGGAAGCCTGAGCAGCTTTGGAAATGGAGGGGGTTAACTCTTTGTCTCCCACAAAATATTCCTCTCTGAAGTTGCTATCAGCATTTCAAAGGAAGTCTCCATTGACACCAAAGGGAATTTCCATTGAAAATGCAGTAACTTCAGAGAGGCCTTGTTGAGACTGCAGTATGCAGTATGCAGAGAAAGCATTAAACTTACCCTCCTGCCAGTGTAGGCCAACCCAACCTGCTGATGGGTTCCTCAGAGAAATCTCTCTTCCTGGCAGGATATTCCCTCATAGAACAAACCGAGGGCAGAGACTAGGAGCACAATCACACCATCCATATAAAGCCCCACGATTCCCCTTTAAATAGTCATGGCTTCCCCAAAGAATTCTGGGAGCTGTAGTTCGTTGTCAGGAGACCCCTAATTCCCCTCACAGAGCTACCATTCCAGAGTTCCCAGGGAAGAGGCATTGCTTTGCAAATTGTGGCTCCTGGAAGGGAATAGGGGTCCCCTAACAATTCTCAGCACCCTTAAACTCCCAGAATTCTTTGGAGGAAAACATGACTCTTTAAAATGGTACCACGGTGCCTTAAATGTATGGTGTGAATGTGGCCTCAGTGGTTAGGTACAGCCCAAGGTAGTCACATTGCTACCTTTGGCTATTTGATTAGGCAGGAAGTTGCAAGGCAGAGATGAACACAAAACGTGGTATGCTTACACATAGGAAGATTCCCACATAAATCAGTTGCTAGCTCACCTGTATACTGAAGATTAGTGCCAGCAACATGCACTTTCCACAGAACATAACACTCAACCCCAGGCCTCAGTTGACTCATGACCCCTGCTCCTCAAGATTAACTGTGCTTCATTAGTGAGTTGCACTTCATCAATAAATGTGAATCAATGCCTGCCTCAAGTTACTTAAGGGCGTAGACCTACCTTACCTTTCTGCTTCTTGCATCTTTTGATATTTCTTTCCCCTCCCTGCTTCTGTATTTAAAACAATGGCAGATGGAAAAAAAAATCTGCCACTCTGTCAAGTTAGAATAGTCAGCCCCATTAATTCATTTTATTATTTATTGCATTTATACTCTGCCCTTTGTTCAAGGAGGTCAGAAAAGCATACATGGTCATCCATGCTTGATTTGAGCCCACCAGGTGAGGTCAATTAGGCTGAATGACAGGCCAAAGGTCACTCAGAATCACAGAACTGTATAGTTCGAAGAGACCCCCAAGAGTCATCTAGTCCAACCCCCTGCAATGCAAGGCTCTCAACACATGATCCCCCATCCAATTTGAAACCATACAGAACCTTGCTTAGCAATCTCTGCAGACCTAGTCCAATCCCTGCATCACATTGGCTTTCATGGCAAAGCTGCTGAAATCTGGTGGAAGTGGGGTTGCACACACATGCACATATCTATGAGCTTAGAATCTGTAATAATTCTGAAATTGCCAATACTTTTCATCCTGTCTCCCTACTTAGCCCTTAAGGATGTGTGTGTGTGTGTGTGTGTGTGTGTGTATGAGAGCACATACAAACCCACATTATGATTACCTTCTTGTTAAGCTGCTAGTCATAGTGTTAGATGACCCATTAGGTTTCCACTTCTTTTTAATAGCATCAAGGGTCACCAATCTTTAAAAGCTCATGGGCACATTTGGATTTCTGAGCAAATGCCATGGAAACCACCCTTCTGGTCACTTCTCCCCCTCCAGCAAATCACTCCATCCCAACCCAAAAGAAGACAGAAAAAGAGAAGGGACACACATACAGCTGAAGTGGGAAAATATGCCACTCTTTGCACATCCTCCTGCTTCACCAGCTCATGACCAAGAGGGCAGGGAGGCTGTGTGTGGGTGTCAGAAGCTTTGTGGGCACCAGGAGAAGAACTGATAGATGCCATTGTGCTTGCCATTTTGGCAACTATGGCGCAGCTAATGTCACAATTATTCCATCAAGGTGTTTCTGAAGACAGAAAATAATCCCAGCTAACTCAAAGTTCATTTCAGAGTATCTGATGCGTGTGAGCAGGCTACAGTTTTAACAAAGTGCACAAAACCATCTTTTTTGTTAAAATCATTCTTAAACCACAGCACCTGAGCATATATATATATATATATATATATATATATATATATATATAAAAACCAAATTGAACACTCTCCCACACACACTAATAATCAGAACAATCCAAAAACAGTTATGAATCATAAACCAATGAACCAAAATGATTCAGTACTTTGTCAGCTGAAATACAGCAATCCTTGAAAAGGATTGTGACTGGCAATCAAAACAAAATAATGAATATGCAGGGGACTGTTACCCAACAGCAAAAGAAAGTTGGGGGAAGGGGGTTGTTAATTCAAGTTACATGCCTGTTGGGTAATGACACATCTGCCTCTAACAGCATCCAATTCTACGAGCCATCACACAGAGGCAGCAACTCAGTGTTCTGGGCACAGCGGTCTCAGCAACATCACAGTGGGACCAATTAGACCCTTGCACTAGAGGAGAAAGTGCTGGCACCCCTCCATCCAGTGAAGCAACTCCAGCACACTTCAACAGCTAAGCCTTTCCCAAAGACTTATTCAGGAGAACCAGCAATGCCACAGCCACAACAGTGGCTGTTTCCAAAGCAGCAAGAGAATTTTGCAGAGTGACTCTACTAATTGCCAAGTATGGGAAACAACTTTAATTTTCACTCTACAAATAAGTTTGCAAGGGGTCAGTTAAAGCTAATCTATTGGATTTAAATTTACCTAACACAACAGCAATACTTCCTCACGCCATGGTTCATACCTGAAGGTCCTGTATACCTGAAGGAGCGTCTCCACCCCCATCGCTCAGGCAGGACACTGAGGCCCAGCACCAAGGGGCTTCTGGCAGTTCCCTCACTGCGGGAAGTGAGGCTACAGGGAAGCAGGCAGAGGGCCTTCTTGGTAGTAGTGCCTGCCCTGTGGAACGCCTTCCCATCAGATGTCAAGGAAAAAAGCAACTATCCTACTTTTAAAAGACACCTGAAGGCAGCCCTTCAGGGAAGTTTTAATGTTTAATGCTGTATTGTGTTTTTAATATTCGATTGGGAGCCACCCAGAGTGCTGGGGAAACCCAGCCAGTTGGGCAGGGTATAAATTTATTTATTTATTTATTTATTTATTTATTTATATTCATAAAGAACACAATCTTTTGTTCTTTCTGGAACATACACATATACATAGAACTATTGGTGAGGAAACTTCACCAGCAGGTCCCTGCTTCAAGTCTTCCAACTGTCAGGAACAAAACCCACTAAAGGTTTTGAAATGAGAGTGGCCTTGCATCTGAAAGCCCAGAGCAATGGAACTCCCAGACATACCAAGCCAATGTCCCCCAATCCCACCTTAATGCTTTCAGGGCCACACCCTGTACTTGTTAATTAAGACTGTCTTTGTGCTCACCTGGCCAAGAACCAGCTCACCCATCAAGTGAGCTTCCAGGTAACAAAAGGCCATCATTGAAATGCAAGAGCAATAGATGGGGGATTGTCTTCTGTAAATAACCTCTGCTATTTATATCCACTGCCAATTTCTTCTTTGTTTCATCTACTGATTCAGTCCTCCTCCTTTATGCTTTGGATTGTTACTTTCCCCTCCGCCAACCCCTCTTTTGCCTTTCAAATACTTTCAGGAGTATTCACACATTCCATTTAATGAGTGAACCATCTGTGCACCTCTACATGCACCTCTAGTTGAGCTTTAAAAATCAGCAAATGTACACTCTTTCACCCAACACTTGTACATGTGCAGAGCCAGCCTGTGCCCTTGTTTAGTGTGTAACATATGGACAAGTCCATTGTTACATTCATAAACTGGTCCATGTGCATTTCATTTATTTATTACTTTCATTCATTTCTATCCCGCCTTTCAGAAACATTCTCACAAGGCAGCAAGCACAAATGCATAAAGTAAGCATACAACAATATATAAGTGCATAGCTAAGACTATCAACACATTAAAAGAACCGGCACATTTAAATAACTATCAGCCACAAAACACCATGTAATCAAATATTTGTAGAAAAGCACCACAAAATTCAGCAGCAGTTTCTTGTGCTTTTCTATTAATAAACTCCCTTTCTTGGTTAAGTTGTGATGCCTTGGCTCTCTTCTTCCTTTCCAGAAACCTAGTGGCATCACTCCAAGACCAAGCTTCCTAAGATATGCATGCTAATTTCTGTTAATTTGGCAAAGGTACCAGTTTCCTGAGTCAGCTCTACTGAGTGGATAGCCAGACTAGAGCAAGTGGAGAAGGGAATAAGAACATAAGAAGAGCTCTGCTGGATCAGGCCAGAGGTTGATCTGGGCCAGCATCCTGTTCTCACAGTGGCCAACCAGGCACAATCATCCTGACAGCACAAGGGCAGTATGGGAGGTTGGTGCACATTGAGTTATTGTGCATATGCTCCATTTAAACATTAGTGACATACGTGCACTGGCATGTCAATATGGGGCATGTGATCTCCCTGCCTTCACTGCATGTTCAGTATATTTTCTTCAGTGAAGAAACAGACAGGCTTTCAGAAGGACCAAACCCTCTTCAGTATGTTAAACGACAGGGTTTGTTAAGGCCAGTTTAAACAGAACAAACGTCCTTTTGGCTTGCTTTGCCTATAGAGTTATGTTTAAGGAAGCAGAAGGCAAACTTTTAACGGCTCTTCTGCCCACTATGCAACTGCTGTGGGTTGGTGTTCTTGTCTACTTAATGCCAACTTATATCCTTCCTAAATCAGATGATCCCTATTCTGCAAGTTATTGATCTCCCTGGAGGTGGACACTTCTGTCAAGTCTCTAGGGCTCATCCATCTCTTCAGGGCAATGCTTTCGTTTCTAGATGAGATATTGTGTGAAATTCATCTCTACAGGGGAGGACATTTCTGTAGATATTACAGTTAGATCCCACCTCCATTTTCATTCTGGTCAAACAGTTGAGGCTGATCTTCTCTAACGCAGGAACTTGCTTTTCCCTGTGTTACCTGCAGCTTAAATCTGAATGCTTGAGCTACTATTAACTTGTATTTGAGCTTCACCCATCCTTAACTGACTCCCTAGTTTTCTCTGTAGAAAGGTTCTTTATTTTAAGAGGAGGGGCATAGAGGTCTGTCCCATCATGTGAAACCCACTTCAGTCTGAAGCAATGCAGCCCTGGCACAAGGTTACTTCTGCCTTGTGACCTAGGTCTAAACATCATACGCAGTCATTTAACAATTTGCATTAAATTAGCAAATTCTCAAATAATGAGCAAACTTAGAGAGCAAGTTGCAAGGGGCAAGGAACGCAGCTTTCCAAACGCTAGACAGCTGCTTATGTACAGCCACATCATAGTCTTAACTAAACAGATGAAGTTTGGGAACATCAGGGCTAGAAATCTGGGAGCTAGTCCAGTTCCAACCCCAAATCTGCCAACTTTAAAGCTTCCCAACAGGTTTTATAGCAGCAATCAAAACAGCAGGCTCTAAATTAAAGATTTTATTAAGCAAGGCAGCCAACATTCTGCAAGGCCACGCACCCAAATCATGCTGAAAATGGCTATTGGACACTTTTGAGATTATAAGATTATATTCTTAAAAGAACAACAACAAAAATCTGCTAAGGGAAGCATTTGCCCTGGGAAAAGCTTCCATTATCCCTGGGTCAGGGTAGGGATGTGTGTGTATTATACATATAAAATGTCTGCTCTATACACAAATACAATAAAATCCAGGTTGTTAGAAGCAGCTTTGATCCTACATGTGGAGTGTTTATCAAACTACATTTTTTTACAGAAGTTGACCCAGCTTTTCAAGTACTTCTAATCTTTCCAGCTCTCCATTGAGTATCTGGAATCCAAATGTGTATTCACTTGTATTCTGCCCTCTGCCACAAGAGAGATCTTTGGTTTCTTCTCTTGTGTGCATTGATTTTTTTTGGAGGGGAGGAAATCTGAATCCCTGCATAACAGAATGCATTGCTTCTTTTTGGCCCTAGTGCAAAAGATTCAGATTTGTTAAAAGGCATGATAAAAGCACCAAACTCAGTGTTCCCCCCCCCTAAAAAATGTTTAGGGGGTACTCTCATTTTGACTCAATAAAATCACCATTTTACAGTTCAAATAGGGAAAAATAAATACTGTAAATGGACATAAGTACAAAGATTCACAAATTGTTTAGGGCTATACGTACCCCTGTGTCCCCCCAGAAAAAAAGCACTGACCAAACTCAGTTGAAAATTATTTTGTTTTCAGTGTCCATCTAGCTGTATAACATGCAGCAATCTAAAAGACTTAGAGTGTGTATAGATGTGTGTTAAAGGAAAGCTTTGCTGCCTTTAAAAAATATATGTATTGATATTAGGATTGTGGCTTTATATAAAAGAGTTCAGTTGTTTTAAAGATTCTTCATTATTGTTTTATAAATATTTTTACGTGCAATGGGATCTTCACATCTAATGGTGGTCATTCAGAAACCCAGAATATAGCAACTGCCCTCCTGGGGTGGGAATGAGCATCAAAAATTCATTATACCAGTCACTTCTGTGGCAGCAACACTGGCTGCTTGTAGTCCTCTGAGTACAATTTAAGGCTGTGGCCTCTGGATTTATGCAAGTGACCATTTCTTCTCCTCCTTCATGACTGGGTGAAAAGCAAGCTTGAGTGTTCCATTTGAGATTCATGGTGGTGTAAATATGCACACTGAGGTTTGTGAATAGTTAGGGCTCCCCAGTTCCACAAATGCTTTTTCTTCAGAAGAAATAAACACATGAGTGGCACTTTTCTTTTCTTCTTAAACTCAGGCATAGATGCCCAAGTACAAAAACATTTATATTCTGTCTTTCCAAATAAAAACTCTTTCAGGGTGGCTTACATATTATAAGCATACAACAGAATAAAGTAGGCCTTCCCTGACACCCCACCCCACCCGAAATTCAAACTACACACAGATACAGCACCTCAATTTGACAGTGAGCAGATACCCATGGGTAGGCAAACTAAGACCCGGGGGCCGGATGCAGCCCAATCGCCTTCTCAATCCAGCCCGCAGATTCTACATGTGCGCTTTTATTTAAAATGCATCTCTGGGTTATTTGTGGGGCATAGGAATTCGTTCATTATTATTCTTCAAAATATAGTCCAGCCCCCCACAAGGTCTGAGGGACGGTGGACTGGCCCACAGCTGAAAAAGTTTGCCCATCAAACCATGGTGTTTCACATATGCGGTCTTGCTCTTCAAGTAGCTAAATTTGTATCGGGGTTGCAACAGACAGGATGGTGAGTGGCTGAGGAAACCTTCAAACATTTTGCAGGGGTTATACTTCTTTAAAAAAAGAAAGCTCAAAAGCAGTTTTGTCATCTCTTTATTACTATAATTTTGTTAACACGGGGAGACTGCTTTCAAATCAAAACTACAAATTAGGGACCAATTATGAAATCGGCACCAGCGTTGTGATAAAACCTCGAAAGCAAATCAGAATACATTCTTCTGGAAGAAATGACTAAACATTTACCAACTTATTCCTCATGTTAAGTGTATCCTCCAGGGATTGTCTAGTGTATCAGCTAATTAAACACAAGCTATCCTGTAGAGCTTCTTGAATTCTTGATTGCTTAGGGGCTTCTCAGTCTTGAGGACTGAGGCCAACATTCCTCACATTTAGACTGCTTCACAAACTACATGGGATGCATTAATATCTTTTACATGCTGCATTCATGTTTAATGTCAGTTAATTTTCTGGAGCCATTTCAAACCTTTACAGTTGGTTCTGAGGTAAACAACTAAGGAAGTGAGAGAGAGAGATGAAGTCGTCCCCGACCCCACTCTACTTACAGCCTATGAAACACAGATTTTGCTGGAGCATGAAGCTAACCTTCCTTGCTTTCAAGCAAGTCAAGGATGAGATGTTTATAGTTAGCATCTGGATGTCATTATCATGCACAAGCCATAATGACCTGAAAGTATAACCAAGATCCACAAAGGCTATTAAAAATTACATGTGGTAGTCCTCCAAAACCACAGGATTGCTGTGTAGCCTGTAAATTTCAGGCTAAAGGTTTTTAAGCAAATAGTTTGTCAATTGAAGAGTTATGTACATTCCCATCTCCCAACCCAATGACTTCCAAGCAACATCAATGTCCTTTCCCTCAGTCCTATCAACATTTATAAAATAAAAATGGCACACCAACCACCCTGTTCACAATCTGGTCAGAATTCAGACTGGACATTCTGAATTTTAACAACTGTGACACTTTATGGTATCCAATTGGCTTTCCTCCACAGGCAAAAGGCATCTGGCAGCAGATCAAAGCAGGGAATTTTCAGCAATTCCCCCTCCCAGCTATAATCCTTCAAATCCCCTTCGGTGGTTTTCAACCTGTGGGTCCCCAGATGTTTTGGGACTACAACTCCCATCACCCCTGAGCTCTGGCCTTGCTAACTAGCAGTGATGGGAGTTGTAGTCCCAAAACATTTGGGACCCACATGTTGAGAAAGGCTGCGGCCTAACTCTCCTGTGCAGATCTGGGGGCACAATAGATACTGGGGGGCGTGAGAGAATCCTCCAAAACTGCCTTCCTCCTAGTCTAGGGATGTCTTCTGTCCGCAGGAGGACATAAACTGGATGCCACCCGCAGGAGAAATTATTTTGAAGCAAATTAGTCCTGATAGTTTGGGAAGCACTATCCCTTTTTCAGTGCACTTTTCTCCTCTTACAAATGAGATACAACACAATGGGACTGGAGACCAGGTATCACATGAATGGCTGAAGAATGAATTACTCTGCCATTGTGTCACAGCTCTGACAACGCACAAGGGAATGTTTATGTGATCATATTCTTCTTCTAGCAAACCAGGCTGCTGCTCCCTGGGGAGGGAGCAATTTCATACATTCTAAAGCGACCAATGTGAGGTACACTAAAAAAAACAGGGCTCTGGCCAACTGTAGATCTCTGTTTTTTGTTTAAAAATGAGGTTTGTGGTTATTTTGCATGTTTTTAATAAAGATGTATTTCATTTGTTGTAAATCACCCTATTATTTTTTAATCTGTTACATTTTAGCTACACACTTAAAAACCTCTTGGATACAGACACAGAAATGTAACACTGAGGGGCCCTGAAGTTGCTTTTGGTAAAATAATGTGCACAAACTCATGGGCAATATTATGGATAATTCATTTATATTCTGCTTTTTTCCTCAAGGAGCTCAAGGTAGCCTAACTGGTTATCCCCCCCCCAAAAAAATTTTTTTATCCTCACAACAATCCCTGGACGTAGGTTAGGTTAAGTCATGGGTAGGCAAATTAAGGCCCAGGAGCCAGATGCGGCCCAATCGCCTTCTCAATCCAGCCCGCAGATGGTCCGGCAATCAGCGTGTTTTTGCATGAGTAGCATGTGCCCTTTTATTTAAAATGCATCTCTGGGTTATTTGTGGGGCCTGCCTGGTGTTTTTACATGAGTAGAATGTGTGCTTTTATTTAGAATAAATCTTTGGGTTATTTGTGGGGCATAGGGTTCATATATTTTTTTCAAAATATAGTCCGCCCCCCCCCCCACAAGGTCTGAGGGACAGTGGACTAGCCCCCTGCTAAGAGATATTGAGTAGCCCAAGCCATCTAGGGAGCTTCATGGCAGAGTTGAGATTTGAACCTGGGTCTCCCAAATCCTAAACTCCTATCTTCTCTATCAGCCACCATTAGCTAATGCATACAGATTATGCTGAAAATCACTGTCTAAGAAATTTCCAAACATGTTCCAAGGTGCATATTTTTCTTAATGATGTTAAGCACCATTCAATTAAGGAAACAGTTATTTAGTTTGCTCAGCAAATGTACTTCAGTGGCTGTTTCCATAGCAAAATCCATTGCTGTGTCACAATTTTGCCTTTGTTTGGATAGTTTCTTAACTGTTTAAAAATACTGCATGTACACCAAGGCATTTATTTTATAATGGCAACAAAAATCAACTGAACCCAGCACAATCTATATGTGCTGTTGTGATCCAATGGGTCAATAGACGCAAATTGAGGACAGAGGAGTATGGTTCCAATTATAATGTCTTCCAACAGCTTCTGATAAATTACTCCTTTTAAGGAATACCATCAACTTTTTTTGAAAAATGTGTATGGCCATTAATTGCAATGCTTGACTCTTCAAGTGACATGGCTTTATATAATTCAAATTAATTTCAAAAACAATACACACAAGTATCCAAACCCTCTCTTCAAGCTGAGTGGTTAAGTAAGAATGAAAAAACCTGCCTTGGGTTTTAAAAAATAAAAATAAAATGCAATTTTACAAATTAACTCTTTCACTGGAATACATTAAATACACTGCTCAAATATTTCCTTAAAACTAAATTGCGGTCACCACAATGAAATATCCAGTTGTGATTTTCCCCTCAATCACATTATTATTATTAATTTCATTTCTATATTGCTTTATATTTTAAAGAAAAAACGTGATTTACAACACTTTAAACATCAAATCAAACAACCCAGAATAGAACAAATTCAAGCTTTAAGGAAAGTATTTCAGATCGTTCTCTAAGTGATATTTTGCATTTCCCATATTTATTTACCTACTTGATTTAAATAGCTAGCCCATAGCAGAAGTAATCCAGAAAGCCAGTATGGTTGTACTTCTTAGATTTAGAAGCCACCTCTTTCCATACACACCACCCTGGTCACTTAGCTATGGATGAAGATCTGTTGATAGTGCCACAAGGCAAAGCAAGTTGTGAACTTGAGCCTGTGCTTTTAGTGCCGTGCTCCCAGTTGCCTAGAAGTCTCTTCCCTTAGAAGTAAAACAAGATGCAACATTGTTATGTTTTCAGTGTTTGCTGAAAACCATTATTTTCTCCCAAAGCTCTCCAAATTACTCCTTCATTTCTCCTGGGGTTAATCTTTGTTGGTTTTTAAAACACATTAATGATCCCTATAATATTTAATACAGTGATACCTTGGTTCTCGAACGTCTCCATTGATGAACATTTCGGAACCCGAACACCGAAAACCCGGAAGTAAATGCTTCCATTTTCAAATGCACCTTGGAAATTGAACAGCTTCTGCTGCGTGTTTTTCAATTTTCTCAATTGGATTTGCAGACAGCCCTTTGGTTTTTGAACGTTTCAGAATGGTCTTCTGCAACGGATTACATTCAAGAACCGAGGTACCACTGTATTCTATTTCTGTTTTCACTTTCTGCACTGGTTTATTGTTAATTTTTTATTGTGGGCTGTAAACAGCTTTTTGGAGGAGGTTCCTCAAAAAGTAGGCAAAAAATTGTGACTAAATAAATGTTGGGTCATTTTCCCCCTCCCCAGCATCTCTCCAATGACCAAACCCATACTGATCAGAAGAGATACTCAGGTCTCCATAGGTGCTTTTGGTGAGGATTTTTTTTTTGGGGGGGGAGCTAGGAGGAAAGGATTCAGGAGTATCCTGGTGAAAACTTCCTTCTGTTTAGGACCCAAACACTGCATTTTGTAGAGAACACTGGTTATCTTAAGTAGTTTGGGCCACCAGTTTTTAACACCATATCTTATATTTACATTTTCGTTATCTGTGTTCTCAGCTGTTGTGAAATACTTATACAAAAGATAAGCTGTGAAGGAGGCTCATTAGCTGAATGCAGCACCCTTCAGTTGAGACAAGTTAATTCAACAATAATGACCATTAAGCCATAAGCCTGTTTCCACCATAGTTGTGAGAAGCGGCACTTAACTCTTCATTTCCAGTTTTGTACCTGATTTAAGGGACGCGGGTGGCGCTGTGGGTTAAACCATAGAGCCTAGGGCTTGCCAATCAGAAGGTTGGCGGTTCAAATCCCTGCGATGGGGTGTGAGCTTCTGTTGCTCGGTCCCTGCTCCTGCCAACCTAGCAGTTCGAAAGCACGTCAAAGTGCAAGTAGATAAATAGGTACCACTCCGGCGGGAAGGTAAATGGCGTTTCTGTGTGCTGCTCTGGTTCACCAGAAGCGGCTTTGTCATGCTGGCCACATGACCCAGAAAATGAGTGCCGCAACCCCAGAGTCGTCCATGACTGGACTTAACAGTCAGGGGTCCCTTTACCTTTACCTGCCTGATTTAAAGGTGTTGTGACCCAGGGATAAACAATAATGTTAGTACGTCCTGCCCCTGCTACTGAGTTTCAATCAAAGAAACAACATTCTTTATGTTACTCAAGCTTACAAAATCAGCACTGATGTCAATTTGCAGAAGTTTTGTGTTTCTGGAAGCATATATGAAGCAAAACCAAATCTTCTTGCTTTAGAAATCTGCACTTGTCTCTAAAACATAAGGCTTTGAGCCTCCTGAGCTGGATCATATTGTTTCAACTTACACTCACTTTTCCCAGAAACGTTTTAAAAAACCATAAATCAGTTTTCGGTATAGTTGTCAAAATTCCACAAGCCCCATTTGTGTCTGGTTAGCTTTAGGATTTGCTGACTTTTGAAAACACTGCAAGATACCCTTGATATCAAAATAATACCGTACATCATTATTCATTATTGGTACAGTGGAGAGTGTTCTATTACACAGCTGGTAAGAAAGTGTACAAATTATAGAATTATTCCTTTGCAAGTTCTCTGCTACTGTGGCTAATTACACAACGTTTTAACAGTTAAAAACAGCACAATTTATTATCTGGACAACATTACTTTGTGACTTACAAAAATAAATAAAGACTTTGTGAGCAAGTGCCTGAACTTTTGCTGATTTCGACAAAGCTGGAACTGCACCCATAACTGTGAATTGGTCATTTAAACACTTCTTGCGGATGTTCGTTTCACTGTCTCTGATTTGAAACACCCAAGAATATCCTCTGGAGAATTCCTGTCTCTGGAGTGTTGCAGCCAAATGTAATAATAATAATAAAAAAGAGAAGTATGTTACAGAGAAGCAGTGTTCACCTTTCACTCATAACAAGGAGGCACTTATTAACTCCTGCCTGCCCTCTGACTCCCATTGGCTCCTTGGAACACACACATATTGTGGACCACTTGCTAACACAGCAAAGAAAGTGAACATCATACATAACATGAGCTCAAGAGCTGGGTGATATTCACCTCTGTGCAGAGAGTTGGCAGGATGAGGAAAAGACCCCGAAAGAAACGGCGTCAAGTGATAGAGGCACACTCCCCAAACAGGCAAAGAATTGCTCAGCAGATTTCTCTATATTCTCACAAAGTATAAAGGAAGCACTTAGTAATGTCTCCACTGTATATGAAAGACTGATAATATATTTATTTATATCCCATGCACAGGAACCAAGTCCCAATAAAATATTTGAGGGGGCTGGATCTCCCCACAAAGTGGTGTGCATGCTCTGCGTCATGTGATCAATTATGCGGAATGGGGCTCACCTGCCAGCCCCCCCCCCCAATGTCATCCAAGTTCTCATCCCTGATCCCATATTTCACCAGGCAGCTTCCATGGTTCTCCCCTTCCACATTTAATCCTTAGAACAGCCCCGTGATGAAGGGTTAGGCTAAGAGACAGTGACTGGCCCAAGGTCACTTCACAGCTGGGTGGGGATTTAAACCCAGATCTATCAGATCCAAGTAAAAGAAGAGTCATGCCCACTTACTTGCGCTATTTCCCCCCACCCCTCCACAGAATGAGGCACTATCATCAGCCTTCAGCCCCCAAACCTGCCAGTACCTTATTGAGCATAGAATCAGAATTGCAGAGTTGAAAGAGACTCCAAGGGTCATCTAGTCCAACCCCCTGAAATCACAGCTAAAGAATCCGATAGATGACCACCCAACCCTCTGCTTAAAAACCTCCAATGAAGGCAAGTCCACCACCTTCCAAGGGAGTCCATTCCACTACTGGACTGCTCTTATCATAAGAAAGTTCTTCCTACTGTTTAGTCAGAATTTCATTTCTTGTCATTTGGACCCTTAGGGTTGGGTGCTGCCCTCTGGAGCAGCAGAAAACAAGCTTGCTCCATCTTCTATGTGACAGCCCTTCAGATATTTGAAGATGGCTATCATATCTCCTCTCAGTCTCCTCTTCTCCAGGCTTAATATATCCAATGCCCTGCTCTTCTACCCCTTCACCCCATCTATCAAAGGCTTTTCATTCTAAACACTTGACGGAAGTTATCAGAAAGCCACTTGGGCAGAGAGCCATTTTCAGAGAGATTTGTGGACCATATTTAGGTCGGATGTCAACACAGTGTGCTGCATAATCCACTGTAAAAATCAACACTAGCTTAACGTACATCGAGCCACACTGACAACTGATTCAAGAAATAAACTAGAGACTACAATAAAAATTTCAATTAACATGCTGGTGATGCACATCAATGAGATAGTGAAGTCGCAGCTAGTAGGCTAAGATTATTAAAGATGTTAATTAAATGGTGATCAAGACAGTCAGCATTTACACTGTATCTGATAATTTTAACACAGAACAGTAGACAGGAATTACAATGAACTTTATATAATCAGGCGAAAGGAGATACGGAAACCAATTATGATGTAAAAGTTGGGTGACAAATGTGTGCAATAGTATTACGTAGTATTAATAAAGTATCGTAATATTTCTTCCCTGCATATGTGAAAAGTGGTATATAAATCACTTTATAATTAAATAAAAGCTATTGTTGTCCTTTATTTCAGGAAAGAAACCATACTTCTGTAAATTTGCCATGCCCAAGATTTCTCTATAGAAGACCTTTGAACACAGCATATTGAAGGAAGTGTTAGCCAAGCTGAAAATTCACAGAAGTCTAGAGGATCACTGAGGATTCAATGATTACTGAAAAGAAACTACTTTTGGGCTATCCATGGCTGTGAATGTGGTGTAATGTGGGAGAGGTTCAAATCGCAGCTAAACCACAAAACACACTGAGTGATCTTGGCCAGCCACCCTCTCCCACAACGACCTACCTCACAGGTCAGGTTTGTTGTGAGGATAACATAAGGAGGAGGGAACCATGTACACCACCGAGTTTCCTCGGGGAAAGACGAAATACAAATGTAATAAATGCAGTCTGTGGCTGTTTCCTATTAACCAACGGATGGCTGCTTCCTTTCAACTGAAGAGCACAAGTATGTATCTGATGGACAGGTGCTCCAGCTTGATCACCACAAAGTTGAAGGAGGAGCTTAAATGCACCTTAAACACACCACTTTAAGACTATTAGGATATAACTTGTTCATTTATTTATTTTATTTAGGAAATTTATATATTGCTTAACATTTCTGACAAAATATCTAAGCGGTGATCATGCGTCAAGACAATTCACAGACCATCTGACTGCGTCTCATACCTGCACCACTGCAGGTTATCTGCGAATAAGAATCCTTATCTTAGTTTCTTTCCTAGTAAAGTTCCAGGATACTGATGCAACCCTTAGGCGATTACTCTACATTTTAAGCCATGAAGTAATTCAGAAGTGTCGAATACACAGTTATTACTTCCTCCCTTGGGGAGGGGAGCAGGGAGAGGGGAGGCGAGACTACTATGAAGCAACATAAGCAAGTTTTTGGCAGCAAGAGTCACACAGAGAGACCACAGATTTAACAGCATCAGGAGTCAGATTGTGACAACCAAACCACACATTTGAACTTGCTATGGCAAGACACAGGCATAAAGACAAAGTGCTTTTGTGTAGGAGGCATGTGCAACATGTAAACAGATGTGAAACCCAGCCCCACTTCGTTTGCTTTCCATGCCCAAGGGCACAAGAAGCAGAAAAGTTTTGATTTCCAAGGAAGACAGATCAGATGCTCTGAAAACATGGACAAGATGTGTATCAAACACCCACACTTTTCATTTGCATTTGTGAAATGTATCACCCACAATAAAAATAGACTTCCAACTTGGGCAAATAGGGACAGTTCTAATCCCGGAAGCCTTCCAACCCAAAACATTCGATCAATTTACAAAAAGTCCTGCCAAAATAGAGGAGGGAGGGCAGAAAAAAATAAGACTGCCTTTGAAAGCTGAGCTTGTAATAGCTTTTTGCATAAAATATATCCCTTTCAAGACCAGTCTTTTACAGCACAACCCAGTCAGAAGTAATCCCATGGATTTATTTCCACATAAATGTGTGCAAAGTATTGCACCCTTAAAGTTGCTGCTCTTCTCTAAAGCTAACAATGCACACAGCAGAAATGGATTAGGACATCCTGCTTGCCTGCATGCAGATCAAACATTGCTGGTGACAACGGAAAGGGTCCAAAGAAATGTAGACAATAAAACTGATTCTAACTGGGGAGCTACGTGCATCGCTTTCGCTACAGGCTGAACAGTAGCTTTCTCCCTGGAAGCCGAAGGAAATGGTTAAAGGCAGCCCTTCCTCTCGGATGTGTCTGCGCGTCCTTTGAACTGGGCAAGCAGGTTTGTTGGGACTTTCTGCATTTCGCTTTGTTGCTGTCAACTTGCTTTTTTTCCAGTTCTGCAAAAACCTTCAGATGACTTCCCAGCTCCCTTAATCACCACCTTTCCAGAAACAAAGCCTCGGCTAGAAAAAGCGTAAAAGGCGCTTGCAACACACAAAGTTATTTACGTCCGGGCAGTGGAGTCTGCGCGTCCCCAGCAGTTCCGGCCAGGTACAGTCTCTGCCTGCCTGATTAGGCAGCCAGGATCGGCCCCGCTGCCAAAAGTTAGCCCGACACAAAAGTCAACAGAAGAAAGGAGGGCTCGGCCTGTCGCTGCTGGGCGCAGCTTGTTTGCTTTCGGAAACCCGGAGAGCAGCTGTAATGCATTAACTCTTTCACGACTGCTTTCCCTCTCCTTGGAAAGGGGAAGGGTCTGCTGGGGTGGGAGGGGGCAAAGAACAGAAACAAGGTGAATCGGTTATAAGCCGGGAAACTATACCTGCCCTCTCTCCCACCCCCCGCCGCGATTCAGAGGCTGGTGAACTTTTCACCCATAAACCGACTGGCCTCTTTCCACCTTTAGGCAGAAAGTAGCAGCCGACTCCCAATTTGGGAGAAACTTAAAAAGGTAAAAGTCGTCTGAAGGTGGCTGCTTTTCGTTCCATCCCTGTGCAGAAAACTGTCCGCAGAAGGCGAAAGGAAAACACGTTCTCTATCTCTATTAACAAAGAAGAGAAAGGGCAGAGAAGGTTCCACAATGGAACCTCAGCCAACGCTGTGCAAACGCTACCTGGGAAACTGACCAGAAGAGAGGCCGAGGGGGGAGGCGAGGATTAGCGTGAGAAGCTCGAAGTGTGCAGCTTGGAAGTCTCGTTTTAATAGCTCCCCACCCCACCCCACCCGGCCTGCCTTGAAGGTGCAAAACTAGAGCTATTTTGCACAAAGGGCACCCCTACTGTCGTCTGTCACTCATCGTGAAGCGGGAAAAGAGGGGCTTTCCCCATATTTTAATTGGGGGGGGGCGCGCAAGATCAGCGGTTCCAAACGTTCCAAAAGCAAATAAGACCATGTCCCAACGTTCCAAAGCGGAACGTTCCTGGGCTCCTTCTTCTCCAGAGGGTCTCGCCCACTGAGGAAGGGGACTGGTCCACGTTCTCCTTTGGGAAAGCTGCGCTCAAGCGGGCTCTCCAGAGAAAGAAGCCATCGGGTCGCTGGGACCTTGCTCGAGCGCAACCTCCTCCTCCTCCTCGGTCTTTCTCTTCCCCTCCAAGCCCCGACGCGAGTCAAAAATAGGTACAAACACACACACACAAGCCTGAGCGGGAGAAGGCTCCGAGAGGCGGTCCTCCTCCCTCGTAGAAAAAGAAACGGGACGCCTTCCCGCGAGGTAGCCGCTTACCTGCCGAGAACTGCCCACGGGCCACTCCAAGCAGGGCAGCCGAGGGGGCGACGAGGGAGGCGAGCGCCGCCAGCAAGCCAAGGGCTCCAACCGCCGGGGCCATGCTGACTTTGGAGAACTTTTGCGAGGAGTCTCGCACTCAACTCGGGCGCGCTCTCCCGAAGCCGCGAGGAAAGCTCGTCTTCCTGGCCAGTCCGGATCCTCCTGTTGCCTGGATGAAATGGGGGCGGGGGCGGGGGGGGCGACGGAGAGCCCGGAACAGCAACAGGGTCGCCTTTCTTCTCGGCGGCGTCTGCGCCGGAGTGCTCCCTCCCCGCCTTCCAGGGGCAATCCCCAGCCAGGCGCGCCTGCACTTGGCGTCGGCGGCTGCACTTAGTCCACGGGAGTTACTTTGCCGATCGGCGAGTGGCGAAGGGAGGAGCCGAGCGCGCGCGTCCAACCCTCCGGTTCTCAGCGCTTCGGCAGAGGCAATGAGAGACTCATTTCGGCCGGGAGCCCATAGCCCAGCGGAGAGGGGCCCGCCAGCGCCTCCTGCTGCTCGAGCATGGGAAAGCAGTCCGGCGGAAGAGGGCAGCTCGACATCGGCTGCGTGAGGCTGAGGAAACAACCGCCCTGTGTCTCTCGACCTCGGCTGCGGCCACGCTCCTCTCGGGCTCTTTTGCAGCTTGCTTTTGCAGACAGAGAGGGGAGCGGGGTGCGCGCGTGGGTTTGGGAGGAGAAATGGAAAGGAACAGCCGGGCGGGGGGAGGAGGGAGAAGCGAGATGTGTGTGTTTCCTCACGTTTTATTTTATTTTTTTGTCACAGGCACCGGCAGAAGGGGGAATCCCGGGCTCGCTTTGAATAGGCACGAAGTAGAAAGAGAACGTGCTGAATTGCCTAATTCGTCCGATTGCTTTGTTTTCGCGGTTCTACCAAGCGCTTTTCTGGCGAGAAAAAGGGATATTCGTGTGTCTCCCGAAAAGGTGCAGCTTGGAGATCGCTGAGGTGGTGATGTGTATGGTATGTTCTTTATGTTTTCGCCACCTAATCCTGAGTAATGCTTACTCAGGTGTAAGACCCATTTACTCCTCGGTAAGGCACGTCCATGGTCGTTTATTCCTAAGTAAGTGTGCCCAGAATTGCAGCTGTATACAGCTTGCCTTCCCTACTAGAAGCACTCTTGGGATAATGGGTTAAATAAATTGTAAGCTGTGTGCAACATCTTGAGATGGTACCAAGCACAGGTCACAAAGATTTTGGCTGCTAGGCTGCCTTCTCTCTCTTCCCCTCTCCGTCCCCCCCCCCCCAAAGCTCTATATAGCTTTAGCAGCTGCATGACAAGTCAGCAGGTGAAGTTTAACCATCTCTTCATTTCTAGTTAACCTAAACTACACCTGTTGGATTGCTGCTTGGCTCATCCAGCTGTTTAAAGCAGCTGCCATAAAAAGCTGTTTTGTTTTGTTTTCAACATTAGCCTCCGGGCTGGGGTATCTAGTCAGTTTTAAGAGGCTAAATACATGGTCCTGAAGGATCTACCCATGCTTCATGTGTTTCCTAGTGAGTGGGTGAAACCAATAGACCATCAAATGGTCAAGAAGGTGGTTACTAGACATGCTGTAGAGGGAAGTTCAACCTGGGAAGGTGACCCATCTAATAATAATAGTAGTAATATAGGAGAATGAAAACTCTAATCCTGAATCTCCACTGGCTTGCAGCTATGAGAAATGCTTCAGGAGTAAACCCCGAAGAAAAATCCGCACCTGTGGCTTTGTGGGACATCTTTGGGAGAAGAAAAGACTAAGGAGTAAACTCTGCAGAAATCCGGACTGGAGTCCCTAAGACGGTTGGATGGCACCTTGCATGGGCATAGCCGGGGGGGGGCAGCTGCCCTCCCTAAATCAAGTAAATCAATAAAAATACTTAACTGAGCTTCTGCCACCCAACAGAAAGCATCTCCCCAACATAAATCCTGGCTACACCCATGGCACCTTGTATACCCCTTTCCAGCAACTCTGGCAGCCCAGATGGTGCCAAATGTATTGCTCTGCTTTCCTCTGGACCAAGTAAGGCCAAGAGGGGGGTCTGGGCAGCTCAGGATCTCATAACACACTGCCCAGTCTTGCGCTCCAGAGAGAGGTCATTTCGGTGCTGCTAACACAGCAAAAGTGTTAAACCACAGAGCCTAGGGCTTGCCGATCAGAAGGTCGGCGGTTCAAATCCCCGTGATGGGATGAGCTCCTGTTGCTTGGTCCCTGCTCCAAGTGCAAGTAGATAAACAGGTACCACTCGGACGGGAAGGTAAATGGCATTTCCGTGCGCTGCTCTGGTTTGTCAGAAGCAGCTTAGTCATGCTGGCCACATAACCAGGAAGCTATACGCCGGCTCCCTCGGCCAATAAAGCAAGATTAGTGCCACAACCCCAGAGTCGTCTGTGACTGGACCTAACGGTCAGGGGTCCCTTTACCTTTAACACAGCAAAAACAATGTGGCAGGCAGCAGTTTTGAATGACTGGTCTCTGCAGCCCAGCCACAGGTGCTGTATTCTCCAGCAGTTTGCCTCCCCCCCCCCCGGCGCACTCCATTGTCTCTCAAAACAGATGGATGCCAACAACAACAAAAATATTCTTAAGGTGATGGTCACTATAGTATTGCCTGATCCTATGCGTTATTTCCCAGAAGTAAGTTCTAGTGAGTTCACCGAGACTTGTCCCTTAGAAAACTAGTTGAAGAATGCAGCCACATCCTATCCATGTTTACTCAAATAAAAGTTACACTGTGTTCAGTAAGACTCCATAAGTGTATGCATAGAATTGCAGCCTTGATACTATGCATGTTTACTCAAAACTAAGGCCAACTGTGTTCATAGGAGTGAAGCCCATGACTCTTGCCAATACTTCAAGGGCTCTTAACTGACAGGCAGGGTTAAAGGAAAGGAACATTGTTGGACACAAATGCTGCTAAATTAAGTTGAAAAATAAATCCCCACTCATCCATGAAGCTTGTTGGCTGAGTGGCCTTGAAGAAATTGCTCTCTCAGCTTAACCTGTGTCTCAGGATTGTGAAAGTAAATGGAATAAAAAAATCCCAGTCTATACACTGAAAGATGCTGTAGACATGATAAATAGCATAATTGGACTCTACCCTTCTTGCAAGTGGAACCAACAGCACAAGTGTTTTCTGGCTTTCAACTATCTGTTTTACAACAGTTATAAAACCAGATTTTACAAAAAATAAATTTCATCTGTGCAACATAAGTCCAAATGGGACTTACCCTAGCATCAATGAATCAAGGAGTAGATAAAGGGTGCAATCTTATGCATACCACATGGAGGTCAGTCCTGTTCTGAATAACCATGCTTAGATTTCACATTAATGTTGCAATTCTGTAAGCACATTTTAGGAAGTAGGACTTAATTCTGGGTAAAGTAGCTTTGATTGCACTGCATGGGCCACATTTCTACATCAACAGCCCTGATTTCTCTATATTGACCTGTTCACTGCTGTTAGATGTTACCTAGCATGCATTCTACCATTTTGCACGAGCTAAGACTATTAGTTTGTCATAAATGGTGACCTGTAGGTGACCATACTCAGTATGAAGGCTTTATATAAGGCAACTTCTTATGGGACCAATCAAAACATGGTCAGAGTTCATCAAAATGGTTTTGCCATAGCTCTGAACCAGTGAATGAGAATATGCAAGACTTGACCTCTGCACCATGCAGAGTGAATCGTTTCAGAAGAAGGGAGACACGCTAGTTCTTACTGAGCTGCACATTATCTTTAAATGAAAGCAAATACAAAAAGCAATTAGAGAGTATGAGCCCATATTGCTCAAAAATTGTTTTCACAAAGTATGTTAGCACTAGCATTTAAGTGTTGCTTTACTACTGACACTGTGAGGGAAGTGTTCCTGTCACAGTTGGATATCTATTTTGTAAGTGATAGTTTGTTGTCAAATTTGATTGGCACCCTGAGTCTGCAGGCATGTAGATTCTGCAGTGATACGTACAGGAAGTTTGCACAAAGAGAGGCAGTCCAGCATTTTATACTGTCAAATCTACTCATATATGTATATATAGATTGGGCTCAGGAAATGCCTTGTCATTTGTTGTGAGGAATCCAGATAATATTCTCCAAATCATTGCCTCCCTTTGTAGGAAATCCTGTTCCCACAGCATCCAAACTATAGAGTTGATTTACTAAGGAAGTACAGTTTTTCCTCTGCCCCCTCCCCCTACTCAGCCCTGCCTAAAGCAATCTAGATTATTGTTGAAAACACTGGTCCATGTTTGTGGTTCTGCAAGGGCTATGTAGGGAATTTGTGACCCTCCAAACAGATTGCAGCCTCCATAGCTTGTGGTCAGGGATAACAGAATCAAAGAACTAGAGTTGGAAGGGATGCTGAGGATCATCTAGTCCAACCCCCTGCAATGCAGGAATATGCAGCTGTCCCAAACGGGGATGGAACCTGCAACCTTGGCATTATCAGCACCATGCTCTAACCAACTGAGGTGTAGTCCAACAAAATTTGGGTGCCCCATGCTCCCCATTCCTGCAATAGGACTGCAAGTACCTATTTTGTGGAGTTGAAAATGCCAGCCACTTAGAACTTCCCTTTTCTTTTCTTTTTCCATTTTCTCTTTTAACTTTTTCTCTTTTATTTGCCTTATCTCTGCCAGTGGTCTGTGAAACTGTCAGTATTAGGATATGGAATCCCCTCCTTTGCAATGAGGCTATCTCTGGGTGCAAGGCTATCCATATCCCTTTCACTATGAGGCAATAGTGAGGCAGGCCACATCCACACCATACATTTAAAGCAGTATTATACCTGTTCCTTTTATATACACCAGCAGGCACCAACCAGGCAGAGGCTTTGCCATAGCTCGTCCCTCCCGAAGAAACCCAGGGACACTAGTTTATTAAGGGTGCTGAAAGTTCTTCAGGGACTCCTAGAGCTACAATTCCCAGAGTCATCTGGGAAGATGGCCTGATAAGTCATTCTGGGAATTGTAGCTCTGTGAGGGGCATAGGGGGTTTCCTAATAACTGCCAGCACCCTCAACAAACTACAGTTCCCAGGATTCCTGAGGGAAGCCATGACTGTTAAGAGTGCTATCATAGTGCTTTAAATGTATGGTGCAGATATGGTTGTTTTATGGTTCTTTTTTTTGGGGGGGGGGACACTTGGCTGTTTTATGGTTCTTTGGAAAGGGGCCCAGGAAGCACAGCTCCCCAGCAGCTGCAATTCCCGTGATCAAAGGTTACTCATGGAACCAAACTTGTTTGCCCCAGCGTGCTTAATTTAATAATAATAATTAGCCACCATAGGTTGGAATGGCGGCACAGAATTTGGAGGGAGGGGTGTCTTTAACCCGTTGCCCTGTCATGGTGTGGATCAGAATTGTCACCCACTCTGAGCTCATCTGCGCAGATAGAAAGGAATGAAAGCCGCACAGTCATAACAGTTTTTGGGTTGAATTTTGAATCAGGACTGAATCCAGTAGGTTGGTGTTGGTATAAGGGCTCAGTTGTTAAAGAAGCATTTCCTAAAGATTGCATCAAAGCATGCACAGAATACAGTTCCTTGAGCACTGAGTTAACACACACTGCTTCTATTTATCTATGTAGTTATTGATTACATTTCTATCCCACTTTTCCTCCAAGGAGCTCAAGGTGGCATACATAGTTCTCCTCCTCTCCATTTTATCCTAACAACCACCCTGTGAGGTAGGGGGAGGCTGAGAGTGAGCAACTGGCCCAAGGTCACCCAATGAGCTTTGTGGCTGAGTGTGAATTGAACCCAGGTCTCTTCAGCACTCTAACCACTTACACCACACTGGGGTTTTTTTTAGCTGAGAGGGGGTAGTTTCCAATTGGACACAATGTTCAGTATCTCTCATTTCAGCTTTAGCTCACATAATTTTGTAGTCCCTTCCCTTAGATCTTTAGCAACAACCCAACAGAAAGACATTTAACTGGTGAAATTTCCCACATCACATGTCAATAAAAGATCATCGGCTAAATTTCTGTTTGTCAGGATGTTGGCACAGAAACCGGCTAGTCGAAGTTAGTAAAAGATAATAGCAAAATGTTTTGCTAGTTAGTTCACATTTGGGAGCTCATCTAGAAATCAGCGGGCTAGATTTACGGTCTGGGGTTTGATAATTTACCAGGAGATAAGCTTGTTATTCTACATGTGTGTGTTAGACTTGGGGCGGGGGGGGGGGGGAGGCCTCAGAGCTAGCATTAAAAAGCACACAAACAAAACCACAACACAGGATCTTTTCTTTGTGGTCGAGATGGTTAACATTTTACAAAGATCTTTGCTGTGCTGTGCTGAGAAACTTGAATGCTGTCCGGAAAGGTTTCACTTGAATGGAGTGACTGAAAACCAACCCCAATATATCAGGAACATGCAAGCAGCTGTGGTTCGTGAAACACTGATTCTTTATCTGACAGCGCCAAGGAAATGCCAAGTTATGTTGGGTTAGCACATGAACTCCTGATCTTGTCACATTTCTGGTTTCTGCACTTCAGAACAATGAAGCATGTACCTTTTTCCACAGTCAAGATTCCACAGTTCAAGCAGTCAGTGTGAAAACTATTTTATTGCTTCTTGTTTTGAACTATTCCAATTGCCTTTTCCATTCAAGTTATAACTTAAAAGTGCATGATTAGCCATACCCATGTGGATGGTGAACCTAGACATTCCCTCTTGCTCCTTGTCTCCTCTGCGATCGATGGTGCACTTGGGTAATTGTAGACTCTGGACCTAATGGTCTCAGATTTTAATGGGTTCAAATGGCTTCATTCACTTCAAATTTGTAGTAAGCGGGCTTTGCCTTGCTCATTTTTGGAATTGCTTCTGTTAATTCAGTTGAGTGGGACCCCAGATTTCTGCCCAGTAGAAGATGGTTTCCACTGGGATTGATAGGGCAGAAGGCAGGAAGAACAACAGCAGGTGTAACCAGAGTCAATGATGGGCAACACCAACTGATTCTGGTTCTGTCTCTATGGTCCTCTATGTTATATTCTACAAAGGCAGCACTGAGACTAAGGCTTACTGCCAGGGCCACCCTATGGACTGGATGCAAGTAAGGAAACAGGCAGGTGGGTCCTTCCTGAGGTAAGAGCTTGCAGAGGTGGATTTAGGGCATTGTGCCCAGTTCTGCCACACTGGGCAAAAAGACTAGGAGGTGCCACAGCTATGATATAGTGAATTGAGCAGAACAGAAGGTGAGAGGCAGGTGGGTGGGTGCCAAATCTTGGCCTTGCACAGGCTGCTGCCCCCCAGAGCTTGGTGGGCAAGCACCCCATTTGTTCTAATGGACCAGTGTCCACTGCTTCTGCCCCCAGAGTCCCACCTCAGTGGCACCACTGCCTGGGATGTTTACTGCCTGAGAAATGATGAAGAGCCAAGGAATGCATGGATTTCACCATAGCTGTGGTTTTCATGTGTCACAAGGAACCTTCAGGTTCTTCTGTGAATTTTCAGGGGGATAAATGGTGGATAGGTTGCTGGAAAGGTACTTTCTTTCTGGATGGAGAAATATCACATGAACATCCTAAGGACCATTTGCAGAAAAGAGTATTTATGTGAAAGATGCTTAGGCCTTCCTTAGTAATGTTAATCTGGAAAGAGTTCCTAGAGACTAGAAACATGCAACTCTTCAGGGCATGTCTTTTCCAGCAAAATCCAGTGCAGCTGTTCCATACAATTGGAGGCATCTGGACGGCCTCTGTGGGAAACAGGATGGTTGATCAGATCACTAGTCTGATCCACTAGGGATCTTTTTATATTATAGGTAAATCCCATTGAGCTGAATGAGTCTTATTTGCAGGAATGCTTGCATATCTGTCTCTTCCTTAGCCTTTGCTTGGATGGAGGTTGGGCCCCTATAGTTCCATGCAGCAGTTTCAGAAATGCAGCTCAGTCCTACAAATGTTTATGTAGAAGGCAGTCCAATTTAAGTTAATGGGTTTTACTCCTAGATAAGTAAGTGTCAGATAACAGCCTTTGAGGTTCTTTCTATAGATACCCAAGTTCAAGCAGAAAGTTTGAAAGGTGTTTTATTGGTTCTCCTATTGAATGAATTAACTTTGAAATGAGGATTGGAGTTCTTTCCCGCGGCAGATCCGAGGTGAGCTGTTCCGGCGCCATGAAACTGAACATCTTCTTCCCGGCTCCGGCTGCCAGAAACTAATCAAAGTAGACGATGAGCGCAAGCTGCGCACCTTCTGCAAGAAGTGCATGACCACAGAAGTCTCTGGATGCTCTTGGCGAGGAGTGGAAGGGATATGTTGTCCGCAATCAGTGGAGGCAATAACAAACAAAGCTTCCCCTAGAAGAACTGGAGAAAGGAAACGCAAATCTGTTTGGGGTTGCATTGTTGATGCCAATTTAAGCATCTTGAATTTGGTCATTGTAAAGAAAGGTGAGGAAGATATTTCTGGACTGACTGACACCACTGTGCCTTGCCGGCTTGGTTCCAAGAGGGCTAGCAAAATCCAAAAGCCGTCCAATCTCTCCAAAGAAGATGACGTCCATCAGTATGTTGTGAGAAAACCATTGAACAAGGAAGGCAAGAAGCCCAGGACCAAAGCACCCAAGATTCAGTGCTTGGTAACTCCCAGGGTCCTACAACAGAGCAGGCGTATGTCCTAAAGCAGGAGTATTGCTCTAAAGAAGCAGTGTACCCAAAAGAACAAGCTTCTGGCTAAAAGAATGAAGGAGGCAAAGGAAAAACGGCAAGAGCAAATAGCTAAGAGGCATAGACTTTCTTCACTGAGAGCCTCCACATCTAAATCTGAGTCAAGCCAAAAGTAAATTAGGAACTGTGTTCCTATAAACATTAAATAAAACTTTTATGGGGGGGGGGGGAGAGAAATGAGGATTGGAGAGAGGAAACACTGGAGGATGCCATTCATCACAGAACTCCTATATACTGTTAGATAGAGCATGTATGTGAGCTTTTTATTTCTCCAAAATGTAATTGAGGAATACCTAATGGGATCTGCACCTATAGCAAAATCTAGGAGATATTCTGAAGCTATAATCACTGCACATCTAAATGGTCTCTGTTTATCATTTGGTTGATAATAAGTTCAGTACGTATAAATTTATCTTTCATTTTTCCTGTTCTAAAATATTTTGACTGTTTTGCCTTTAAAACTAAGAGAAATAAATTCCAATTATATATTTCTTTTTTTAAAAAAACAAACTCAGTCCTTTGAGCTAAGAGCTCGTATGTTGAGTGGGAGCTTGAAGAGAATTAAAACAGCTGAGAGAAAAGCCCTCGTATAGCTTTTTCTTTTCACCCTAGAGGGAGATTCTGCATCACATGTGAAGTCCTAAGGAACCAGACATCTTTTAATCCCAGCTGGTTATAGGTTCCAAATGAGATGAAAAACAAATCTCCCCCAGACTAAATAGAAAGAAATGCTTAATACTTCCACATCTCTGTAGGCTCTCCCAAACCTGTAAGTGTTCCCATTAGAGCCTGTCCGTTGCACTGCTGGGTGCTGTCAAATCAATCATAAACTAGGTTGCAACACAACAAGACTGATCCGGGGAACAGGGACAGACTTGTTACTTTCCATTTCAGAGTATTTGTTTCATCAAATCTGTGCTTGCAGGCTCTTTTCCATATTATAAAGGGAAAGTTTTCCTTTACTGATTGCACAAACCTTGGCTTATCATTAGATTGCCTGGTTGCAATGACATTGCCTAGCGAGATACAGTGAAGGCAAAATTGTCTGACATTCAGAATTCCTAAACGAAAAGCTTGCTGTTGAAATACCTGCAAATTAAATAAGTACTATCACTGTATCTCTGTTCCTGGTGCTTTATAGAATGCAAGAACATAGGTCCCTGCTCTGAAGATCTTACATATATAAGAAGCCAGTTAGTTAGGCTTCCAATACACCCATACACTTGACTAGTTGACAGTTTAGGCAGAAAGTGAATCAACTTGTATCCTGCCATATTGGTAACAGTAAGACTCCTAGACAAGATGTTACAAAGATATGTTTGTCAGTACAGCATATGCCTCTTTTGCCATCCCTCCCAGCCTACATCTAGGTTTTCATATAGCACAGATGAACCAGATTCCAGGGTTTTAATCAGAGTTTATGCCTGGGATTTATTTTCATGAACTGTGTGACAAATTGCTACAGTCTAGATCAAACCCTGGACACCAGCATTGGGTTATTGGGCCCCTCAGTATCTCACCCAGTAACTTATATTGGTCATCCAACCTTGTCCCTATCCAAGTGCTCACGAATGAGTATCTCCCAACAACAAATGCATAGTCCACAACACAGAAAGAAGGATCTGTCTGGGAATGTGGGTATAGACCAGCCTTTTTTGGTGGTTGTTGCAGGTGTGGGAAGTTTTGGGGAGTTTTGCTGCAATCCTATGCAGCTGAATCCTGTGATTCAGGCAACACTCCGCTGAAAACCTATTGTCTAGCATGCTTAAAGTCCCAAATGAAACGAGTCTGGATTATACCATTAGAAGAAATGCCACAAGAATATATTGTAGTAGGAAAACATAGTAACTCAGCACATTCCTCTAGGTGCTCTTTGGACATTCAAGAGGTCACTAATAGCCAACACTGCTGAAATTATCCTCAAATATGTTTTTTAAATTGTACAATATATAATATAGGTTGCCTTAAGCAGTATGGCAAGATTAACAATGGTGTGGAAGGGGAAAAACAAAAGGAGCTCTTCTGGAAAATGTTTCTTGGGAAAAACAACAACCCACAAGCAGGAGAGGAGCAATGAGTAGCCAGTTTTTAAAATGAGGCAGTCGAGGAACAGGGAACAGTGTCTGAAGCTTGGAATGCTACAGTATGTTCAACAATATTGACAAGTGAAGCTTCACTTCTTTCTGTGCCTTCAGTAGCTCAGCAAGTAAAGCTTCACATGTGCGCACACACAAAATCTCCCTGCCATAAACTCTTTTTTATCCTTATGCAGTAAGTAGAAGAACAGCAAATAAAAATAAAAATTATCAGATGTCAGTGATGGCGCCAGCAAAATCTGCATCAGAAACATGGCGCTTCCAGATGAACATTCATTAGAACTTTAGTGCAAATGTCTCTGGAAAACACATTTTGGCACCTACTCTTGCCTAATTTTCACAAGCATTTTCACCTACAGTAATGCATTTTTGTGTATTTTCTCTCTCTAATGTATGCATAATGTGGGCAGGACTTGGACCAGCAACTCACTGTTCAGAAATCTGCTTGCTCTGCTCTAATACCCCTCCTGAGCAAATTTCTCCAAGTATGATTAGCATCGTTTTCTCCCTCATGGTAATGGGACTATAACCTGGGCTGGGCCATCATAGAATTGTAGAGTTGGAAGGGACTCGAAGGGTCATCTAGTCCAACCCCCTGCAATGCAGGAATCTCAGCTAAAGCATCCATGACAGATGGCCATCCAACCTCTGCTTTAAAACCTCCCAAGGGAGACCATTCCAATGGATCTTTAGGCCCCAGAGGAATGCCTATTGTACCTGGGAAAGGTTCCATAGATTTCGGAACCATGATCTTCCAGGGTTTCAAAAATGCACGCGAGCTTCCATAGGTACAGGTGGCTTCTCCACCCAGAATTGCCTTTGAGGATTCAGAAGGTGGCAGGGCAGAGCTAGAACACTTCTGCATTTATTTAAGCCCTATTATGAATGCCTGAATAGGGCCATTCTAACAGGGCTTTCTGTGATTTGTCAAATATGCAACTCTGTAAGATCTTCAACAAAGAGACCTTCAAAGCTGGCATGTGAATGTGCTTAACATATTAAGCAGGAATCAAATAATTTTTGCTCAAGTCTGACTGATTGCTAATTCATTGATATAAAGAGGTGGTTCTACACATTTTTAGCAAGTGGGTTAAGGGTGGGGAGTTTGCACACTGAACATTTCTAACCATTGTTAGGGGGGGGGAACCCTCTTCTCTCTTTAAGGCACCTAACTAAAGCAGCTAATTTTTCACAAGGGCAGAGCAGCTGCTATTGTAAACCCCTCACAAATTCAAGGTTGCACTCAGAGCTTTCAGACATTTGGTAGAACCAAAACATTTCAATGATGCCATCATTTATTTATAGCCTGTTCAAAAAATGTTGGGTGTTAAAATACCGCATGTGAAAATATGGACACTTGATTTAAGTTGCTGAACTTAAAGCTGTTTTCCAGTGTAGTTGAGGAGACAGATCATTATAGTAGTCCAAGGTTTTCTTGATGATATGTATTCTAAGGAACCGTAACTGTTATTACTCATAGCCTCCAACATTCCTCAGATGAAAATAGGGACATTTCCTACTCCCCTGAAACTGACCTGCCTCAACCCCCCCTTTTTTGTCCACCCCCCCCCCCCGCCTATAGAGCATTTCCTATCAGAAGAAGGACACGTGTAACCACCACTACACAAACAGGACACGGCACACACACCCTCCACTGACAGCATGCTACAAATGGTGAGCTACTATAGAGAAGAACCATCTCTGTGGCCCTAAAAGAAAACTAAAATGACATCACCTGTGACCACTTCCAAATTGGACCTGAGACCTCCTGCATGGAATGGAAAAATAGCAGAACAGAGCATGGAAGGGGGAACTGTTGTTATGTCTATATCTGGGGGAGATTTACCTTTCCTGTCTAAGAGCATGGTTTGCTCATCCTGACTTTGGCCTCGCTAGCAAACTTTTTGCTTCATATATTAGTTATCATGCGTCTGATTATTACTGAAGTAGTTAAGATTATTATTCAGGACCTTCTATAAAAGCTAGTTCTCTAATACATGGCCTCGACTTAAGCAGGTTTTTGTTGGGAGCTGAATTTGCCCTTCCTTGAGCTGAGAATTTCTTTGAGACTTCGTAAAGGAGGACAGAATGTTCCCCCATTTATAATCTGAGCTGCTATGGGGCAACTCTCTGACTGTTTCTCTAGCCTTAAGGCTAAAACAGAAGTCTTTGTAGTTCATTTTGTGCTTTCTACACTTATTACCAGAGAGTCCAGGGTGTAACGTAACCCTTGGAGAATTGCTCATTCCAAAGATCCTGTGCTCACTTGCTTGCGCATTTTCTGCAACGTTCACTGGTAGGGCAGTAATTTTCCATGTTTGACCTTTGAGACCCAAGTTGTTCTATGTCCTTCCTTTTTGTTTGTAATACCTGAGTCAAAATGGCTCATGTAATTTTAAGCAGCCCAAAATTGTTCAGTACTTCCTTGAGTAACTGAAAACCTGTTGTTTAAGGTTGAAACAAAGTCTTGAAATAGCTCCCTCAAAGAACTGGTGCATCTAGACCAGGTATCTTCAAACTTTTGAGACTCAGGACCCACTTTTAAGCCAGACATGCATTTGAGGACCCATTTCTTAGTTTTTTTACCATATATTTGTATGGTGGTAGTGTGCCTGTTGCAACCCACCGTGACCCAGCAGTTGAAGACCAGTGCTCTAAACTGACCAGGCTGGATCATCCAATGCCGTGATTAAATAAAGATTGGAGGTTCTTAATGTTATCTACAAATTCCATTCCTTGACTCCCCTGATTTTACTCAAATGACATGGTTTCCACAATAGCTTTCTAAAAACTGTAGCAAAAGTGTCCATTGCAAAATGTATGGGTTCAGAAACATACCTGGGAATAAGGCCCATTAAACAAGATGACATGTATAGGATCGCACTGTTAAGAGACATTGAAGAAAATATTTTGAGTTGTGTTTCTTTTTTAATCAAGCAGCATTTAGCGCTGTTTTGTATATACTAAAATTTTGAGAGAAGGCGCAGGAAAAAGCTAGCAAGAACCACTACAGATGGATAAGGAGTAGGGGGAAAGTTACAGTTACAAGCCAAAGACCCTGGGTTCCCTGGGAGTCCATCTTTTTTTATTTGACAAGTTCTTCCCATGCTAAAACGGAGCACCCCACTGCAGGGAGCAGATAATAGTGGAAAATATATAGAGTATCTTTGGACAGAGGATAATGATAGCCAGGTGCTTGGTAGCCTCAAGGCTCCTCGGATATCTATTATGTCCAGTAGTATTATACGCAGCGGAGTGGTTTATGAAGGACCTGAGGGCCACATCAATTATTTAGCAGTACAATAAATTGTGCAGTCACTTCTTCAATGCAGATAGGGCTTCTGTGATGACTGTTAAATTCTCAGGATCAGATTTTGCAGATTTAGTTGATCAGAAAAAGGGCCATTTGGTGCAGATCCTAAAATAGAAGGTGTTTTTGTTTTTAAAAACAAACTCATATAACGGGGTTATAATTTTTCATTGGCATTATGCAAACTCTTACTTATATGAGTTTCATTTGATTGCATCGGAAAAAAGCAAAGTAGCCATAGCAAACATTTTACCTGGGTAAAAGTGAATCTACCCCATTCAATAATTAGATTCCTATCTGCCCATTCTTTCATTTAATTGGAAACTGTTCTCTAAAGATAAAAATGGTCTTAATGCAACCCAGAGACCCAAATGGGAGTACAGAAGGAGCACTGCCTGTTTGTCTGGTAAGCTAACCTGCCTAAAATAAATCTAACAGGACAGCAAAATTATCCAAGAAGTGGGTCTGACTTGAATTTAAAGAGAGGTTGAGGAATATCATATTGTCAGCACTACTTCTATTTTTGGATATACATTCATTGGTTTCCCCTGAATTGTTTTCTTAAATTTATCATTTGATTATATGGTTGTATCCCACTCTGGGACCTTGTGGAGAAAGATGGGTACAAAATACCGGTATCTTGAATAATGATAATGATGGTGATGAGTTCTAATAGCTATTAGGATTCATTCAACGGCCTAATGAAACTAGTCAAAATATTTTAACCTTCAAGAAATCCTTAGGACTGTTTCACATTCTGCATTTTTAGATCTGCGCCTAAGATGTTTTTAAGTATCCACCTAAGAATATGCTATGTGATTGCAGCAAAGATGTATTTGCAGACATGTTTCACTCAAGTACGCTTACTGGGAAACAATAGTTAGTGACAGCTCTCCAGCGAATCACCACTTAGCCTGAGGAGGGATTCATAAGAAAAGGGAAAGTAGTTAGACTGGTAAGGAGAATTGATTGCTCAGTAGGCCAGAGGAAGTTATTTGACATGGTTTGATCTCCTACCAGCTGCCTCTGCCTTTTCCTACACCTGCCAATGCAAAGGTAGCTTTTACCCACCTATTGCAAGGCATGCCTGTTTAGCTTCCATTTTAAAAGTTTGTGTGCCCCTAATCAGAATGGTGCTCCCACTTATTTTCCATTCATTTCCATCAAGAGGCAGCCTCTAGACTGGTAAGTTGAAGAGAAAGCAGGTGTTCTTTGTGGGTGAAGAAGAACCAACTCCTTTTTGGGTCATAGTGCCTTTCTCTCAAATGACAATATCATTCTTCTCCCAACTGTACCCTGCCATATTTTCTGTTTAAATATTGGAAAGGTTTGAAACTGATCATTTGAAACTCTACCCATCCTTATTTGCTGTAATTAATTTACAATAAATCTGAAATTTAGTATCAAGCACAGGATCTGATTGAAATATTCTTACATTTACTTTTCAGAATGTGGTTGTCATTTTTTTTAAAAAGCGACATTTTGCAGAGGTGTGTGTGTGTGAGAGAGAATTCATGCACATTTATTACCAGAAAACTTATTTTTGCTCAATTATGCTATTGCCTTCTTCGTCTATTCTGGGATTGGAAGTGATTCACCCTCAGTCACAACACATCAGCATGTCATGGGCATATTTAAAAATATGCAATTAGTTTTTTTTAACACTTTGTGTGCAATACTTCCCTTAAGAAAAAAAATAGACTTTAAGCTACCTGTTACCTGCAGCTTTCCTTTTTTTGCTTGGAGTACCAGACTTTCTTCCTTTTAAAGTATAACCTGATGAACACTTTCAATAATAAGGATGAAAACAACAGAGTCAAGGTCAATACTATTGGAGACTGAGTAATAAAATTGTCTTTAGCAAAGGCAGAATGAAGTGAATGCTGTTGAAAAGTGCAGTCCTGCTGAGCAAGACCAGTGGGGTTCTTGGGAAACTTCCTTTAAAACCGTTCTTTCTCTTTTCTGCTGAGAATGATTACTTGGAAATTATGGATACAAAGAAAAATAACATGCTCACTAGCACCTGTACCTATGCAAAGGTCATAATATTGCAAACATTTATTGGCCCAAAGATTCATTAATAGCACAGTCCTGTAAATCAGGGCAGTGGCGCTGGTGCCCACCGGAACTGGCAGAGTGGGAGACCAACATGGAGTGGAGCCAGAACCAATGACTGGCAGATCCAGCTAATTCTAGTTTTGTTGTTGTCATCTTGGTCCTCCTCCTTGCTGAGTTGCACTAAGGAGGACACAGCCTGAAGGCAGTGCTACCCCCTGGACAGGTGGTAAGAAATCAGACAGATGAAGACTGATCAAGGTGGGCAGACTTCAGGCTTCTTGGACCTCATTGTGCTGCTGTTATTGTTTCTTTACAAGATCCCCCAAGGTCTACCAACGAGAGTCTGGTGCTATTGGACTTACAGGAAGAATTAAAGAGCAATGTGGCTTTGAGCACATTCTGAGACCAGGAGTTTCTTTTTGGCACCAGAACCGAGCTCAGATCACAGTCCTTTCTTCACAAAGTCCATTCTTGTTTAGTTTTCTTCATTTCAGCAGCCTAATAGTTTTGTTGTTGCTGTTGTCCAACACTTGGGAGTCAAAACTTCATGCTGATCTAGTAAAATCATAGAACCAGTGGATCCTGATTTACCATCTACCCAGTGCTATTTAAAAAAATAAAATAGAAAAAGAGGCGCTGGAGTTCACCACAAACCTCTCCCTTGGTCTCTTAGAATGGCAATGGCACCCACCTGAGAGGCGCCAGAGCTGAGCTTCAGTGAGCTCCAGCTGAAAAAAAAGCTCTGTGTTTACCTATATATTTCTACTCCATAAGGTAAACCCCATTGACTTCAATGGGACTTTCTCCCAGAAAAGCGTGCATAGAATTGCAGCCTTAAATGAGCACCAGAAGCATAAAAGCACCAACACCTTAAGACAGATGAATGGTAGTCTTCTGGAAACTTACTTGGAGAAGAGCTGTATCTCAGTGGAACGGCACTTACTTTCCATGCAGAAGGTTCCACGCTCAATCCCCAACTGGATTGGGAAAGAACCATCTGAAACTCTGGAGGGACACAGTAGACACAGGTGGAGAGTCTATGACACTCCAGGTGTCTTTGGGCTTCACCTTTCGTCAGCCAATATGGCCAAAGGTCAGGGATTATGGGAATGACAGTCCAGCAAAATCTAGAAGGCTACAGGCTCCCCAACCCTGGTGTAGACAATACTGGGTGAGATGGACCAATGTTCAGATGGTACAAGGCCACTTCTTATGTATTTGTGATACAATTTCATTGACTTTATCAGAATTACTCTAAACCCAAGTTCCTTTCACATATTAGTCACATGAAGGGGGCACCACATGATCATGATGCAGCAGACTGCACTGCTGGTCCCTCCCTTAGCTTAGGCAACTTCCCCTGGCCCCACCACGAATGTCCATGCATTAGGCGTGGATGCTTATAATGGGTGAAACTTACATGTATAGACTTCTGCAGTAATTGGAATCCCAAAGGATCAATGTCCCAGCTCAGGGACATCTATGCACATAGGTTTTACCTATGCAAACATCTAGGGGAAGCCATTCAACCACAAGAGCAGTACTGGCAGCACAACCCTGCTGCCCCTTGACCATGTGGAAACCCTTTCAAACGAGTAATGTTTTCTGTCATTTCTGCATTTGCAGCTTGGCTGCCACCATCTATTTCCGATTTGAAAAAAATTACCACTGACAGCCATTTGTCAATTTGAATGCCAAGTGCTTTAGATATTTTGCCACCTCTTGATTGCTTTGATGCTTGGCAGGTGTCAGTTCTAAAACAATATCATTATATTACAATAGAAGCAAATGACATTGCCTTCATTGGTATCAAATATAGCCAAATTTTCAAGGGATATCACCAACCAACAATCAAATACTGCCAAATACTAAAATACCAATATGAGCCAGTGTAAAATGTGCAGATGTCGAACGTTCACAGAATATTTGGCAAATATCCAAATAATTGAAACTCAAGAGATCACATGATAAATACCCCATCAAAATTCACAGAGGATGATTTTTAGGGGAATACTGGGGCAGAATTAATTTCAGTACTAGCTTCCTGCATTCTCAATCTGATGCTTCTATGCTAAGCTGTAAGTATGAAGCAGGAGAAGATAAGAAGAATCCTACTGGCTCAGTCTGAAGGCCCTATTTAGTCCAGCATTCTGTTCTCACAGTGGCCAACTGGGAAGCTTGCAAGCAAGACATGAACATATTAAATACTCATCTACCTGCGAGTCCCAGCAAATGGCATTTAGAGGCATAGTGCCCCAATAGCTACCATAACTAGTAGCCATTGATAACTTTATCCTCCATGAGAATCATGTACCTCCAATAAAACAAGAGCCCCAAAACAGATACCTTACAGTGTCAGCTGGAAATGCATCTTCTGGCATCAGACTGCAGAACTGATCTGCCTGCATTGGAGCTTTTCTCCTTCTGGAAGATAAATCTATGAGTGGGGTGTACACTAAATATTCATCTGCCTTTCTTCAAAACTTCTGTGCACACTCACTGTCAGGATAAAATTGCACAGCAATATTTCCCACTCCAAAGCAACTTTTTACTACTCATTTTATGGTAATAAGCTACTGAGAATGAGATCCTGAAAATGAGTTCAACTTTTGTCATGGGGAAAAACTGACTGTGGGATTGGCCCAGATAGAAACAAGAGGGAGGGTGTATTTGGACACCCTATCCCAAATACACTTGCTTTTGTAGTCCATTTGTGGAACAAGTAAAACTCAAGTTGTCAATGGGTGGCTATTTCTGTTGACAAAGGTCGTTGGGAAGATAGCAAAAAAATGTAAGCAGCCCAGTGAGTGTTGGCTATGAGGATTATCATATATTAGACACCTTCAGACAACTTAATTCCACTTGATTCCCTTCACATGGTGGATTCAGAAAACAATAGCTACTGGGTGATGCTGGCTGTCTAAATCCACAATAAGCTTCCATTAATTCCAGGTAGTATTTCGTCTCAGTTTGGAACTGTGTTTTTGTTTTCGTGCTTTGTTGCTTTGCTACAGAGGAGGCGGAGTGCCTGGCAATGTGAATGGATTGCAGAGGGAGGCTTGTGATCTTCTAATCCAGCTGTGTTCAAAGTTTTCGTGATTGTCACAAAGTGAGCATTTGATGGATGGCACAGAGGGCTGGGCTACCTTGCTTTGTGAATCCTACCTCTCTTCAGGGCAGCCGTGGATAGAAACTTGTTATCAACCACCGTATCTCCCAAAGAAATCTAAATGTTTCATATTCTGCTCTCCTGTAACAAACTTCCTGAACTCTTCCACTCTCCAAATCAGCTTTTATAGCTTTATTCATGGCCTCTGAATGAAAATAGAATTCTAAATATGGGTATGGTAATTTGACATTGCTCCTTTGCTCTTTTATATAAGGGGGGAAAAATAGTTGAGATTTACAACCCTTCTTAAATCACAGTGGCCCTCTTTTTATAAAGCAATACTGCTTCGTGCTGGGATTGACATCCCAGAGAGACTGAAGCCTTCTGTTTATTCACAGAACAGATATGGAATGGGTTGTTAAAATGCAGTCTTTCCCAGGCTACTCCACTGGCATGTCTCATCTTGATCTAGACTGCCTGAAGGTCGATTTCAGTGGCTAGAGGATATGTGAGACGGCATGCTCATTAAGCATTGGGCTTTTGAAGCATTGGTCTAGACTCTAGAAATATCTTAAATGCAGCCCCATCTATTTGATCCATGGGTTCCAGCAGGAACATATATATCAAACCACCTGGATACGGGTTTCGCACAAAAGATAAAGATCTCCATGGCTGATCACAGTGATAAAGAGATGGGGATGATCCTTATGGAAAATTTTGATTATTCAGACTTTTAGACAATAACAGTCTGTATTACGGGGCTCTGGACCCTTGGCAGCTAACACAAAACATTGCAGCATATCCCCCCCCAAAAAAATCCCACCACCAGGATTGAGACAGTTGAAAATTGCACAAGCAAGAGCAGAGGGCTCACAAATGGAGGCAGAGTTTTGCATTATCAGCAGGCAATTGCTGATATAATTTTTATTGGTGTCTCATTCATTTTTCCCCGTTTTCCTTGTTGCAAGGAGTTCCTTAATTTGGGTTTTCTCAAGCTAAAGACAGGCATTTGCTCTGGAGGTACTGGGACAATTTCACCCATTTTTAGCAGAACTTGTCATCTAGTCCAACTCACTTATTTATTTATTTTTAAACCCACATGCATTTAAATGGGGAAAGGTCTGAGTCAACACTGCGATGGGGGTCCACATTTTGCCCCCCGGTGGATAGGCAAAGGGACAAAACTGAGGCAGGTAAAACTAACTGAAGAGTGATAGGATCTGAATGTCCAAATTACATATTATGAGGAATGCATGGCTGCCTTGAACCACAGCCCACAAGTCCCTGGTAGTATCAGGTTTAAAACATGATGTCATTGCATGCAACATTTTTTTTTTTTTTTTGGGTAGTACACAGTGGAAGGTGACAGGGAAACTTCGAGGATAATGCTTTCACACCATTCAAGGTTGTTTCAGAGGCAGGGGAGCAGCCCTTAGGTCAAAAGAAGCCATGATTCCTCACAAAATGTAGCTTGGGCCTCATAAGAGTTGCTTGAGTATCCACAGATTTTATTTTGACAGCAGTGAATGCAGAATGTGACATTTCCTGTTCTTTGGAGAAAAAATTCACCATACCTAAAGATGCACATATTGAGAGAGAAATATCAACCTGCCAACACATGAAAGTGTTATGGCTTCAAGCTAGACCTGAAAGTTTTTGTGAGGGGGAAGAGAAAAAAATCGATTACCATTAGCTAGAAAGACTTTGGCTTTAATCTTATGAAGAGTCGTTTCATTACAAAGCATTTTTAAGAGCTAAAAAGCTACACTCCTGATATTTCTAAAGAATTAATTTTTAAATGGGTGATGTTTTTATACTGGACAATTCAATGTGTTCCTTTTATCTTCCTGGTGCTTCTTTCTAAAGAAAAATAGAGAGGAGAAGCTTATTATGGGCTGGATCTAGAGTCGCACACAGTAGGGCCCCTTTAGTTTGCAGAGGTGAAAACTCTTGTTGGAGGATGGGGGAACAGTAATACACACCGGTTTAGCTTTTCCCCTGCCAGAGGCAGATTTAGGGACACACAAGTGGCTCAGTCACACTGGGCATGGAGCCTATGCTGCAGAATGGAAAGCGAGACACAGGCAGCCCAGGTAAGTCCTGCCCCCATATAACTGATCACATGATGTGGTGTACACACAGCATTTGAATGGCAATGTCCATCAACTTTTTTTGGGAGGGGTGGCCCTCTCAAATATTTTCTTGGGGGGTTGGCTCCTATGGAATGTATAAAGTTCAAAACAGCTTAGTAAGTTTGGTCCCAGATATAAGCCACAAGATTCCTCATTCAAGCTGAAGCTACTACCTCTTTCACATAACCACCACATGTGGAAAAAGTTTCCTTCCTTCGATTCACTTTCCCAACAGTTCTTATTTCTCAGTCTATACATCTTTGCTAGCCTTCTGGGAAAATATATATAATGAGTTAAAAAAAGGTTTTTAGATATATTTTCCAAAAAAAACCCCAGAGGCATTCTTGCTAGGTATGGTTGGAGATGATATAATAAAGAGTGGCCCGAAACTGTTCCTTTATGCTACTACCGCGGTGAGAATACTACTCGCTCAGAAATGGAAGGAACATGAAATACCCACAGTTGAAGAATGGCAGCGGAAACTCAAGGAGTACGCAGAAATAGCAAAATTGACTGGAAAAATCGGAGAACAGGGTGACGAAGGATTCAAAAGAGACTGGATGAAATTTACAACATACATAGAAAAGAACTATACACAAATAAAGACACTTGCAGGACTGAAATAGACCTCATAATGTTTTTTAAAAATCATTTGTTTTGGATTTAAGAACATTGAAAAAAAAATATTACAATAATTGAAGGATGTATATTTAATGAAATTTTGAATAGTATTATTCCATAGTATTAAGTACACATAGAATGTAAACATGACAAATGCGTAAATATAAAGAAAATATAGAGAAACCAGAAGAAGGAGGGAGGGAAGTACAAACTTGTTTAGAGTTAAAGTATTAAGGTTAAAAGGAATAAGGTATGTATTTTGTATTATGATGATGAAATTTGTAAAATCTATAAACCCAATAAGGATCATTAAAAAAAAAGAACATGATGAAGCTACCTCAGAACCCTACACATTCCCCCCATCGGCTAGTCAACACAGATGATTTCCTGTGCACCCATCTCAAGTCCTGGGCAAGGAAAATGATAGCGGGATCAATGCTTGCAGTTTGGGGTTATTGCTCCAGTTAAGCTTAGGTAAGGTAGATTTTGTATTTCAATTGAATTGTTTGGTTCAGGAGGCCATCCCCCTGGGAAAAAGTACCACGCTGCGATCGCTGAAGTTTATGCCTTAATAAAACTGTCATTAGCATATTGGGCTAGTTTGATACCGGGAAGCCGTCTCATCAGCTCGGCAAGAGATTTAAAGCCCAGATTTTTGTTTTAACTGGTATTATCTGATGTGCAAATATGTCATTTTTACATTCACTTTGTTGAGCTATACATTCTTTCACCCAGAATGTACATGGGGATGACACCCCCAATGAAAAGCCGAACCTCCTCAGCTCTGTAATTGTTTTCATTCCCATTAAAAGATAGAGGCACAAATAATAGTGAGGGTGAAGGCATGCAATCTATAGCACGTCAGTAAATCCTTGATATCTATTAAACCCCCACCTAAACTTGCAATTCTCTTGATCGAGCACGTAAGGAGGCCCTTTTCCATCTGCTGTTTTTGCAGATGAGATGCCAAATGTCTTTTCAGTTGCTCATAGGAAGCGATGGAAATGCAATTACAGGACTCATGACTTAAAAGCAGCATTTAAGAAAAAGGTGAGTGGTTTTATAAGTATCAGATCACTACACGGGAATGATTGCAAATGATATTCATTAGCAATAAAAGAGAACATTATTTAAGTTTTATATATTGGTTTATATCTAATAGATGAGGTATAAAATGCCTGCCATTTATCATTCCCTTATTATTCAAACACTTTTCCATGTATGCTTTTTTTGGGGGGGGACCGGTACCTGAACCAATAAAAATGCAAGAGTTGTATGTAATGCTGTCATCCCATTTATGGAAGCTTTTGTGATCCAGCAGAGGTTTCCATGAAGGGAAGGTGGAGAGAGGGAACTTCTGCCGATTCTCCCTTCTCTCTGCATGCCCCAAATCTGCAATAAAAGACTGGAGGATTCTCTGGAACAGTGTGGGAGCTGGGGGCAGAGGGGCTGCAGGAGAAAGATGGAATTTACAAAAATCGCCTCCTTCCCCTTTCCGTTCACAGATGCCCCTGTGGGATGAAAGAGCCCTCAGTGAACAAAAGGACAATATTGGAGACAACCCAATAGCTTTGGTATTAGTTTCGTCGAGTTTTTAAAAAACTGTTGCATCTCCATCTGAATCATTAAAAGGCAAGGCTTTACTATGCCACGGCTAAGTGTTAAGGCCTCTTAAATATTTCAAAAAGTAGTTTCTAGGGTATTCCCCAATGTTTGTTCATTCTCATTTAGAGCCATTTTATAAAGAAGCATTACATTATTTATTTGTGCGTATTTATGCATGGGCACGAAACATCTGCAAAACATTAGAGAAACAACACGCCTTTGCCTTGCACATTGCTGCTTTTCTTGTATGGAATTAATGTATTCCCTTGGAGGCTGCCATAATAATTATACCATGTTTCATGTAGAATAACAGTGGAATGAAATTCAGCAAGGACAAACGTAAAGCGTTACATACAGGAAGGGAAGTAAACAAACCAAGACACACAAACAATGTTGGAAAACAACAAACTTCAAAATCAATAAGGATTTAGAGCAGCAGTGGGCAACCTTTGGGGTAAATGTGCCACAAGTACTGGTGTTATGTGGATGGCACAACTCAGAGGAGTTTGGAAGTTTTCATTGCCATTTTCAATTAACTTCCGTTTTAATGCATATCTGAACCTTAAACTGTGGTCTGTATGAACTATGGATTATCAAAGCAAACCACCTATATGCTTTCCCCGGGGCGTACTGGGTCTCATCTATGTTAAACACCTAAACAAATTAAAAGAACCTACCGGTAACTGGTCATATCACCGTTCAAAGTTGGCTTGCTTTGGTAAAGCATAGTTAAGACTAATCACAGGGGTTTTTAGGTTTGGCCAGAAGAATGCCACAGTCTTCTCAGTAGGATTGGCCTTCTATGAAATCTTTGGATTTGGGGACTTATTTGAAGGTACATCTCTTCATAATTCACATGCTGAGTTTATAGTTTTCATACATGCTATCTGTACTGTAAGGGTTTTATTCTGGGAAAGGAATTAGAACCCTATTGACAGCACAATGTCCACCCAGCATACATCCATTCTTAAGTGATGCTGAACAAGGGTTTAGACGATTTTTTTGCAGTCATGGGTGTCACCTTTTTGGTGTTTTCAAATATAAGTGCAAATGAAACAAAATAAAACGAGCAAGACCAAAATAGAAGAAGAATTAAAAGTGCCATGCCTTTGTTGTTTCATTTCCTTTACTACGGAGTGTAATCAATACTTTACAACAGGGTTAATATGCTCTCTTCAAGCATGCTATTATTCTTTCAAAAGAGCACAATAACTTTATTAGTTATGCTGTCTGCAACACTTCCAATGTGACAAGACTGCGTGGGTGTTCAGATCATGAGCAATTCTTGGTGCCCTCTCTTGGAGGATTTCCATGCCTGTTAACAATAGCAGCTAACACTACACAGCTGCAAGAAATTTTAATGTTGGAAGTTCTAATTTTAATTAGTATAATTTACACAAACAAAAAAACCCACACAGAGATCTACTGTTTCTCCCTAGCAGCAACTTACTATTCAGATGCTATATTTGCCAACCCTTTCCTATGCAAATGAAGTTTGTGTAATAGTTTTCCTTTCTCACAAAGAAAATGAAAATGGAGTAAATATAAGTTTTCAGAAACCTCTGTGATAAAACTCTGATACAGAGCTCATGCTAGTAAGTCTATCCATTCAAGTTTCTTAATGGCATCTCCATCCCCCGACAATAATTAAGTGGGACCTGAAGAGAGTATTCAGTCTTGTCTATGGGATTCGTAATTCTTCAGTTATATGGAAGTTCCCATTGAATACTGTATAGGAGTGCCTTGTCTACAAGGCCATCTAATCAAATGCATTTTGAAGTGTACTAAGGCAGAGGTTTCCGAAAAATGTTCCATGAAACACCTACATGTTATCCTTTCATATGGACATTGATTGCTCTGTCCTACACACTCAGAAGTAAACTTCATAGAGATCATTCCCATGAAGTGTGTATAAGATTGCAATCTAAGACTCTGAAAAGAGAACTGGGGCCAGGTGTTGGTGGGGTAATGCATGGATCAGTTCTGATTTAGGAAAAGAGGGCACACCCAGAGAGAGATATTAGAAAACACATATCCCCTGACAAATCTAGCTTCACCATGTTCAGGTTTAACTGCCTACATGCCAAAATTGCCCCCCACCCTGGCAGTAGAGAAGCCAGTGGGTGCCAAGATTTGATATGTGCTTCTGACATACTTTCAGCACTTTCCTCCAGATTGTACTGAAAGATGTTGTTGCTGCTGTTATTTCCCACTGGCACTCAAATGCCTGGATCCCAAAATTTATCCACCATACAAAGACTTGATGAATGTGTTGAGCCTCTCCACCACTTTGCCCCATGAACCAGCTTTGATTCAGGAGACCTTCCATTTTGGCTTTTTGACCAAATGCTTGTTGCAGATCTATTTTCATAACAGTGATGAGCTCTTCATGCCTCTAAAAATGAGATGAATGAAAGTGCAGGGAAAAAAATTAACTGATAACATCAGAGAGCTAACCTTAGGCTTGCCCAAGTGACAATATGCAGACAGTTCCTGCCTCAGTTCTTTCCAGAATGGAGACCTCTTGCTGAGAATTAACATATCACAGAAGATAGCTTTTGAATTCAAAAAGCTAGTAGTTCACCAAATGAATTTGAAAGCTCTCAGATGAAGACAGTTTTTTCCCCAGGGAATGATGGAACTAAAAATTACAGGTGCCAGGGATTCTACATCTTGGGTTCTGCACCATGAACTTGGCTTACATTGTTATATAACTTTTCTGGTTATGTGAATTTCATACACTACATAATATGTGGAGCTACCAGAGCAGATCAGGACTGCTGTTCAGCAACTGAGTTGCCTACACTTCTTGACTTCATAACTTTCAGCAGTGCAAAACAAAGGGGTACTCTTGCAGAATCATCAAAAGATAATGTGTCCCAGTTAAGACTGTTACAGCTCCACCATACATGCTTTAACTTGGAAAAAGCATCTGCACTTACCCCCTTTACCTAAATGCCTAAATCTACTTAAAACTCTTCTCTAGACATAGTCCTATGCGCCAAGCACACCAACCAGAGTTCTTTACTACAGGGGTGGACTAATATGGCACCCTGTGAGAGGCCAGATTTGGCACCCCCAAATGGATCTTCTCATTTTTTTATCCCCTTGGCTTGTTGCCTTGTGCTGGTGAATCCCTAAATCCAGTGCTGCTTTATTATCAGGCCCATATATTGAAGCTGCTGGCCACTTTGCCCTTTCCAGATATCCCTTCTGTCTACGACAGAACCACTGACTGAGGGCTCAGAATGCTTGTTTTCCCCCCTGCTTCTCAACCACCTCCAGTCAGGTAACATCTTGAGTATCTATACTTCCACTATGTGCTCTGGCGTACAGCCCAAGGACCAGTTCTATGGGAAAATAGGTCAGGCTGTCAAGAGAGTCTCAGGCTGTGAACACCTATTGCTGCTGGGACATTTCAGTGCCAGAGTTGGATACGATCATCATACATGAGAGAACTGCATAGGCCACTTTGGTATTGGCAGCATGAATGAGAATGGACGGATGCTTGAGCTGTGCTCCTATCATAGCCTCTGCATCACAAACATATTCTTCTCTACCAAGACAACACACTGAGTCCCTGAAGACATCCAAGGTCAGGCCACTAGCACCAGCTGGACTTGATTGTCACCAGGTGATCGGCACTGAACTGGGTTAATGTCACACAGAGCCACACCACAATGCCGACTGCAACATGGATCACTCTCTGGTGGTGAGCAGGATCCATCTCCAGCCAAAGAAAGTGCGGTCTTGAATCAACACTGCCATTCATACCCAAATGCTGATTCCATTGAACAAACTCTACTGAACTACCCCAGAGAGGGATACAGTCAAAACATAAAAGAGAGACAACCTCCTTTAGCAAAAGAGAGCAACAGATCCCTGACTGGTTTGAGACTGGCATAAAGGACATGGAATCTGTTATTGCTGCAAAGCGTGAGGCTCTTGTGAACTACAAGCATGCACCCTGTGAGAAGACACTTGTTGCACTGAGAAAGGCAAGGGGCTGTGCCCAGTGGATTGCCAGATGATGTGCCCGTGACTACTGGCTAAAGCTGTGTCAGAACATTCAATTTGCTGCTGAGACCAGCAACACTTGCAAAATGTACAGAATCTAATATCAATAATCAAGTATCTAATCAGATAGCAACATTTCTACATCAGTTTGATGGGCCACAAACCAAGGCCTTTTGAGTAGCACAATGGCATGAACTGGCAGGACAATGGGGGGAGGGGGAGGGAGAAAGAGGAGGTAGAGGATCTCAGCTAGGGGTGTAGCTGGGACCGGGACACATCAGGGCGAGCTGGGGATGGGGAAAGAAGTACTCACAGAGTGATGGAGGATGGCAAGGGCTTGGAGATCAGTGCACAGGACCCATCACCAGAGCCAAAGGGGCCCCTGTCTCCATCACCACAGTGGGCTCTGAGGCATAGGGAGCAGCAGGCAGGAGCCAGAAGGCAGAGCCACACAAGGGCCCACAGCCCAGGTCTCTAGCTGGCCAGGTGGGGCTCGCTAGCTCTGGGAGGAAGTGTGTGATTCCTCAACTGGAATAGGCTTGGAGCAGGTGAGGGTCACATGCCTCATTAAGCCCAGATGCTGCAATCAGCAAGCAAAGTACCAAAGAGAAGCAGACTTGAGGTGCTGTGTCTGCTCAACTGCCCATGTTGATGGTCCTGGACCTCTATGGGATTGTGCCTCAGGTTTAACTCTGCATTGTATCCTTACTTTTTAGAGCAACTCCTGTTTCACAGACTCAGTTAACACTGAGCTACCTGGATGTAGATGAGGGTCAGGTTGAATAATGCAAGAGAGCAGAACTCAGATGTTGCTTCCTTCAGCAGCAGCTCCTAGTGGGCTGTCTCATATAGGAGCTGCAGTTCAGTAGCTAGCTCCATCTCTACTGAAAGGTGCCCCTTTATTTAATAGAGCCACTCTTCTCCAGTAGGCACTAAATACAATGAAGATGGAGAGATCTTGGTTGCTCTGGGGCCTCTGAGGCTGACAATGAGATGTCCTCAAGCTGGGGGTGAACTGGCTTCATAAACTCTTCTTGTAGAACTGCTTCCAGTAGGTTAGGTGCTTTGGGGACTGCTCCTGAGGGCAATTTGCCCTCACATTCTGAGTTCCTTGCCTCATTTCTTGCAGAAGGTATCACAGTTGGTTTCTTCTGCTTGGATCTTGAAGCATCTGTCTTTGTAGCAGCTAACAAATTCTGTAGATCCTCTTCTTCAAGCCCCTGCAAGGCTCTAACTAAATGGAATCTTCAGTCTTTTCTCTACTGATACAATGAGCTGAAATTATAACCTGATTAACACTGCAATCATGTGGGTATTTGGTTGGGAGTAAGCTTGATCAGTAGGAATTTTCATGCATAGGATTGTGCTAGATTCAGAGCCTGCAATAAATACCAGAGCCTGCAATAAACCCAGATGCCAACTTTGCTGCCACATACACCCAGACAACACCATCACTGGACCCAACAACATCAAATATACCAAATATACATCCCAGGCCTATTTAATTTCTTATCTTCTAACATTGTGTATGCCATCAACTGCCAGCAGTGCCCTTCAGCTCTCTATAGGCCAAACCCTACGCCAAAGGATATCACAACGCAGAGAAGCCAGTAGGAGAACACTTCAGTCTCCCAGGACATTGAATACAGGATCTCAAAGCAGCTGTCTTATTACAAAAGAATTTCAGAAATAGACTTGGAAGAGAAGTTGCTGAATTACAACTTATCACTAAACTGAAAACTATCGAGAGACCTGGTCTTAATAAAGATATTGGATTCCTGTCTCATTACATATGCTAATCATCTGCAAACTATCCCTTGCTTTTTCCTGTAGGACTAGTTGCAGTCATTAACAGTCGTCAACAGGTTTACAATACCCATTGAGTCAATCACCCATCTCCTACTACCCTCCTGAAAAATCCCACCCCACCCTCCCACTATATATAATGGTCTGGTGACTTCTGTTTCAGTGTATCTGAGGAACAGATGGAAAGCTCTTCAATCTGAGCAGGCTGAAAGCAAAGAGTAAGCTTACCATAACTTCCATCATAGAGATTCAGTATGCTGATGACAACGTAGTGTGCACACGCGCAGAGGATGACCTCCAAACCATCCTAAATATCTTTGCAAAAGCTTATGAAAAGCTTGGCCTATCACTCAACCTCCAAAAAACCAAAGTGCTGCACCAACAAATACAAAATAACCCCTCTGCAGTGACACAAATCCAACTCAATGGTGTAACGTTGGAAAATGTCAATCACTTTTCCTACCTAGGCAGTTATCTTTCCACAAGGGCCAACATTGATGCTGAAATCCAGCATCGGTTGAGCTCTGCAAGTGCAGCTTTCTCCCAATTGAAGTGCACAGTATTTGAGGACCGGGACATTCGCAGGGAAACCAAAATGCTTGTTTGCAAACCTATTGTACTACCAACCTTACTATATGTTTGTGAAACATGGACCACTTATAAACACCATCTCCAACTCCTTGAAAGATTCTATCAATGGTGTCTCCTAAAATTTTTACACATCACTTGGGAAGACAGGCGAACTAATATCATTGTACTGGAAGAAGCAAAGATCACCAGTGTTGAAGCAATGATTCTTCAACATCAACTTCGTTGGACTAGCCATGTTGTGCGGATGCCTGATGATAGTCTTCCAAAGCAACTACTCTATTCCAAACTTTAAAATGGAAAGCGTAATGCTGGTGGTCAACAAAAGCGGTTTAAAGACTGTCTCAAGGCAAATCTAAAAAAAGGTAGTATAAACACTGACAGCTGGGAAACACTGGCCTGTGAGTGCTCCAGTTGGAGAACAGCCTTTACCAAAGGTGTTATGGGCTTTGAAGACACTCAAACTCAGGACGCAAGGGAGAAACGCGTTAAGAGGAAGGCACGCTTGGCAAATCCACATCGTGGTCAACTCCCGCCCAGAAACCAATGTCCCCACTGTGGAAGGACATGTGGGTCCAGAATCGGCCTTCAAAGTCACTTACAGACTCATTTTTAAAACCATGTTTATGGAAGAAAATCTTACTCGACTACGAGTGATCACCAAAGAAGAAGAAGACAACAACTGGATAATAGGATTGTGCTGTTAGTTTACATGTTTCTTCCCCACAGACATCTTTAGTTCTAAAGCTCAAATGCTGGCAGCTTCTACAAACCATGATTACTATAACTTTGAATATTTGTATGTCTACCTTGATGCCACCTGCACTACACATCTGTGTTATTTGGAAGACTAAAGCTTCAGCACCTTATTAAATGTCTTGCCTTCGTAAATGCAATGAGATGATTTAACTGACTTACAAAATAGATGCTCCCTCTTAATATTTCTATAAAGTTGCTATAGCAATATTGATGACTTCATGATAGCTGTATAAATATGGTTCTGATGACAATTTTAAATATAAAAGTTTCAGTTCACATTCAGTCATGTTAAATGGATTTGATGCCTTAACCAATAAAACTGCAGAGACAAAAGAGCACAGTTGATAGGACTATGTGTCCATACTTGTGTTCTTTAGGGACGGTGTATGCACACAAAACTGCCCAATGGCTTAACCAGGTTTCCTGGCTTGTAAGAAATGAAAATGATTGCTGTTAGACTAGCTGCTATGAATATTAAGAGAACTGATTTTTTTTTAAGAAAGTGTTTAGACACACATAATAATTCATCCACAGTGAGTTGTTTAAAACATGCAAGGACACAATCCTCTATCAGTACTGGCTTCAGACCAGTGCAGTCTTGTCTAACAATATTGCAAACTATGCTAATGATGCAGAGCAACTTTTAAGTCACTTAAACAGGGATGAGAGAAGAAAACAGAGGCACCTAAAGTCTAAAGGCCCCCCCCCAAAGAACACCTGAGCTCCTGATCCTCCCAAAACAGGCAAAACAAAAAGGCTGCGATCATAGTCAAGGCTAACTGATAAAGAAAATGGAGAGGGTTGGTCTATTTTCCAAGCAACCAACTAGACTGGCTTGTCTGCTGTGCACCTTGGGGGCAGACCTGTGCTGTGGATGCAGGAGCTAAGGTCAGAGGGGAAAGTGTGGAGAGAGAGAGAGAGAGAAATACAGAGGAGCTGCAGCTGAAGAGGTCAAGCCCTGAATAGTGAACTGATTCACATACTTGCTTCCTTTCCTGAAGCACAGTATCCCATTTTCTCCTTTACATAGTGCCAGGCCAAGCTTACTTCATCAATATGAAAGTTGAGAGTCCTAGATGCAAGCATAAGGCAACAACCCTCAATTCTCCTCAGACACAGAAACCCCCTTAAGTCCCACCTGAAATATGAGGTCAGATTTTATTTGTACACTTGTCGTTCTCATTTTCTTCTTTTCTGTTCTTCCTTCTCCCCCTCACCTTTCTCCCTAGTATTTTCCCTCTTTTTATGTCATTTAAAAAAATAAATGACCTTGTTAGACAAATTTCACAATTCATTCAATTGCTCTTGTTATTTTTTATTTTTATTTTGTTAAGAGATAGAAAATGAAACAGGCAACAAGCAATGTTCCTTTTATGTGTCACATTTTTTAAAGTATCAGAAAATCCAAGATCAGCAGAGGTCATAATCCCAGTGCTGTTTATTGTTAACATACCAGTGGTTCAAGGAACTACTTTATACTGAATCAGAAAAATATCCCACTCAGTTCAGTGTTATCAGTATTTTGTATGTCACCAAGAGAATTGTTCATTTATTTTATTATTTAGCTGCCTTTTAAACCCATGTTTCTATTCCCTATGGCATGGTAACATAAGGGAAGTATGTATGAATGGAAGAAGAATGAATATCATTCAAATCTGCATTGTGCAGGAGCATTGTATGAGGATACAAGATCAAGGATATTTCTTGTTTGTTTGTTTTTGATTTCCCTCATCTGGAATGCAAATCTAAAAATTACCTTGGCTAGAATGTGCCAATAGTTTTTATCCCAGATTAACAGCATCCATCCATGCATACAAAGAACACAAAGGGGAAGAGGTTAATGTGTGAAAATGCCCTTATTGCCATATTGTCCAAGGTGGAATTAACAGTTATTGCTTCTTTTCTCTACTGTAATTTTGCTGAGCAATGAAGGGTAAGAGGGGCAAGTCTTTTTTTTTTTTCCTTTTCCTTTTTAGTTTCATTAGTTTTCAAGAAAGCAAATACATATCCAATGAAACAAGTACAAACAAGAACTTACATGAAGAGCAAAACCTCTTTTACAAGCATGGATACCCATCCCAAGACAGACCAAGCATTGGCTTGAACAGCAGAACAGACTGGTGCACAATGTACAATCCCTAAGACTCAATTATCAAGCAAGTGCCTATGCGACAGTGTGGCATGAGAAGCCACTGGATAAGAGAACTGCATGTTTCTATGTATTTATAAAAGTTTTTATATAGTGCCCTCTCATAAAATATCAATGTGGTATACAGCAATAGAAAAACATAAAAAACCCAGTAAAAGCAGTACAAAACACACTATTTACAACATTAATAAATGGAAACCAAACCTTATAAAAGCTTTCGTGTTTCGTTGAACCCCTAACTAGCTGGCTATGTTGTGTTAAATACTCAGAGAGGGCAGTTCCACACATTCTGTCAATACAACCCACAATGTAAAACAACACTTACAACCCGGTGTCTTCCAATGTCTTGAAATCTCCACGTGTGTTGCTGGTAGGAGCACTGAGACCAAATGTTTATGCACAGCATAATAATTCAGAGAGCTTTCCATCAACAAGAAAGCCAAGGCTGAATCTGATTCAAGGTACTGACTGCTTATTCCAGACATTTTATCAAATATTTCTGTCCAAAACTGGTTGACTCAAGCACAGTGTCAGGCCTGTGTGCAGGAGCCAGGCCTTGTGACCAATAGGACTCTGCAGGACTGGGGCCTTCCTAAGTTTGTTCTGAAGAGGCAAGGAGTAGCCACACAGGTGAGGCCGATTGGTAACTCACAGCACCTGGTGGCAAGAGCTGGGAAGGGATATAAGGTCAGTATTTTCCCTTCGTCTCTTTGCCACAGCAACACATTCCCTGCCTTGCTTCCTGACCCTTGGACCCTTGGCTTCTTGACTCCTGGTTTTCTGACCCTTGGACTCTTGGCTTTCTGACTCCTGGCTTCTGGACTCCCGTTCCTGCTCCGCCATCTTGCCCCCGGTCCCGACGTCCCCTGCTGGGACTTCGATCACCCGTCAACGATCACCGTGACACACCCGTCAACCGGACCGTGACACACAGTTCCAAATCTTTATGCCCCTTGATCAGGATAGGATTTGGATAGAAAGTCTTGCTGTCTGGATTTGAAACCTTTACAGACAATTTAGCTGAATCAGTAGAGCATAATCACAGAGTCATGGGTTCGAACCCCACATTAGGCAAAAGATTCCTCCATTGCAGGGGGTTGGACTAGATGGCCCTCGTGGTCCCTTCCAACTCTGTAATTCTATGATCCTAACTCAAGTGATGGGGAACGTGAGCAGATGATGCTGTGTATGCAACTTATTGTTAGAAGAGCTCTGGAAGTTAAACAACTCTCGCATTACATATTCTATATCTCAAGGAGAAAGAGGCGGCAGCATGCAATAGCAAGGTCAGATTGTACGTGGAGATGGGAAGACACACATCAGTGACAGGAAAACCTTATCGTGGATTCCCATTGACATTTATTCTTCATCTCTTTATTGGATGAATATCTTTATTTCCTGTCCCCTCACTCAGTTGCATGCAAGCCCTGTGTTTGATCTGAGATTTTTGTGAACCCCTGGGAATGCAACTTCCATCTATATGGAAATCTTGTGCTTATACATGCCTTCCGTCACGTTCCACTATTTTGTTCACTTTCTTGCCCTTTTCAGGCCAGGGTTGCCTTTTTGAACAATTTGTCCTCTCTGAAAAACAAATTTAATGGGACATACAGTTTTCCTATTCAAGTGCTGGATAACTGTTGAAATGCAAGGAGCAATGTTCATCTCCACTTTCTGGGCCTTAGGCTCCTTTCCTCTCCTCTTAGCCTTTTGATCTTGGTTTTTGCCCCCTGCCAATCTTTGGTGGGCTGAGTAGGAGGAACTTTGGGTGGCAGGATGCCATAGGACACAACCACTTTACTGACCCTAAGCAACATATGAGCACCATGATGAAAGTAATCTGGCACATAAATGCACAGAGGGCAGATTCACACAAAACCTTCAAAGAACATTTAAAGCACATGGTATCCCTGAAAAGAATCCTGGGAACATATTTTGTTAAAGGTGCTTGCAACTGTGTCTCTGTGAAGGGGAATCTATAGTCCTGAGGATTCGTGAACTTTAAATGTGTGCTGAATGTGCTTTAAATGTACATTGTAATCATAGAATCACAGAGTTAGAAGGGACCCCTTGCAATGCGGGAATCTTTCTGCCCAACATGGGGCTCGGAACCCTTGGATTGAGAATCTCATGCTCTATGAACTGAGCTATCCCTAAGTCACAGTGCAAGTCAAACATCTGATGTGAACTATGAACATTAATGCAGTGGCAGAGCTTCATGCTCTGTCACCAGGGGGCGGAGAGCAGGCAGGGGCGTGGCATGCATCCTGGAGGCGGGGTGCGCCGCCCAGCGTGGGCAGGGGGCAGTCGCAATGGTACCCTACCGGGATCGCACTGCCAGGGGCAGTGCGCTCCCCCCACACCCCTATTCCTCTGCCAGTGCAATAATGAATGAGTTGCAGTTACAAGAAGATGGATAAATCAGAGTCCACTGACTAGGGTTTGAGCTAATATAAAAGTTTTGTGTGTAGTGTGAGATCTATTGATTCAGTCATGCGAGTCATTGTCATTTGACGTCACTTTCATTATGTAACGTACATATATTTCATGGCCCTTGTAAAGTTCAGATGAGCAAGTCCTGAATTCCTGATCAAGGATAAGAAAACTTGGTGTGTCAGAGTTTCCCCTTGCTCCCCATGTTCCAGAAGCTGATTATCTATATGCCTTACAGGAACATATGCTGCCTCAGCCCCCACCATTTTTTTTTTGGTTCCACTCTTGCCTCCTGAGAATTTTCTTGATGCCAAGAGACTTCCTTGGAAATGAAAGTTATTAAAGTATTCTTTTAATTGGGATTGCCGTGGAAGGAAAGAGATAAAAAAGGGGATCATTCCTCAAAGGTATTCTGCCTGAGGCACTTTCTGCAGTCCAAGAAGAGGTGACTGAGAATTTGCTTTTAATTAAGCTGAGTTAATTAGCGGAAACAGGAAGGTCGGAACCTTCTGTAAAGCAATTTGGCGCAAGGATTTAGCACTAGTAGAAGGTTCTAAGGAAGAAATGGTGAAAGGCCACACATTCTTTCTTGACGAAATGTATTAGGCTGAAGTATGAGGAAAGTTTGTTTAAATTCTGGGTAACACTTTAGGCTTTGTGTACAGTACCTGACTCTCGGAAAAGGCACTTTTGGCCACTTTTAGAAACTGGGAATATTTTGGCACAGATGGGTAGACAGGACAACGGTACTCTGCACCATGTGATGTGCAGGATTGGCCCAAAGATATCATCTGAATCTTCATGGAATGGAGAGAAAAGCAACTGTAAGACAGGATCCAGAAGCAGTGGGATAGCGAAAGGGTTAAATACCACTCCCCACCCCCAGAACTCACAGTTTCTTCACTCCAAATTGTCCTTCATTCCAAATTGTCCATCCATCCTAAAACTGCTTTTACTTAGAAAAATCAATCATCTGCCTTTTTTATTACTTACATATGCACATAACATGCAGTTAGGCCTTCAGGCATCCTATCAAGTAGAATAAAAACTTGTTGTAAAAAACAACAACACCCTCTTATTATTTAATGTATAATTTTATATCGTCAACATCAGTTGGATTTGATCTGCTGTCCTACATGCATTCACAGAAACCAGAAGGAAACACTTTAGTAAATTATGGTGCAGTGGGAAAGGTAGCTAAGTAAGTTTCTTGCTGCACTTTAGTTTTTGTACAATCTAACAACACTTGCAGAAACTATTAGTCTGAGAGATTTTGTGGGAAATGGTTCAGACAAACATTCTTTTTGCTTTCTGAAAATTAATATCAAGTGCTTTTACAATATGGAGCCCAGAGAGGAAATTGCAATGTCCTTTCAGTGAAAATGTATCGTGTAGTTCATTACATCCATCATGTGCGATGCCCAGTTCCTTGAAAATTTGTTTTCTGTAACTCTGATAAAGGTAAGATCTATAGACCTTTTGTTGTAAAGAGGTGAGTCATTCCAGCTTGGATGTTTCTCACACATTTTCTCTGGATAGAGGCTCTCTTTTATAACCCTGATAGAGTGAAAACACATTAAACCCATCAGAAGCTTGTCTGCAGTATGTCCAAGATAAGCATCATATAAAGGACTTTGCCAGTTCTTGATCAGCTTCTTCTGCAAAACAATCCACTCCTTTTATCCATTTACTTCAACTATTTGTTTTGCTTCCCTGTAAGAATCCTCTATGTGGTACCCAGAGTTCCCCAAGGCATTTTCTTTCCATTAACTCCTTATTGATTTTCATTTATGTGTACAGATTACAGCATATACATTAACTGAAAGCATCAGCTGAGGAAAAGTTCAGACTTCAAATGAGTTCCAGCTTGGTGACAGTGCATTAGCATCTGAATGTTAATCACAGCCTGCGACCATTGTGTTTACAGACATACTCAGTGACATACCGCTTCGTCCCCCACTCTCTCTTGCATGCCCTTGCTGGTGTAGTGAAATGTGGTCCCTGACATCTACTCTGGAATGGTATTTATTCATTAGATGTCTTAGAGCCTTAGTTCTCTTTTTTGTTCAAACAACTTTTTAGGTAGAACTTATACTGGCAAAAACCCTTAAGCAATGCGGGCAAGGCCTGCTGAAGGCCAGTCTCTGTGCTATCTTTTCAGGAAGGCCTCAGGTTTAATAGGCAGCATCTGCAACTTGGAAAATCCCAGTCTGAAACCTTGGAATTGTGATGAAACCTGTGCTTCCCATCATGAGCATTAACAGTATCAGGCAGTGGTGTTGTTGAGTTGATGATGATTGCCAAATAATCCACACCCACTAGCTCAAAATGTCACTTGGTCACAGCTTGAACCTAGCTAGCAATCATAAAGAGAGAAGATACTGGGCACTTCACTAGGACTCTTAGTTTTGACTAATTTCCCTTAGGCAGACTGCACTGATAGGAATCAAGAACTGCTAAGTTGGAAGGGATCACATGATGGCACCCAAATGAATCCCATAAATCTGTGGACCCCAAACTTCCCTCCAACTGCTTAATGAATTTTCTGCCTCTTGTGTATTGTAGAGTTTATTATAGAATAACTGTGGACAGTTCTGTCACCTGCTCTTGTGAAGCATTAAGGACAAATCCAGAAGAGAAGCTTTAAAATTAAATTGACACCTTCCCAATTTCAGAAGACTGAGATTTGCTTTGCACGCTTTGATGTGAGATACCATACCATACCTTTGCAGCCTGTAACACCACCTGCTTTGCATCACAAGATTTTTCACTTTGCTCCAACAATCCTTCTCCAGATGTCATTTCAAGCATGTAGTATATAATTTTATCTGAATTGTGGGAGCTTCAAATAACAATATATTTTATAACAAGAGGCTTGATCTGTGATGAAGATGAATCCTTTTCTCTCTGATTCATTGGAACTGCATATACTATTGTGCATATCAGCGAGGTCCAGGCTGATTGTCAGCAGTTAAGTTTAGCGCAGCATGTTTGGAGGAATGAGATTGCAGAGTTCCTTTGTCCTGCCTGTTTTTGTAAGCGTCTCTTTACCACTGTCCTAGATTCTCTCTTGGCTATGTGACTGTTTGGGAGAATTACCAAGGAACTACTGCACATCAGGCTATGTATCCTGAGACATTTTGCTTCCTGTAAGGACTGGATAAGGCACTTCTTTCCTTCTATACACTGCAGGTACTCTGACAAATTATACACTTAGAATCATGTGCCCCCAATTTACTCTCCAGAAGTGGCCTTTAGGGATTGTTTAAATTATGTCAAGTAGAGTGATGGTAGCAAATCTTACCATTCACAATGAACTGCAACAGTTCCCTTGAAGGATTGCTTTAACCCATATGTGCCCACTCGGCTGCTTTGATCTGCAGAACTGCATTTTTACAAGTGATACAAAATGTTCACTCCACCCATGCAAGGAATTGATCCATCGGTGTGGCAGCAAGCGCTCTCTCGACCTCCCTGCCAATTAATATTAGGCCGGTGCTTTCACTGCGCCTGCTAAAAAAAATTGTTTCATCAAGACCTGCAATTCTAATCAAATTTTATTAAGAATAATATTTTCAAAACTGTTGATCTAGATATGTTTTGATATTGATCTTTTGATAGCATTTTTTGTCAACTTGCTTTTAAAGTTTGCTTTCATTGGTATTCTTAATGAATATTTCAGACTGTTCTGTGGAAGCCACTTTGGAGCATCCACTTGCCGTCTCACCCATAGCGAGACAAACATCACACCTCATGCCAGAGTTGAAAGGTGGAGCCCCAAATGAGTAAGTTGTTGGTATTTGTTTATTGGCTCCAGTGACCTCACTTGATTGCCTTCAGATTAGTGACGAAGCAGTGGGCAGTGCAATCCCAAGCACGCTTACTAGAGAGTCAGCCCCATTGTCCTCAGTAAGACTTGCTGACCACCAATCTTCTGCACTACGGGAAGACATCATAACTCATCTCAGGGGGCCTTTTCTGATCATGATGTGAAGGCATCTAGGGAGGCTGCAAAAATGCCAGACAGTGGTGGATTTATGGTCTGTAGGGTGCTATGCACACACTTCTTGGGGGCCATATTCATTCACCTAATTTGTCATAATTTGGAATGTATGAGAATAGGAGGAGGAGTTTGGACTTGGTATCCTGCCTTTCACTCCCCTTAAGGAGTCTCAAAGCGGCTAACAATCTCCTTTTCCCTTCCTCCCCACAACAAACACTCTGTGAGGTGAGTGAGGCTGAGAGACTTCAGAGAAGTGTGAATGACCCAGCAGCTGCATGTGGAGGAGCGGAGACGCGAACCCGGTTCACCAGATTACGAGTCCACCACTCTTAACTACTACACCATGCTGGCTAAGATGATAATAATAATGTTTCTGCCATTGCAGGGGATTTGAAAGGGGCTTCAGAAGACCCACCAACCAGCTGATTGTTGGGAATTCAGAAGCTCATTCCAAAGGCACTGTCTTGCTAATTTGCCCAGCTAAAAGGGTTTCTGTTGTGCCAGCTTTGCAAAGTGCTCAGCTTTGCAAAGAGGGAGGAGGCATCAGGTGACTGACAGATTGGCAGCGCCACCCAGCTGTCATAATGGGTCCACTGGCCAGATCCAGTTCCCACCACTTTCAGAAAATGTTCTCCTTTGAAATAGAGTCAGGAGGGCCCCACCCATAGTTTGAAGTGATCTGGGTGAACAATCGTGGAAAAGGTGGTTTTGGAGATAATCTGGCCCCAAGCTGTCTTCTCCTTCCATCCCATTCATCACCATCTAATGCAGTCAGGATGCCCAGAAATGTGTATTTTTTCTTTCCTGAGTGCATCCCTGAAGCATCCAATAAAAGATGAAACACTCATCAGAATTTCATATCAAGTGTGTTTATGTTGATTGGTGAAGGCATCTGTTTCCCCACCACTCCCAATGTGTAACAAGGAAATTTCAAGACAGTGTAAGAAAACATGATGTTTTCAGATTGACAATTTAGCCTTAGGGGCCTGATTATCCCATGCACAGGATGCTGCTGAGCACCAGGAAAGTATGCAAATTGAGCACTCTCCAATCAAATAGATGGCAAGGGTTTGCGCAAAGCAAGCTGCCCTGTGTATGAGCTACATACTTATGATTCTCTCATCAGGTTGTCAAAGAAAGTCAGCCAAATGTAGATGAGGGCTATAGCTGGGGGAAACGGATGCATATGTAGGCTGCTGTGCAAGTGCAAGTGCAGTGTGTTTTTTCTTAACGGAATTGAGAATTTGTAATCATAACCTAGAGCTGAGTGCAGGGATCAGCAAATGTCATAGCTAGCTTCGTAATTATGGTTCACCTCAAAACCTTCCATAGTCCTTACAAGCACTGAGCTGCAAATAAAATGTTTTAAATGTGTTGTAAAGTGCAATTTACAAAAGTGACACTAGATGGCGACAGTGAGCTATGCCAAATTCAATGTATTTTTCAAAACGTTTTTTAGGAAAAGGATTTTCACAGCATTTTTTAATATGTGAGTAGATTCCACCCAAGTCACTAGGACTACTCCTGCCCAAGCCTTCCAGCCAAGAGCTCTGGAGCAAGTGTCATCCATCTCATCAGAAGACTTGAGCGCCAGACATTCGCATAAGGTTGTGCCTGTGGTATTTATGGGTCCAAATCAGGGTCCAGCGGAATTTTCTTCTGCACCTTTGACAAGGCAGACCTTTCCAAATGCATATAATGTGGAAAAGAAGAATGGAAGCTTAAGGTTTGTGGCTCCAGTGAAAACAAATCAAAAACTGAGTGTCTTAGAGTCAAGTCTAGAGTTGGCAGAAGAAATGAAGGGCTTGATGGATGAGATGGTTTATTCCATTATCTTTTTCCTTGAAGAGCCCTCCCATCCTGTGCCAAAGTGGCTCCCAAGTTAACAAGGAGTGACGCCATGCTATACATTCCCATCTGGCTTCTTAATGGACAGCGTGTTCCCATTACTAACCATTGCCAGCATCCCATGGCTGGTAACCAGGCAACTGTATCAGGATGCAAATTGCTATCGAGTTGCTTTCTGATTCCAAAAGCCGTGTTGGGGAAGGCAGACCTTTTACTGCTCTGTCCTGATGACGTGTTAGCTACTTTATGCTGATAGAAGCTATATTATTCCCTGCCTCACCTACGCTGCCTGTCCTGGGCGCTGGGTACAGTTACCAGCCGCAGATGGTGAGGACCAGCTGTCCATGCTTAGCTTAGTATCCCTGAGGCAGCTGTAATGGGAAATTGGTATATGCAGTGTGCCGTATATGTGCTGAGTATACTCTTTGACTCCTTCTGCTTCTCCTTATTTCCCCCCGTTTTGTTCTGCAGCTATTATAAATGATGATGGTTATTTGCTAAGTGTTAACCAATGTGGGCAGCAACCTGCTAACACTACAGTACATCCATGTGCTGAGGGCTTTTCTGGTCTGCTGGAGCTCATGCTGCGTAAATGGTGCTAATTAACAAAGTTTCTCCCACCTCCTCCACTTCTTAGTTTTTACTGTTTGCTGTTTGTTTTTTAAATGAAAACTTTTCTGTGGGTTTGGCACAAGGCTATGACTAGGTGGGGGAGCACCTGCTGCAGCTGCAGAAGGTCCCAGTTTCAAGGCCCAACATCTCCAACATGGGCTGGGAAAGTCATTGTGCCTGAAATGATGGAGTCAGGGCCTTCTCACACCGACCATTTCTAGTAGCATAGTGGCTATTTGGCCTGATGTGTTTAGGATTGAATTTGGAGCAGATTGCCTGCACCTTTGGTCACATGTTGCTGTTATTAGAAAGTGAGTGCAGGGTTGTCTGTTCCACATTCATGGCAGGTTATGTCCATGGCTGGAGTCACACTCTTTACACACCCTCATGTTCCTCCAGCCAGTAAATTTTGGAGTTATGAGCATGCACATGTGGATAGCCCTTTCATAAGCATTAATAATAATAATAATAACCTAGTATTCCAGAATTTTGATGTTGTGGGACTATAGCAGATTAAAAGGTGAACTATGTGTCTGCTTGAGCTATGATCAACCTGGTTATTGTGAGGAAAGTTTGCCTGCAGCTAATGTTTGCTGTCATGGGCAGTGCTTTGACTCAATGCCATTTGTTACATTTGTATACCGCCCCATACCCGCAGGCCTCAGGGCAGTTCCGAACATAAAATCACAATATAAAAACACAAAATGCACAATAAAAACAAAAAACAAGAATAGCCCAACAATCCCACTCACACTCCCCAACACAACCAATAACCCCCACACACTCCCTAACACAACTGCTGCCCAGTGTGTGTGTGAGAGAGAGAGAGACGATGCGTAATGGGGCCTGTTGTGCTGTCTGAAAGGCCCCATTCAGACAACACAGAGTTGCAGCTCTGGAAGGGCCCAGTAGGGCCTGCCTGGCTGCAGAATATTGAGGGGGCCCCAGCCCCCTCAGTGAAATTGGGGGGGGGGTTCAGTCCCCACAACCCCACATAAATGGCTTACCTGTCCAGTATGTTTTATGAACACAATTAAAAGTGTTGGTGCTGACCTTTAAAGCCCTCAATGGCTTTGGCCCTATATACCTGAAGGTGCATCTCCACCCCCATCATTCAGCCCAGACACTGAGGTCCAGCGCCGAGGGTCTTCTGGCGGCTCCCACACTGCGAGAAGCGACATTACAGGGAACCAGGCAAAGGGCACCCTCCCTGTGGAACATCCTCCCATCAGATGTCAGGGAGATAAAGAAATACACAAGTTTTGGAAGACATGTGGAGGCAGCTCTGAATCAGAAAGTTTTTTAATGTTTAACATTTTATTCTGTTTTTATATGTGTTGGAAGCCGCCCAAAGTGGCTGGGGCAACCCAGCTAGATGGGTGAGGTGAGGTATAACTAATAAAAGTATTATTATTATTATTATTATTATTATTATTATTATTTATTAGCTTTGAAGGAAGGAGATTCAGCTGTGTCTGCCCGAAAAGAAATAGCATCCAGCCCCACTGAGATCGCTGGATTTGAGCAGCCTTACTGCACAAGACTGCAATCTCACCTTGGACAAAATGTACCAAGCTGCAGAAGTACAGCAACAAGTTGGCAACTCTTCCTAGATGACAACAAAAATGCAGCCATGATTTTTTCTCTGCCTTCTCAAATACAATACAAATGACTAAAGAATGCAATAAATTTCCTATCATTTTACTTCCCATATAAGACTGTAAATCTTGAAATAGCATCAGAACTTTTTTTTTTAAAAAAAGCCCTTCATTTCCTTTTCAAAAAGAATTTTGGAAGATTAAACTTTTTCTAACAGAGATAGATTATCCTGGTATTAATAGTAGTGCAGGAGAGCAGGATAAATGATTTCCAGCAGTTGGTTACAAGTTTTTAAAGTTTTATAGTTAATGACCAGCAATAGCAAGAACTGAAACTTGATTTAGCATTTTTGTAGATAGACATCACTCTATTATTTGAAGCACAGATAACGTGTCTTATAGTTTCCATTTCTCCACTGCCTTTTCTCCCCTTTCAAAGTAGCTGCTTAGTATAAAATGAGTTTTGGATGTACAATTCAGCATTCAATTCAGAAAGTATATTGTATGGTAATCAGGGCGAACATTTAATGAAAGTGTTTGGGTCTCAAGCATATGCCTTTCAATATCCTCTCCTGATCCACCTCCAAAGGTCTCTTATCAGTAACCCTGGAAAGGAATGCATATATCATTTTTGTTGAAGAAGGAAAAATAAAGACTGAGGTGGCCTTTGGAAAACAATTTTCTGCATAAAGGAGTAAAAAAACAACAATCTCACAATGCCCTATAAGTTTAATTGGAACTGTAAATGTTTTTTGGTGGAATACTAGTGCTATTCCAGAACTCTTGAGGGCAATAGGTTTGGATTGCATCAATAAACTATATTAAGCTGCGGTGAGGTCTCATTACATTTACAATATTTTTGATGCAGTGGCAGATAGAGGAGCTTGGTCCAGCCTTTACCTCTGCTTAATTTATTTTCCTTTTAAAGCAAGAGTTGCTATCTTGCGGCCCTCAAGTTGTTGTTCAACTCCAATTCCCCATCAGCCATCAGAGGCAACGATCAGAGATGATGGGAGCCGTTGTCCAACAGCACATGGAGGGGACCACCTTGGCTACCACAGCTTTAAAGGTATGGATCCCGACTGAGGTTCTGCGTGGAAGAAAGAGGAGGGGGCTGTTTTAGTCTACTCATTCCCCTGCAGCTCTGACAAAACCTCCCACACTGTTCTGAAGGTTTCTCTCCCCAAATGTCCAAGGACAGATTTTTGGGAGGTGTCGGGGGCGGTTAATGCTAGTCCTACTCAGAGCAGACCTATTGAAGTTAATGGACATGACTAACTTAGGTACATTCATTTCAATGGTTCTACTCTGAGTAGGACTAGTGCTGAACGCCACCCAATGTAAACAGCCTCCCTAACTTTCTCCATCAGGGGTTTTCCGTGAACACAGTTACATCCATGAGCTCCTTCCAGGAGAAAGTGTGATATATAAATATAATAAATACACAATACAATGTTGCTTTATTTACTGCACAAGGTAACTGCTGTTACTGCTGTGTTTGTAGGCTCTCCTGTGCATCCTTCTGAATGAGGCCCCAAATACCTGCCCCTAAGTCCTGCCCTGAAGGCATCACTGCCCTCAAATCTACCCTGGTCTTTTTGTATCCCTGCCTCTTCTCCATGTATGTCTTTGCTCCCATGCATCACTCCCGTTTTGTTCTCTTGGCATATCACCCTTGCAAAGGACATTCATAGCAAGTGCCAATTCCAGTTTTGTTCTTTTTTTGAGGGGGGGGGGGGCTTTGGCAAGTTGCTGCCAGCATGCCACTTTTCTGGGTGTAGCTCTTGTTGCTGTTGCCACTGCCCATTTCCTTGCCTCTTCCTGTGGACTCAATCTGCATGCTTCCCCCCATCACAAAGAAAGAAAGAGGGTAAATTCTGCAGGGATTATGTTTCCTCTCATTGCTTGCTCATTCAAGGAGTATTCACACATTATGTAACATAAGTGCACAATCTGTGTACCTTTTTTGCACAATAGCTGAGATGTATGCTCATACAGTTATTCCCATGTAATGGTCAACAAATATACAATTGTACCTGTGTGCACAGCAGCTCATCTTTGCAAATCAACACGGGTGCAATGTTTCACACAGGGAGTGTTCATGCATCATGTAAAATGAATGCACGATTTGTGTGTACAATAGCAGAGCTATACACTCATACTTTTATTTCCATGTAATGTTCAAGGGATAGCTCAGTCGGTAGAGCATGAGACTCTGAATCTCAGGGTCATCGGTTCGTGCCCCATTTTGGGCAAAAAGATTCCTGCATTACAGCAGGTTGGCCTAGATAATCCTCATGGTCCCTTCCAATTCTATGATTCTATTATCTAAGTCTACAGTTGTCCCTGTGTGCACTGTAGTTGATCTGTGCAAATCAACAAGTGTACAGATCAATACTTTCTGCACTAAGAAATGCAAACTGACACATATCCCCTTGCATTCGCTGAAAATTGCCTTACCTGTGCTGTACAGCAGCGCCCACAGAACACTGGCAGTGGTGCTGCCTTCTGGCAAGATCTCACCGGAGACCAGCACTGCTGCCAGTACCCCTTCTCTTGAGGCAGCAGGGCAGGCACTGCCACTTGCGGTGGTTGCCTCACCTTGCCTCATGGGCGGGCCAGCCCTGATAGGCTGTTTACAAAGACTCTCCTCCCTGAAAGAGAGGGGAGTGGTTGTGGACGGGAGCCTGAGCACCGCCCACAGCAGGGGGCTCAGCCCCCTGCCTTTCTGTTCCCTGGCTGGCGCTCCTCCCACCAACCGGCACCCAATCGGGTGCCGCTGGGGGGTGTGGTCAGCCAAGTTCAAATTGCAGCGCCAGCCCTCTCCTCAGCCTCTTTCCACTCCGTCTCGCCGAGAGTCATCAGCTAGGAGTCATCACAGTCATCACAGGGAAGAGCCACGAGGTTTGGAGTTGGGGGGTCTGTGTGTGTGGAGGCTTGCCTTTTAACTTTAGGAGGCTTGCGTGCGCTCATTGCTTTACTGCTTTTAAAAATCCAGGTTTGCCTTGCTGTGTCCTCTTTTTCCCATGTAAAAACCTACATTTAACCTTCCATTCCCCCCCCCTTCTGGTGCTTGATTTGTTTGTGTGGTCTAAGTGTGAATTACCTTTCTTAAGCTTGTTCCCCTGCCCAGCACATGCCCCCGGTGAGGTCTGAGTGTGAGTGTGGCTCCATCTTTCTTTCTCCCTTGTCTCCTTGCTTGTCTTCCCTGCCTCTGCTTGGTAGCTGTGCGTTTTATTTTAATTTTTGGTCAGGGTGCTTGTACATTTCCCCTCTATTGCCCTTGCCTGTCCAATTGCGTGGCTGGTCTGGGTGACTGCATGGTGCTGATAATGGCAAGGTTGCAAGTTTGATCCCTGTATGGGACAGCTGAATATTTCTGCATTGCCTGGGTTGGACTAGATGATCCTCAGGGTTCCTTTTCCTGTTCCTTTCTAATTTTAAGTTGTGTATGTGTGTGTGTGTGTGCTTGCAGCGTGTGTTTGTGCCTGCCGTTTATTGATTTATTACTCTTCTAGCGTGGGTTTAATTTACCTTGCCATCCCTTCCATTGGTACCACTTAAATCGGGAGCCCCCTGTAAATTTTAAAGGCTGCCGGGGCTTGGGAAAGACTGTACGCTTAAACCTCACCCCTCTTGGTTTCTCTAAGCCACCCCCCCCCCCTTCGCTTGATGTTTGGAGGATAGAAATAAGGCAGGGCTTGGGGTGGACAATTCAGGGTTTCTGATCAGGGAACCATTCCTCAGCACGGCACGTTTATACGTTTAGAACCTTTGAAGGTGTGCCTTTGCCTGGTTCTTGTCATTGGCTTCACTTGCCAGTACAGGCTCCCTAAAGAAAACCACTTTTAAACAACAACAACAACAAAGGTTACGGCTTATGGTACCTTAATGAAAAGTCCAGGTTTATATTTCCACTTCATTTCGGCTCACTGTAAGGACATCTATTTTTCCTTTTCTTCAAAAGATTTTTCCTTGCCCGGCATGTTCATTTTGCCTCCACCCCTCCTCCCTCCCAACTCTCCCCCCCCCCCCCACTTTCCTTCTCCGCCCTCCACCCCTCCTCCCTCCCCCCACCCCTCCCCTTTCAGGAGATACATTGGTCTTTGGAGTTTCCTTTGCTTCTTGCCTGAGTAATCACAGTTGCCAGACAGGCTTTTCAACTCCTGGGGCAGGCTTGATTGCTCTCTGAGTGACCAGCATTTTGGGAGGCATTGTCTTTATGCACCTGGCAGTTCAGCAGCTCTAGTTGCATTGTCAGTTTAACTAACCAGCAGTTTGACCAATTACAGTCTTTTGTCTGTTTAATCACCCTTATTTCCCTCAACTGGTCTTGAGCCGACCTTGTGGGCAAAGATTTACTTTTCTTTGTTTGGCAAAGTTTCCTTTGTTTGATAAAGTTTCTCCAGCAGGGCCGCTGGTGTGGAATCTTATTGATTTCCTTTTCTCTTATTTTGGCTGCAGCTTCTGAGCATCTCCTTGTAAGCAGTTATTTTCAATTCTGTTTGATTACTTGGCATTGCTTTGCACCTAGATTTGCCTATCATTTAAAAGGGGCAACTTAAGAGCTTGGATAGCTCAACTGGTTGGAGCATAATGCTGATAATGCCAAGGTTGCTGGTTATTGTTCATTTTGTCAGCATTTACGCGGAGCAATTGATAATAGTAATTCCTACTCATAGCTATAAATCCATTGGCTATTAATTGAGATACTATTGATTAATAGTTAATTCATCAACTGTGCTCTGAACTTTATTGATGCCCAATAATTGTTTACTAACATTTATTTACAGTCAAGTTATTAATTGATTGGTGATATTAATACTAATTAAAAACAACAACAATAATAAAATAAAATAATAAATAGAATAAATTTGAAAAATAAATAATAATAATAATAATAATAATAATAATAAATAATTATAAATATAATAATAATAATAAATAATTATAAATATAATAATAATAAATAATAAATAATTATAAATATAATAATAATAATAATTAATAATATTAAATAAATAAATAAATAAATGAAAATTAAATTTAAAATAAAATAATGTAATTGGTGACAAAATAAATAGTAGGTGCATTTTACTAGTGCACAGAGCAGCTCATGGCGCCCAAGAGGAAGCGCACGGGTGCAGCACCAGCACACACTGCAGCTGGCGACCGTCATAATAATGAACCCAAACCCATTTCGCATTTCCTCAATGCCTTCATTCACGAGGGTGCTCCGCAGAGCCATGGATTCCTGTGGGTTACCTGCCCAAGACTACGCAGCGCACTCCTTTCGGATCGGCGCTGCAACAACAGCCGCTCATTTGGGCTTGCCGGTGGATAGGATTAAGGAGATGGGCCGGTGGAAATCTGATGCATATAAAGCCTATATCCGCTAGATTACATTACATTAACCCCCCCACTTACCTGTCGCTTTCTTCTTTTCATCCTCAGCTGCTGCCAAAAAGATCGTGTGGATTTGCGGCCACAGTATCGTCCATTGGGCCCGTGCAAGGGCGTGTAGTTCCGACCTCACTGTTAATCTTGGCCTACATCCGGGAGTCCGCTGTTTCTGGTTCATGAAATGGGGCATGCGTTGGCAGGAGCTTATGCCTATGTTGCGGGAGAAAGTGGCCTTGTTCGGCCCCCCCGACATCCTTATTGTCCAGCTAGGCGAGAATGACCTCGTTACCAGGAGTACGGCGGACTTGTCATGGAGTATAAGAACTGATTTGGGCGAGATTGCTGTCTTGTGTCCTGGGACTACCGTGTTTTGGTCCTCCCTCCTGAAGAGAATTGTGTGGCGAGGGGCGAAGTGTTGTATGGCCGTGGAGAAAATCAGAAAGACTTTGAACCGGGCCGTGTCCCGTTGGGTGCGCTGTCGGAATGGCCAAGTTATTGTGCATGATCGTATTCGGATTGGCAACATGGATAGAGATGACGGGGTTCATCTCTCAGACCTGCGGAATGACCTGTGGCTTGACAGCATCATCAGTAGCGTCAGGGATTGGTTGCAGCTGTGAGGGTATTGGCGGCGAGCCTTTGGCTCGGGTGGCGGTTAGGCATTGGATTATTGCGTTATGGTGTGTGGGAAGGCTAGGTGTGGCCATCGGCCTAAGCCTTCAATTTTGGGTATTCCGTTAAAGGAATCTGGGGGTCGTGTATTCCGTCCGATGCCTGCTTGGCGGGAGGCCATGGCACGACCCCTGGTGACGTCAGGGGAGAGCCTATAGTTGTATTATCATCAACAGGCTCCGCCCCCTGGTGATTCAACCCCTGTGGTGGACATCCAATGCCTAAGCCAATACCTTTTTCACTGCTGTAACCAATAAAGTTGTGGCCTTTTCATGCCCATAAACCATATATCACGTGTCCTTGTGTGTTCATTTCCACGGGGCGGGGGTCGGGTCCTCGAACCACAAAGACTCTCCTCCCTGAAAGAGAGGGGAGTGGTTGTGGACGGGAGCCTGAGCACCGCCCACAGCAGGGGGCTCAGCCCCCTGCCTTTCTGTTCCCTGGCTGGCGCTCCTCCCACCAACCGGCACCCAATCGGGTGCCGCTGGGGGGTGTGGTCAGCCAAGTTCAAATTGCAGCGCCAGCCCTCTCCTCAGCCTCTTTCCACTCCGTCTCGCCGAGAGTCACCCACCCTCCACTCCCTTTAGCTTAGGGTATTGGCCTTGCTATGGACCTTAGGTTGGTCGCCCTGGTTAGTCGGGGGGCCTGGTAGGAGTTTTTCCGCATGGCAGTAGGCCATGAGGTTTTTTCGCCTACCTCGTAGCAATCGTCACAACTTTTGTGGTATTGGTGGGTAGGTTAGGCATTGGATTATTGCGTTATGGTGTGTGGGAAGGCTAGGTGTGGCCATCGGCCTAAGCCTTCAATTTTGGGTATTCCGTTAAAGGAATCTGGGGGTCGTGTATTCCGTCCGATGCCTGCTTGGCGGGAGGCCATGGCACGACCCCTGGTGACGTCAGGGGAGAGCCTATAGTTGTATTATCATCAACAGGCTCCGCCCCCTGGTGATTCAACCCCTGTGGTGGACATCCAATGCCTAAGCCAATACCTTTTTCACTGCTGTAACCAATAAAGTTGTGGCCTTTTCATGCCCATAAACCATATATCACGTGTCCTTGTGTGTTCATTTCCACGGGGCGGGGGTCGGGTCCTCGAACCACAATACTATACCATTAAATCACAGTTGAAGCAAATTCCCCCCCTCCTATAATTTTGGGCACTTAGGTTTGTTAAGGGTTGTTGGGAATTGTAACTCTGTGAGGCAAAAACTACAGCACCCAGAATTCTTTGAGGGAAAGAATGTGATTTAAAGGGCTTCAATGTGATCTAAAGTTATAGTGTGTTCACAGCCTTGGGGCCTGTGGATCAGAATTTGCCGCTAGCCCACTGCTCTCAATAGTCAGGAAACAAGCAACCACATCATGTATCTCACAATGCACCACACCTGAGGGCCATAGAGTAGAATTTATTACCACACCAATATCTCTTTGATGTTGTCCCACCAAGCCTTTGCAAAATCTTAAGGAGCCCCGTCAGTCCAAAGCTTGTTCATCTTGGTGGCTCTTTTCAAAACAACAGCAGAGCTTTCCTCCATTTCCATGTTTAAAAAAAGGGACTTTGCTAGATATACACGCAATAAATATAACGCTCATTAAGGACCAGCAGGTTACAAGGGTACAGTAATGTGCTAGATAAAAATAATAGCTCAATATGGGATAATGGTCTAAAAACGTAAACTGAAGTTAATAGGTTTATTTTTTAATGAAAATAGCTGAGCAAATATTTCCAGATACATTTTTATTTCATCCTCTAAGCTGGCCAAATAGGCTTTCAAATGATAATGTACAACCCCTATAAAAAACCAGATCATTGTTTTACATTTTGAGATCAATATTGCAATATAGCACAATCCTGATTCACCACAGCTATGTGTGCCTTGTCAAAATGTCTTTTTTATACAAAATTGGAATTAAATGTGAACATTCTGTTATATGTCACACCAAGGTATACTTTCGGGCATGAGTAAAGGATAACTAACCCTGGCTTATGTATTTCAAATATCCCTTTCCACATAAAGCTGTGCTAAAAGCTGTGACTTCTCTGAGGAAAATAGGTAAAGGGACCCCTGACCATTAGGTCCAGTCGTGACCGACTCTGGAGTTGTGGCGCTCATCTCGCTTTATTGGCCGAGGGAACCGGCGTACAGCTTCCGGGTCACGTGGCCAGCATGACTAAACCACTTCTGGTGACCCAGAGCAGCGCACGGAAACGCCGTTTACCTTCCGGCCGGAGCGGTAGCTATTTATCTACTTGCACTTTGACGTGCTTTTGAACTGCTAGGTTGGCAAGAGCAGGGACCGAACAACGGGAGCTCACCCCAACGGGAGCTCACCCCATCATGGGGATTTGAACCACCGACCTTCTGATCAGCAAATCCTAGGCTCAGTGGTTTAGACCACAGCACCACCCACGTCCCCTGCTTAATTGTTAAAGGAAGTGTCTTGGTAGTATCTGCTGCTGTCTTTTTGATTCACAGTTATTTCCATTGTTTGTTTTTCATCAGAATTAGCCATTCATCTCCTGAGCAGTTTCTGACTGGCCCGAGCTACTCTAGAATTCCAACACACTTTTAATGGCATGCATTGCAGCAGTCTGTGGTCTCCCCGGTTGTTGTCTGTGGATTTCCCAACTGGGGCTTGAATGTTCCACAGTCACTGGCAGACTTCTGTTGATGTTGTTTCTTTCCCCATAGCTCCACCTGGCTTCTTCATGCTCCATTATTTACCCACAGCAGGAATCATTTGCTTTTTGAAAGGTTATGCAGTGCCAGCAACTATACAGAACCCTTGCTGTCTTTTTGCTGTTCCTACATATTTTTATACCTCTTACCACATTCATACACACTTCAGTTGTCACTGCTGGTTTTGCCTTATTTTTGCATTTTCTATGGCTGCCATCTGGTCAGTTCTAAATGAACCCGACCAGTGTTCTTTTGGGGGGAGGGGGGTTGAATCTGGCCAAAATACAGAGCAGAAGAATTTAACCATGCGATCCTATGCATGTTTACTTGGAAGTAAGTCCCCATCTGCACTATACTTTCAAGCAGTATCATACCACTTCAAGCAGTCATGGTTTGGCTTGGAAACACATCAGACATTAAAAATTTACTGACATAGGGCTGTCTATGGAAGTCTTCTAAAAGACAGATACAGTAGTACCACTGGTACCTTGGAGAGCCAGTGTGGTGTAGTGGTTAAGAGCGGTAGTCTCGTAATCTGGGGAACCGGGTTCGCGTCTCCGCTCCTCCACATGCAGCTGCTGGGTGACCTTGGGCCAGTCACACTTCTTTGAAGTCTCTCAGCCCCACTCACCTCACAGAGTGTTTGTTGTGGGGGAGGAAGGGAAAGGAGAATGTTAGCCGCTTTGAGACTCCTTAAAGGGAGTGAAAGGCGGGATATCAAATCCAAACTCTTCTTCTTCTTCTTCTTCTACCTTGGTTCTTGAACTTAATCCGTTCCGAGAGTCTGTTCAACTCCTGAAACTGTTCGAAAGCCAAGGTACAGCTTCCGATTGGCTGCAGGGGCTTCCTATACTCAAGCAGAAGCCACGTCAGATGTTCGGGTTCCGAAAAACATTCACAAACCAGAATACTTACTTTTGGGTTTGCAGCGTTTGGGAGCCGATTTGTCAGACAACTAAGCCGTTCGAGAACCAAGGTACCACTGTAGTTTCACCTAGGCTATCACCTTCACAGGAAATTAGACTGGCTACTCCAGGAATTTGAATCCTTGCTGGATCCCTTGCTGGATCCAGGGTTTAGAAAGGTCTCGGCATACAGCCTGCTCTCCCGCAAATACCTAACATTATAAAAGTAGGACTTTCTGTGATAGTACTCTCTGGCATGGAGTCTGGTACCTGTTTGTTTGTTTGTTTGTTTGTTGCCCATGGCCACCATTATGTGCTAGCACCCATTGCAGCTAAAAAACAACCAGGTACCAGTATTCTGAGTGCCAATCCTTATGTAGTAGAAGCTGTACCATCTGTGTACAAGAAAGGGCCTTTACGGTGGCACCTCAGTTGTCAAATATTCTCCCCTGAGTGGCTTAGCTGGTGTCTTCTTTTATGTTATTCCTGTACCAAGCAAAGCCCTTTTACTTACTTCCATTTTGTCTCCAGTGATTAGTTTTTATGTTGTTCTGCCATCTGGTGTTTTATATTTTATTGCTGTTGTTGTTTTATTGTATACATTTTATTATTTTCATTTTATAATTGGGGAGAAATTCAACACAGCACTGTGTCAGTTGTTCCACCAGTGCAAGCTTTTCAGCTTGCCAGGGAGAACAACTCCTTTTGTGCTGTGCTGGGGGTTCTCCTGACCCCACCCCACAAACCAATGTTGTGGGTGCAGGTGGAGGAACTATCAATGGCTGCTAATCACAATGGCCATGTTCAGCCTCCACTGCTGGAGATAGTAGTCTCTGAGCACTGGTTGATTGGAATCTGAAGTAGGAAGAGTACTGTTGCCCTCAGGTCCTGCTTTGAGGCTTACCATCTGGTTGACAACTGTGAGAAGAAGATGCTGGATTAGATGGGCTTTTAGCTTGATCTATCCCATTCTAAAGATGTGTTGTGCCGGTGAACGCTTTACACCAAGGGCTAGAAATATAAGCTACTGTTACCATCATCTTTGTATCCCAACCTTCATCCAAACAGGTCAGGTGCTGTACATGGGAGTTATCCCACTTTATCCTCACCACTGCCCTTTAAGGTAGGTTAAACAAAAATCTAGCAACTGCCCAAGGCCACCCAGTAAGCTTCAGGGTTGAGCAGGGATTTCCCTATTTGAATCTGCGTAAGCTCTCATAACTCATCAAGCTAGACACTGTTTTTAGTGTTTTGTTCGCTGCTATTCTTTCTTTTTCTTTCTAAATCCCTTTACCACATTACAAGAAGAACAATCACTCTACATGCAAAGGCAACCTATTCTTTCATTTTGCTCCAGTTGAGTGTGCAGAGGGTTTAGAGAGAGTTTAAATCTGGCCAAACCTAAAGGGAGGGGAAGCGGAAGTCTTGGCACACAAATGCAAGATGGCAGATCATGCACACATAAGCAGGAGTTTTGGATTAACGTAAAAGTAAAGAAAAGAAGCAATCTGATTTGCCTAGTGGTTTTGCCTCCTTTACCGTTGCAGTTCCTCACATCATTTCTTTCATCATATTCTAGAAATGCTAAGACTGGAAGAACATTTGATGATATATTTATTTGCCCAGGTATTTTCTGCTGTTGATACTCAGTTGTAGCTATTGTTCTGCCTACTGCATTTGTATTTTGTTTCATATTACTATTGTACACCACCTTAGAATCTTAGATCCAGTACATGCTTGTATAAGTATCATTTGCCTAAGTGGGAGTAGTCACTCTCATAAAAAGCACATATTTGCACACATGAAGAAATCTTCTTGCTGGATTAGAATGAAAAGACAAATCATTATGGATGAAAGTGTTCCCTGTATGTATTAGTGTTCCCAGACTACATAGAAGACATTGATGAGATTGATAGCCTTGGGTATATATTATAATCTGCATAATTTATCTGGGGTGGGGGATTTAATGCATGGAGTTTATCACTATTCACACATTATATGAGCCTGTGATTTCCAGTTGGTAGGCTCATGCTTCGCTCTTTAGAATTGCACCTGATCCTCTTAAATGTGAACATACTAATGGCCTCTTGGTACAAATCAAGTGATATAGATGTAAGGGGTGTGATTTTGAGAATGTTAAGTGCATGAAATTGGTAGGTTGTGGGCATCAAAGCACTTACACCATTTGAAAGCTGCTTGATGTCCTCTGCTGCTTGGTTTAGCCATGCAGTAAACTGTTGTTCATGTGTTTTCCACATGGTTCAGTCCCCCACTACATGGTATATCACAATCTGCCGCTGTTAATGTATTTCATAGCATGGAGATAAATGGGTGTTAAGAGCATTCAGCATTCTCTAGAGTAGACACCATGCTTGTGCACACAAGCCACATGAGTTCATCAGTGTAAATATGGTTATAGAAAGAAGGATAACCAGGCATATTAAGTGTACTGTGTCATCTTTAATTGCGCAATTGTAACAATTCAATGTGTTAGTCTTCAGAAGTCATTGTTGCTCATTCAGACCAGAATCATTGTTCAGAAATACAAAGGAAAATGCTGCATTTTGAAAATCATCATTTGGCATTCAAGTCTCTGAGCCAACCTCCGTTTGCACATTTTTATTATGACTTGGTGCCAGCTTGAGTGAAAGTGTTAGTAATGATAATTTAACTTTTTGTCTTTCAAATAATTATTCTAATTACCTAACCTAAGATAGATTTGACATAATAAGATGCTAAGTATTCATTAAAGTACTCTATCTGGATTGTTTCCTATCATAACGGATTATCACTAATGCAGAATACATTGTGATGCCTATTCTTTTAATAAGCTAATATCTTTTAAAACTAAAGTCTGTTGTGCAGGATGTTAATTATATGTCTGCTTATTGAAGTAGATTTTATTTTATTTCAGCTTCCACTTTGCTCAGATAAAACACAAAAAGAAGTCAAGAAATACTCGGCATAGCAAAGAAAATGAATTGCATATTAACTTCCTGATGATGCCAGTGCAGCTTCTCCTAAACCATAGGATAATTGCATTTCGGAAACGGGAGCCTTACAAATGTAAACTATGAGGGGAAAGAACAGTAAATAATTATTTTTCTCATTTTTCTTGGTATAGCCCCATCCTTGGAATCCTGGGGGTGTTTTTTAAGGTGGTGATGGAAAGGCTTGAGGAGGACCATTTTTTATTTTGTAAAAGCCTCATTAAACTAAAGGCATCTCAACTGTATTGAAAAGCACAAATCACAGATATTACAGAATAAATAGATGTTCACCATTCACAGCTTAGCCTCTTCACCCTCAACCTTAGCTCTGTGTATCAGCAGGTAGGTTTTGCTGTATTCCCTTACTAGCCAGTTGCTACACTTGGAGGCCAGAAAGTGGTTTTATCCTAGACAAATTGTTATTGGCCTATAGAAGGCTTCCTCAACCTCGGCCCTCTAGATGTTTTGAGACTACAATTCCCATCATTCCTGACCACTGGTCCTGCTAGCTAGGGGTCATGGGAGTTGTAGGGCCGAGGTTGAGGAGGCCTGGCCAATAGCATATGGCTTGGTGCACTAGCATGAACCAGGCATACTATGTGATTCACTGATGTCATATACTCCTAATGGCATAGTAAGAGCTCTCTCTTTCATTGCACACCACAACCAAGATCAGAAGTGAGAAACCTGTGGTCTCAGGGTAGCCTACAGCTGTTGGTGTAATCTCACATGGATGCTCTCACTGACTCTGGCCTCTAGAAAGCATCCTCCTGGTACCCGAGGGAATGGGTTCTCAATAGGAGAAAGGACCTCCATCCCTGAATGGGGTGAATGAGACAAACAGGTGCAGAATGAGTTGATTTTCAAGCACAGCACAAACCTCAGAATATTTGCATTATAATACCTGAAAAGAAAGAAAAACATGCAGTGGAATGGGGAGAAGTCAATGCAGGCACATAGTCATTAATGCCATTTCTCATCACAGAATGAATTTGTTGATATATTTGACAAAAGATGATTTTTTTCCAAATATGATTTTCAAAAATATCTACTTAGGATGGTGCAATGTCCGTTTTTGTGTGTGGTGGGGGTAAGTGATTACTAATAGTAAACGGAAAACAATGGAGAAGTTACCTTACATAATAACCATGGTTCAGAGGGATTTTTATTTCCTTCAGTGAATACTCGGAATAATCTGTATCATTAGATTGTTAGGGTTTACATTTTATCAGGTTCACTGGAGTACTGGGCCAGAGTGACAGCCTCACTGAAGGCAGAGATTTTGTTCTCCTATGAAATATATCCAGAGCAAAATGTAAGGTCCCGGGGAGTAGACGGAATATTCTCTGACTCTTAATGATGTGAAAAGGATTTCAGTTGAGGAAGAAAATACATAAGCACCTGGCATTATATCCTAAACTTGTTGTTTGTCATTGGCATCCATCTGTCTTTAGGGACAATGGAAAAGTGCACCATTGTGGCGGCAAAGTGATAGGCCAGTAATTCTGTTTCCTTCTCCTGTGTTATTCTGCTATGTTCTCTCTGCACAGTAGGCTAGAAATTAAAAACAAAACAAAACAAAGCTCCAGATATGAACTATATATCCTGTCTCACATTTTTGGATTCGCCTTGCCTCAAAGTCTTCCACTACTGTTATATGATATCTTGGTATTCCGTTTGGGAATTAAATCACTTTCCATCTGAAATGTATTCAACATAAAATAAAAAAAATTGTTGACATAAATGCATGGATAGCTTGGCTGGATATAGTGGATGCTTGTTAAGCTTTAGTCCCCCTGAAATCAATGGAGCCTGTAGGTCATTCCTATCATGTCCCAGTGATTCCAGCGGGACTAAACCATGATTGGATCCAACTTCAATACAGACTTTGATGCAATTGCTTATGTTTTCGTTATTTCTATAAACTTTACTTTTTTACAGTAGGCAAATGTTAAGGGCCTTTGGTGTAGTCTTGTTACTTTTATCTAAATGCTTTCAGTAGACCTTTTGTAGAGCACACAAGACCACCTAGGCTGCAGAAGATGCCCAAGGTAAACACAGAAATGTCTGCACATTTCTCCAGCAATATTAATTTTCCACATTTCAGCTTCAAGTGAAAAAGAGACGGAAGGAGGAAGGTCATTGCACCGCCCATTACACTACCTGCTAAACCCATCAGAAGAGCAAAATGTGGTATGAATATTGCCATCAGCTGAGTTAACAAGAGGAGAGAACTTTTTTAAAATTGCAGGAAGTGATAGAGAGGTATGACTCCAAGTTACGTAAGCATGCAAAATCTCTGTCATTGAAAATAATGACATTGGGTAAGACAGAAGTGCCTTGACTAAGAGGCACAAGTTCACTAAGGTTTGCAGTGATGATGGGAGGTTGTCAGTAATGACCTCCTTTTGTTTCTTCATCCCAAGTCAGGAATGCAGTCAGTGCAAAGATTGTCTTGAAGACACAGGCCAAGAAATGAGTCCAATTCAGCATCGATCTACAGTCTCCAGGATTTTGCATATTCTCTTCCAGAGTAGGAAGAAATATGTGGGATGTGGAACTGAAAATGACCGCTCCTACTGAGACCAGGAAACTCTCAAATTCCACTGAGAGGCTGAATCTTGCCCAGGACCACAGGTGCATTTAGGTCAGGCAGTATGTGATCACTACAAAATGTGCTAGGGAGCCGAAGACGCTGAGCTTGGACTGGACTTTGAGTGTTTTGATGAACACACAAGGAAGCAGGCCTACGCAGGCAATTACCAACCATGTTTTCTCGGTCACTGGGAGATCTGGAAAGCTGTGTGACAGCAAGTTGCCACTAACAACCAGATACAAAATGCATATCATGATCAGTTCCATCACCTGGGTCACACTGACAACTCTGTCACCAAGTTTCGGAAACGGCTCTTTGCAGCAGGCATTAGCAATGTCTTCATATGTGCCTCTCACTTTTACCAGCTGCCCGTCTTCATTTTCCTCATACAGGCAAGCTATTAGGATTTTGCCAGTGTAGCAGCAGAAAACTGCAGCCAGGATAATGAGAAGCAGCCCACTGAATCCACTGTGGAGTACAGCATATGGCATACCTAGAACAAAAATCCCCTGGAGACAAGAGAGAGAGAGAGAGGGGACAAAAGAAAAAACACCTGAAGCAAAATGTTTACTAGAAACAACCCATTCAAACCCGCAGCTGTCAGTGGCTACCTTTTGCTAATTGCATGGAAGGATTGCTGTTACATTAACCTGTCTCAGTAAATAATAGCTGCCAGAAATGTGTATATTCATGATGAATGAAGTTAGCAGGGAAAATAACTGCTGGCAGAAGCACAGAAATCCAGATAAGCCAGAAAATTGAAGACAAGCAAATTGTAGAGACAAGCTCCTATTAAATATCAAGTGCTGATGTGATTGCAGGCATAATTTAAAAGGCTGCGAAGCAGTTATTTAATCAATGTGCATATTAATGTTCAATAGCAGTTCAATAATGATAAAATCAAAGAGCTTTCGCTGTCCCCGCGCATTTTGTGCACGCAGGGAGGTGGTACTGCTGGATAAATAAGCAGGGAGACCTAGAAATAGCATCCCTCTCATATTTCTGACCTTGCAATATTACTTTTTTATGGATTCACACAGATTCATGAAAGGAGGACCTCTTCACCTTCACCCATAAGGCAGATACACATTCTTTATACTCTTCTGAGCCAAGATACTTGTGTTCTGAATTTTCCTTTAATTGTGAATACAGCCACCTTGTTACAAACAGCAGCAATATTTAAGCGGCAGATATATATGTGTATTTTAAACGCATGCTAGAAAAGAAGCCCCTTCATGGATCACTGCTTTGTCGTGGTGAAGGGGCTTGAATAACTCCCAGAAGCTATGAGCTATGCCGTGCAGGGCCACCCAAGATGGACAGGTCATAGCCGAGATTTTAGACTAAATGTGATCCACCTGGAGAAGGAACTGGCAAACCACTCCAGTATTTTGCTAAGAAAACTCCATGAACCTAAAAAAGGAGAAGCTTTGAGAAGAAAGTGAGTTTCCAAGGCATGCTCTGGTTCATGGGGTCACGGATAGTCGAACACGACTAAGATGACTAAACAACAACAAAAGATAAGAAGACCATCAAAGTGGGTTTTTTAAAAAAAATATTTACGTTGTGTGGAAGATGGGTTCTGTTTTGGCTTGGCACCAATTCTGTAGCTGGCTTATTGTAGCCTTTGACACTGCTGCCAGTGATACTTTAGACTATAGAAAGCTGCACAAGTCAAGACTATTTGTCCATTGTGCCCAGTATTGTCTACTCTGACGGGCAACATCTCTTCAGGGTCTTAGGCAGAGATCTTTTTTGTCACCTACTGCCAGTGTACTCGAAGAAGTGAAGATCACCAGTGTCAAAGCAATGATTCTTTAACATTAACTTTGTTGGACTAGTCATGTTGTGTGGATGCCAATTATGTCTTCCAAAGCAGCTGCTCTATTCCAAACTTAAAAATGGAAAGCATAATGCTGGTGGTCAACAAAAGCGGTTTAAAGACTGTCTCAAGGCAAATTTTAAAAAATGTAGTATAAGCACCGACAACTGGGATACAATGGCCTGCGAGCACTCCAGTTGGAGAATAGCCTTTACCAAAGGTGTCATGGGCTTTGAAGACGCTCAAATTCAGGACCCAAGGGAGAAACATGCTAAGAGGAAGGCACACTTGGCAATTCCACACCATGATCAACTCCCACCCAGAAACCTATGTCCCCACTGTAGAAGGACGTGTGGATCCAGAATTGGCCTCCACAGTCACTTACAGACTCATTGTTAAAACTGTGTTCATGGAAGACAATCTTACTCAGCTATGAGTGATCGCCAAAGAAGAAGAAGAAGAAATGCATAGCAAACAGGCAAACTGTTTGCATAGCAGATGAGCAGAAAGTATCCAGCATTGCTCAGGAATTCCAAGAAATCAAAAATTACTGTGATTTATAAATGGATAATGTAATTTGTTATTTTCTAGGGCTGTGCACTACATCCTGCCTTACCTGATTGGGCTAACCCAGCAAACGTCCAACCAAGATCTCACTCCAATTCATTTTGGGGTGGGGCTAATGTTCAATTAAGGAACGTGGTTGGCACTGTGGTCTAAACCACTGAGACTCTTTGGCATGCTGATCAGAAGGTCAGCGGTTCAAATCCACATGACAGGGTAAGCTCCCATTGCTCTGTCCCAGCTTCTCCCAACCAAGCAGTTCAAAAGCATACCAGTTCACGTAGATAAATAGGTACCACTGTGGCAGGAAGGTAAACAGTGTTTCCATGCACTCTGGCACTCGTCTTTGTTCTCCGTGTGCCGGTAGTGATTTAGTCACACTGGCCACATGACCCGGAAAGCTGTCTGTGGACAAACGCTAGCTCCCTCGGCCTTAAAAATGAGATGAACATCGCAACCCCATGGTCACCTTTGACGAGTCCAGTCAAAGGTGACTATGGGGTTGCGGTGCTCATCTCACTTTTCATCTGACCCACAGTCCTATTAGTTTCTTGCCAGATATAGTTAATATCAATGCAGTTTTAAAAGGTCCAGTCTGATATCTTAAATTGAAATGGTGTCTGATGATATTCAAATATGGACCCAAACCTCAATGATCTCAGAAACCACCATGCCAAATTGGTATATCTTTAGAGTGATATCTTTAGAGGCGTTGAAGGGCACAGAAAACAGACAGAGAAACCAACTTTGTAAAATTATGTTATGCTATGTTATATAACATTATATTACATTGTATGCATTGCTCAAGAGAGGTAAATATGTTTACCCTAAATTCAAACATATTTGTTCTATTTACCTGCCCTCCATCTACCTATCTCATACCTGCAACATTTCTCTACAGTATGTACAATACTGGGTGGGTGACCCTCCAAATGAAAGTCTCACACTTTTCATGTACCGTCATGCCCAGCGTGTTATTTTTGTGGCAATTTAATTCACATTAGTACTGAAACTGGCAACCTCTTGAACCAAGTTATGCATAAAAAAGATTCAATTTCAGATAAACAGTTCTCACTGACATTTCTCATTTATATATTAAAAAGTCTGCAAATATACCATGGACATCAGTCACAGTTTTGTCAGTGTTTCTCATTGCATGAAAGATAATTGAAAGAAAGAAAAAAGGAGAGAAAATTATTTATGGAAATAAGGATCTAATAAGGATTTATTAGATAAATGTCCCAGGGACAGTGGAGCAACTGCAAGGAACAAGTATGTTACATGGACATGGGGAATTTTTTTTGGGGGGGGAGGGGAGTGATGGACAAAACATGAAAGAGGGGAGAAGGCTAGTTTCTCTCAAAAATAAATTGAGAAAAATAGTGCCTGTGCTTTTTGTCTCATATCCCTGGTTCTGCAAATGCTGTAAACCTACTCTTAAAAATAAAAGAGAAGAAAGAAAAGATGGGAATCTGGGGATTATGACAGATTTAAGGGGGACAACTGCCCCCTTGCCACATTCCTGCCCATGTTATGTTACTCTGTAGACCACCCTCTCCCAGAGATGCAGTCCCATCCTTTAAAATAGTCCCATCAACTATTTAAATGGATTGAACAAAAACAAAAACATTATATATATTATACAGTATAACATATATTATTATATAAATTGACTGGCTTACCTGTACCAGGGTTTCAACAGCTGTTTTGTGAAACTTATATTATTTTTTATAGTGTACGTGTGGGGTTTTGTGTCAGCGTCAACTCAATAGGTTCTCTTTCTATTCGCTTGTTATATTTTCTTGATAGTGAGAGGGATTGGAGGGCAGTGCATGTACTTTTCATTTCATTTCTCTCTGACTGCATTCTTTACAATTCCACCATCACCACGAAATCATGCGAATATATTGGGGATAACAGTTCATACATCTGATGAAGCAGACTGTGGCCCAGTGAAATTTGTGCCTTAATCAATTTGCTAGTTGTTAAGGTTCTATTCTGCTGCGATTACTAAGGTGGCCACCTCTCTGGAAACAAACAAACAAACGAGAAAGATCCACTTTAGCATTATTTTTGAAGCAATTGTCCTAGCGCCGCATCCTCTTCATTCTTGCACTGCAAGAGTGTTACATGTAAGCCATGGTGACTGGGGCCCATTGGGACAGATAGGGCAGAAGGCAAGCAGTAGTTGACATGTAGGGTCAACTAATTCCAGTTTTGTCCCCATCCTCCTCCCTGCTAAATTCTCTAAGGGCAACAGTGAGATTATGGCAAAGGAAGTTGGCTGGCAGCGCCACCTACTGGACTGGATGTTAAGGAGGCAGGCAGATAGAGTGCAAACTTGTGCTCCCTTATTTGGCAGCAATGGAGCTGCACTGCCTGCCTTTAGGGTACAACATAAACCCCTTCCCTCACCTAGGCAGCAATCCAAACCCAAGGACTATGGAATGAGTGGAGTTCAAAATAGGTAGGTCTCTGGCTGAGCCAACTGAAATCCTTCATCCCAGCTCAGTCAGCATAAGTCCTCCATCCTTATGCAGTCAGACTCAGCCAAAACTGACACATGATGCTGGGGTAACTCAGCCAGTGTGGTGTAGTGGTTAAGAGTGGTAGTCACGTAATCTGGGGAACCGGGTTCGCGTCTCCGCTCCTCCACATGCAGCTGCTGGGTGACCTTGGGCCAGTCACACTTCTTTGAAGTCTCTCAGCCCCACTCACCTCACAGAGTGTTTGTTGTGGGGGAGGAAGGGAAAGGAGATTGTTAGCCGCTTTGAGACTCCTGAAGGGGAGTGAAAGGCGGGATATCAAATCCAAACTCTTCTTCTTCTTCTTCTAACTCCTCAAAAGTGGGGACATGACAGGACAGAGCAGGGGGAGACTTAACCCTATTCCAAACCCTGTTCAGTTTGGTCACATGGCCTAGGAACTCAGCAGAAGTTACACTTGCAAAAAGCCCTATATTTTAAAGGCTTGTCTTTCCTCTGCCAGGTTTAGAACAGGGGTAAGTTACATTGGCATAATTTAAATTGCATTGGCTTCCTATTGTTTGGATTGCTCTGCCCCATGTCTTTTGTGTGGTCCTTCTTAACCACGTAAAGGAACTAGATGAGCCTTTGCAACAGGTCTGGGAGCTGGACTTCCAGTCCAGCTAGTTTGCAGCACCAGTACAACCCTGAAATAACTGACCAGAGTACTCCATGCAATGAATTAGAACAAAAATTCAGAGTTAAAAACAACTGCACAGCGTAAGAACAAGCACAGAGGTGCAAAGGTGAGCCCCTATTAACCTCCCTAGGTGGATTTTCCCCCTCTTTTTTTGCAGCTGTTACATTGAGGAAATGTGCTTTGGTTCTCCTAAATGTGTTGTGAGCATCTCTATGGACCAGAAAGATGAAAATAAAAAGAATAAAAACTCCCAGGAGTCTCTGTGGAGGGGAATATGCTATTACAAAACATTACATTGCTTACAGGTGTCTCTTCATATATACTGCTGTGTGTTTATAGAAAATGTATTTTCCTGGTGCTAACATAAAGCTGAAAACTCAATTGAAAAATTGAGAATGTCAGAATTTATCTTCTGAATAATAATAATAATAATAAAAGGACCAGTTTTTAGGAACCCCAGATTCTAACAGCCATCTCTGTCCAAAATTAGCAACCAGTTTTTCCATTACTGAAGATACTTGGGTTTTAATCATTTAATAAAATTCTTCCTGTTGGTTTGAGGGGTTTTTTTCTTCTGCAAATATTTGTATTACAAAATGATGCTGGAAGTTAACGACCCCATTGCTTTGTTTGTTTTTAATAGGGAGAAAAGCTGCCTTGTGACCACAGAGCACGAAATGGTGTCTGAGAAAACAAACTCAACAATTTCAAATCAATTTCCCTTTCTCCATATTTTTTCCTGACTTGTTTTGCCAAATATATAACACCTTCGTCCAATGTGGTTTTCTTTGTTTAAGGGGTTGGCCTTGTAATCTGATTGCTTCAGACCCAGAAACCTTTGCAAATTAATTTAGTGTGTGCTGGAGCAGTGTGTGTGTGTGAAGTTTTTTTTTTTGGGGGGGGGGGGAATTCCAGCTCTACAATTCTGTGATTCTGTGATTTGGGGATAGGAAGGAAAAATGGAAGCTACAGATATGTGCCTAACAAGGAATCCCTGGGCTAGCTTAGGAATTAGCCTAGGGCTGGCCAAATGCAAGCCATTGTGAAACAATAGCCAGGCATTTACAATTCAAATAAGGTTCTTATGTCTGTGCAAAACAGGGGTTGTCAAAGTGACAGGGAAGGGTGTGAGCTGACAGTAAAAAATGTCATTTTATGGGAGGTTTTTGGTGAGAGGTGTGTTGGGAAGAAGGAGGACCAAGGCCAGTCCTCCATGACCTGCTAGGCAGACCAGATCTCCATGTGGGGGCTGGAGGGCAGAGCCATCTTGGTGCTGGTGGGAGAATGCTGAACTAAGAGACAGGAAGTCATGACTGATGACTGCTTTGGACCCAAGCTTGCTAAACGTAGGAGAGGGGCAATGAGAGACACTCTTGGGGTGTAATGTTCTACACCCACTCCACTGAAGACTCCAGGAGTGAATATGTGGTAATAAACCATTATTCTTAAAGACACTAGCCTCCGCTGTGCCTTGATCTTCCCAACAGATCTTCCCAACCTTGGATAAGCGCCTGGGACTCCTGGAATCTCACAGCGCTTGTGAACATTGGGTTGGTGTGTAACATTCTTTTGGTTTCTTTTCAGCCTAAACACTGGGAAATGAACCATCTGAAGAAATATGCTAGGATGGGGATAAGCAACTAGCAACCCAAGGCCAAATCTGGTCCATGAACAGTACTATCTGGCCCTCCGGTTGCCTATCCAAAGTCAAGAATGTATAGGAGAGAGTGGTAAATATTCCCCTTCTTCCTAAAGCCCAGGAAGCTTCTGGCCCAGCTTAGGGAGGAATGTACGATGTGCTGATAGGCCCAAGAGCCCTCCCGCCACCTTCCCAAAGTTTGCTTGGCTTTGGGAAGGAGGCAGGAGGGCTCCAGCCTTCTGTCAGAGGCCTGGCACCCCCTTCTCAAAGCCTAGGAAGCTTCTGCCTGGCTTAGGGAGGTAGGTAGGATGCCCATGCTTGCAACGCCCCTCCCAATCACCCCGCAAGCTGGTACCTGTGACCTAACTGTTTCCCTACAAAATATTTCACCACACGCCACTGGATTCTTCCCATGTTATAATGACTGGACTTTGAATGAGGAGCAGGAGGTTGTCCTCTAGCCTCATTCCAACCCAGTATGCATGCTCATCATAATTTCTGTAAAATCCTGTCCAGGCAGTAATCAACAATCTCTGAAAAGGCATAGGATGTGGGGTGAATAAGTGTCTCATTTTACAGAGGACCATCTTCTATTTGATGATCCATCCAGTCCAGGTCCAGCTGAAAGAGAAGGAACTACAAAAAGGAGAACAGAAACTGCAAAGGTGCTGATCAACAGTACCAGATAGCAGACTCAGCAGGCACACAGGTCACCTGGCATCTATACCTAACTAGCATATGCAGATTTTATGGAAATTGGTGTCCTCTTTTCTCCTTTGGTGATGTGTGAGTGGCCACCCTCAAAGGAAGCGGGAGTGAGGACTGGGGGAAAATCCTACTTCTCATTTTACCTGTACACATCATCCTTCAGATACTGTTCAAAGGCACAACAGATAATAGGAGAGAATTGCTTTGAGGCACATTCAGGGGGAGAAATGGGATTAGGCTAGTCTGAAATCATAAGCTTTGACCCTCTGCCAGTTACTTACAATATTACTTTTCAAAAATATGCATGTTCATTCTTGAGGAAACGATACAAGTTTGGATTCCTGACACACGTTTCCAGTGACAAACATAGGTTTTTGGCAAAAGGAAGAGAACAGTTTAGCATTTGGGAGAATTAAGCTGATTACTGGTTAAAAGTGGGGAGGGTGATGCGTTTTTTAATTCCTACTGATTTGCGTCTGAGAGTGTGTTACACAGGAAACACTTGCTTAATTCCTACCCACTGAAATGAATGGGATTTTGCCTAGATCATTTCCTGCATGTGCCCTTTTCTCAGAAATGATGTCACTTAAGATAGCTATGTTCTTTTCTTCTTCCTTTCCCCTGTAGCAAGGAATGTGGCAGAAGGAAAGGTTTATTTTCTCCACTTCGCTCCAGGTGCAAACATTCTGTGCAGCTCACTACCTCTGAGACTTAGGGTGTGATTTGTCATCCTCTGTACTCTGTGTAATCAGTGTTTAGGGCATTTGGTCTTCTGGAATAGGTCTATTTGCTCATTCAAGCAAAGCATTGTGCCTTTTCCACAGAGAAAGTGTGCCATTTGTTGGATTTACACACCTAGTGGTCCATGATAGATTAACTATGGTATGTTTGGCAAGGGAGAACACAGTCTTTTGGATACCTCTGTGCTATAAATGTCAATAATATGCAATGGGGTAATTAACATATATTGTTTTTTAGTCTTAAAATCATTAGAAAGTGGGGCCGGATTTCTGAATCTCTATTTGTAAACACTAGGGGTCACTCTTCCTTGGCTTAAAAGTACGGTCACTGCCCAGTACCCACTGATATCTGAGGAGAACATGTTTCTGCGTAGGAAAAGCTTTTGGCTGTAAAAAAGTTTTTAGCCTTAGGCTGTCAGTCATGGAGGCCCAGCATCTATATTCTTTTTGCCTTGTTTTCCTCCAAGCGCCGCTAAGATTTCTCAAAGGCTGTACATTAAAGAAAATAATTTACACAAAGAATGAAGTGGAGAGTAAAGGTAGTTTTGACAGTTAAAAGTTTCAATCTCAGACAACTGTGTACCGAGACATCACCTCCTCAATAGTTATCAGAAGCCTAGGTGTACTGACTAATGAAGGTTACTTTTCTTTTCTCCCCTCATTCTTAGCACCATCGCTTGCAGGCTACACGTGGGAAACGAGAGAATTGTAATTATGGCTTTCACTTCAAGACTACATGAAAATGCACATCTCAAAGGAAAAAGACAAATGCCTCAGTTAGGCAGACATAATATATGTAATCTATGGAATGGCCTTGAAAGGCAGGGATCAGTCAGGAATGGGAGGCAGAAAAAAAACATCAATTTACTTCTCTGTTTCTGTTTCTATATAAATTGGGAGGCATCAAAGTCCGAGTCAAAAGGAAAGGGTGCTAGAACATTTTCCTCGCAGAATGAATGTGGAATGTGTGTGTTTCTTTTGAGGGCAGGGTGGGCAAAAGCCTGTACGCACTGATTTCCTCACTTAGTTCAGGACTAGCAGCAAACCATAGGTAAAGGGTAAAGGGGACCCCTGACCATTAGGTCCAGTCGTGGCCGACTCTGGGATTGCAGTGCTCATCTTGCTTTATTGGCCGAGGAATAGTACAAACTATGGTTTAGTGTTACGTCTGCACTGCGGTTTTGCACTGGCCTGCGCTCTTGAATAATTTGTTTTAGAACTCCGTCTTGAATGTGCTCACAGGGCCAATTCAAAGTGCTGGTTGCTACCTGAAATGGGTTGGCACCAGGTTATGTGAAGGACTGCCTGAGCCCACCAAGCCCTTCAGTTCATTTGTGGAGGCCCTGTTTGCAAGCCTGCCCATGAGGTCCACCAGGCTGGTAGGTACAAGACGGGACCTCTCAGTGTCTGGCTCTGTCATTATGGAACTCCCTCGCACAGAATGTTCACCAGGCTTCCTCACTGAAGGCTTTTAAATGGCCTTGAAAGACCTGACTGTAAGAATAGCCAGTCTAATCTTGCAGCTGGAGCTGGGAACACACAGAGGCCTGATTTTGCTCTCTGTGAGAATCAAGTGCTATGGCGCTGGGAAGCCCCTTACCCCAAAACAGTAGCAGTATCTGTTAGAGTATGAATGACTTGAATCTTCCATCCTATGGTCAGACTGTATATATGTGCAAAGAGAGAGGTGAGCATGTTAATGATTATGTGTGCAACATGTAAGTGTAGCAATTAAACAAACAGCAACAATGAGACTCTCCTTCTCAATGAGCGCAAGGCATTCACTGATATAATATAAAAAGCGAGCAATATTTTGGTGCCTTGCCATTACGCACTGCAGTGACTTAGCTACTGTTGCTAAGAATAACTACATAAAGGCTAGCTACACAAACCAGTTATGTGAGATATTTAAGGTCTGCTTTGCAAGCAGGAGGAGAAAAATCTGGGTGCATAGGCCTTCTATACAATCGTAACAATGTTTTCATGGTAGGGTTGTCACAGGATGTTGCTGAAGTTTTACTAATGCAAAGAGGGCTGTCACATTAAAAAAAATAAAAGTCTTGTGTAGAAGTGGTATTTTTAAATCCCGTTGTGCATTGAGCATTGCAGTTTAAAGGGCCCCCCTGACAGAGTGCCACCATCTGATATGCAGGCACTTTACAGCCCATTAGGCTGATGAAACTGATGGAAAGGAGCTTTGGGATAGGACAGGTTTGACTATGATGAACACATCAGTTCCCGCTGATTCTTTCCCCCATTCATTTTCATACGGGCAAACTTGTTCCCATCTATCTGACTCACTTCCCCTGATGTGAGCAACAGAAAGAAAAGACACAGACATGCTCCCGGAGCTCATGAACAATGTGGCATCTTCCATTTGTGACTGGTGAGTGCCATTTGGGTCACCTTGAGTTCCATTCACTTTTGGGGAAGTGCGCAATCTTTAACTGAGGCTGCTAAAAAATAAAAATAAAAAGCCGTCTTAAGTGCTCACAAGGAAGTGAGAAGAAGAGGCTTGCCCAGTGGGGCTGCAGCAAAAGCATCCTGAAAGTGGCATCATTACTGTTTGCCTGGAGGTGAAGGTGGTGGTGAAGTCAGAGTTCGGAGGGCAAACTGGCAGGAGTGGTGCTGGGGCACATTTGCTAAATAGTGCTCCTGGAAGTAGGTGGATTAGTCAATAACTCCCTAGATCCCTTTCATCATCACCATAATAATAATAATAATAATAATAATAATAATAATAATAATAATAATTTATTATTTATACCCCGCCCATCTGACTGGGTTTTCCCAGCCACTCTGGGTTGCTTCCAACAGAATATTAAAATACAATAATCTATTAAACATTAAAAGCTTCCCTAAACAGGGCTGCCTTCAGATGTCTTCTAAAAGTCTGGTAGTTGTATTCCTCTTTGACATCTGGTGGGAGGGCGTTCCACAGGGCAGGTGCCACTACCGAGAAGGCCCTCTGCCTGGTTCCCTGTAGCTTTGCTTCTCGCAATGAGGGAACCGCCAGAAGGCCCTCGGTGCTGGACCTCAGTGTTCGGGCAGAACGATGGAGGTGGGGACGCTCCTTCAGGTATACTGGACCGAGGCCGTTTAGGGCTTTAAAGGTCAGCACCAACACTTTGAACTGTGCTCGGAAATGTACTGGGAGCCAGTGTCGGCCTTTCAAGATGGGTGTTATGTGGTCTCGGTGGCCACTCCCAGTCACCAGTCTAGCTGCCGCATTCTGGATTACTTGTAATTTATGGGTCACCTTCAAAGGTAGCCCCACATAGAGCGCATTGCAGTAGTCCAAGCGAGAGATAACTAGAGCATGCACTACTCTAGCGAGACAGTCTGCGGGCAGGTAGGGTCAGAAGCTCAGAAGCTCAGAAGCTCTGGAGATCTACATTGCTGTTGTTCGTTACATTTATTCATTGCGTTCTACATAAATTGTGTCAAAGGGATTTGCCATGGGGGGGGGGGAGAAAAAGCTATGCAAAAGTTTAAAATACCAAAGCAATAGAATGTTATTTACTAAAAGGATCGGGGTGGAATGCAGGATGGCCCCTCTCCTTGCACCTATCAACATGGAAGCTATAATTTTCAGGCCAAGGCTGTGCATTGAGGCCTTTGTCAGCTGCGTGTGCAAAAGAAGAATATAATACAGTATATTTCTTTAGAAAAGGTAAATGTCTGGATCTTTAAAAATAAATAAATGCCATCAAAATTACATGCAATTCAGCTTAAGGGAAAAGGGCTTACTGGAAATAATTTATACCCAATGCAGAATATAATTAGAATACATTTTTATTCCATATGGACCCAACACGATGAAACCTTTCACCCCCTTTACCTCCCAAACAATCCAGATTATCAAACTTTTCCCAATTTGATGTTTTTCTAATAGCTCTTTTGAGTGATTTCAAATGTAGCTCAGAACTGCTACCTCTAATTGCCATGCAAAACAGTGTTGCCCTTTCCTCCGGCTAGGGCAAAACGACTGTGTCGTTCTCATTTGTTACACTCGGTTTCCACCAGAAAAGAGCAGTCTGATTGCTTTAATCATTCTTCTAAGGTCCGTAAAGACTTTCCCTGCCACCCCGAAGTTCCAATTCATTATTTCACACAGGCTTTTCCATCATCATCCCATATTTGTCATTGCTTTCAAAAGAAAAACAGGATCCTCTAAATGAAGAGCAAGTGGGAAATGTTTTTGTCTTACAGAAAAAGACACAGGCACACACACACACACATACACACACACACACACATATGGAAACAGGCAGGTATGTGATATATAACATTGTCAAGCTTTATTACACTCTCATAACAGTGAAATACGTCTGGGGTGTCTTCTTGTTGCTGTTTTGTGCCTTTGGCAGTGCCAGAGTTGGCTGCCAGCTTTAGCAGAATCATAGGTTTGACTCCACGTCACTCAGGAGAACAAGGAAGAGATGACAGTAGCTAGGTTTGCCCTTCCTTCCCAACTACTCCCATCTCTTTACAACTAAGGTGCAGTGGAAGCTTTGAAAAAGAGGAACTGGCTTGTGTAGCTCTGTGACAGCTTGGAGCTTCTAAAGTACAGTGGTGCCTCGCAAGACGAAATTAATTCGTTCCGTGAGTTTTTTCGTTGTGCGAGTTTTTTTGTCTTGCAAAGCACCACTGCATTTAAACACTGACAACGGCGGGGAGGGGCGGGGGGAAGCAGGACAGCTGCCGCAGCCGGTACCTCAGACTCACCCGCGGGGCTCAGGAGCACGACTCCAGGGAGAGAGAGGCGCTGGCGGCAACGGCTCTCTGCGGGGAGTGCGCGAGGCACTAACCGTCAGCCGGAAGGTGGGAGGGAGCCGGAGGAGCCGTCAGCCGGAAGGTGGGAGGGAGCCGGAGGAGTGGGCAAGCGAGCGTGCGTGCAGTGACCGTCGCCATGACACGAGAGGCAGGGCCGTTTCGTCTATCGAAGCAAGCCCTTAGGAAAATCCGTCTTGCGAAGCACCTCAGAAAACAAAAAACCCTTTCGTCTAGCGAGTTTTTCGTCTTCCGAGGCATTCGTCTTGCGGGGTACCACTGTATCAAATGAGTCAGTAGATTTGCAGTCAGATTGCATAACAGGGAAATAGACCATATTTATATCGTTATCCCTCTCTTCTCTGCCCCACCCCCAATATTCGCCAGATAGTCTGTATTAATGCCTTGGCTATCTGCTCATCAGGTGCTTCTACATAAACCAAAACTGTGTATTTTCAGGACCCTCACAAAAAAATGCTGAAGAGCACACAATTGTAAAGAACAGTATATTGTTAATAATAAGTTTTCAATTAAGTAGACAAAATATTATCACAGTTTCAAATTGTACAACTCGGCAAGACTTACAAAGAACCATATAGCACAAAAATGATTGTTGTAATGTTCTAAACAGCTGACAAATATTACACCTGCAAACTATACATTTCAGTTTGGCAGACAAAGAACTATTATTATTATTCTGCTGAAGAATACTCTAAGCAGCTAACAACAAGCTTCTGAATATAGTCCTTTTTCAAAAACCTTCCTGTTTTATAAAATCATTTATTTTCTATTATCAGGACCCACCCTTTTTTGAGATTGCATATTTTAAATTGTAACTTTTAAAACTGCTTTTAAGTTGTTTTTTAAATGGTTGTAACCACCCCTGGAGCTAAGGGTGGAGGAAGGGTAGTAAATTAAATAATAACAATACTGTTTCCATTCTGTTGCATTTTGTCTTCTTCCAAAAACTACATTATTTGTCTCACTGTCCACTGTGACAAAATTATGCAGCTTACATAATTAAATATGCAAAATATATAAAAAGTTCTCATTTTATTCCACCCCATTCATCACCCCATTCATTTCAATGCAACAGAAACACAATGCAAATGAGGGGGGAAACCCAATCAATTACGTACATATCATTTGCAGCCTGAAAACCACAGCAGCAGCAAATACCAATCATATTTGCTGGATTGACTTACTTTCTGGGCATGGAAAGAATAAATGAAGATTGGCAAGTTCAGTTCCTGCTTTTGTTTTCATTGGACTTCTCTGACATCCCTAGTCCTAACCAAGTGGCTGTGTTCCCTGCACCCTCCAGGTGAGCTGCAGCAACACCATGTCAAGAAGGCAATTTTGAAGCAGTGACCCACCATACTAACCACTATTTGTTCAAGCACGCCCCACAAGTCTAGAGGTGGGGATGTTTTCACCTTGAAAGGACACAGCTTGTAGGCAGGCTAGTGATTAATGATGAGCATGCTTCCCCTCACTTGGTTCAGAATCTGCAGCTCATTTCTCAAAACTGTGGAATGAGGGAAGTATTTTCCAAGACCAGTCCAAAGCCTAGACATTGTTGTACTTTTGGCACCGGGAGCATAATAGGATCTGGAAAGCTCTCCAACCTCTCATGAAAACCATTGATGACCAGAAGACCTACTTCTGCCCCAACACTTTCCGCAAGTAGTGACCTCTTTTACATCCAAAACACTGCTGTGACAGGCTCTTGTATATTAAGAATGGTGAGAAATACAGTTCTCATGGCTTCTCGAGTGTCATGATACACAGGAATTGTGACATCATGAGATACATTTGGATGAGAAAGGAAAGTGGCAGTTATAGCAGTAGCTGAAAGCCCCCACACTTGGGTGCAACTATTATGAAATAAACCTGAACATAATGGGCATTAAGGAGGAAGTCAATCTTGGAGCTGTTTGTTCTGAATCTGCTTCCCCACATGGCCACTTTAAGTGCCACCACTTGAGACCCAGGCACCCAGCACGCCTTAGAAATTATGTACTGATTGCTACTACCTATTCACACTCAGTGTTAATACGACACCTTGTGTTGTGCCGACAATATTCCCAACTGAACCAATGCCTTATGTCAGGATTCAAATATGCACAATGACATCTCACTGGTCAAGAGATCTCTGATGTGCTTGATGGTGTAAATAAATTTTATCCTTTATCAATGGTTTGTAGCTCAGTCCAACATTCATGTTTACTTGCAAGTCAGTTTTATGGAATTTCTATGAAATTTGCTCCCAAGCAAGACTTGCAGTCTGAATGGCACATCTCCATGCAACAGTTCTATTTTTTGGAATTGGGGTGGGTATTTGGGATCTTATCAAAGCAAAAGATTAATACTGGCATGATAGCTCCAAAATATTCAAAACTTCTAACCTGTATTTAAGTTACGATGGACAGTTTGTGTGGTATGCTCAAAGCAGAGCACGCAAAACAAAGGGCATCTCAACTTTTTTATAGGACTTCTTTCTGACTACTGGAGCAAACATATATTATGAACTGAATACCTTTAGCTTTCAAGCTTTTCAAGTTCATTAAGAAACTTCCTGCATGCTACATAAGCACACTGATAAAGTAACTGCAGTTGTAAAATGAATTTCTTTTATTTTAACTGTATGTTTTTTGCAGCTGGACATTTTTTTTTAAAAAAAATCAACTGGTGGGGGTTTTTGTTTTGTTTTTTAAACTGCATTGGCAGTAAAATACACAATAGTTTTTTCCTGAAACTTCAATTAAATATCAAAAGGAATATGAACTGCTTTGCCTTCAAAGGAAAGAAGTGTAGAGAAGGAAAGAAGTTCTTAAATACCTTTATATTTCCCCTCCATGTTTAGAATCCCTTTAAGAGCCATCCAAGTTAAATTTTGCCAGCCTCTCATGTTTTCCCTCTTTCTGACATTTGGCTGTTGCAATCATACAGACCCAAGCCTTTCCAATTCCTAACAAGATTTAATATGAAATGTAGGCTTATGAATGTACAGCAGTAATTGATCACATTTTTATTGTTTTTGATGCACTTCTTAAATTCAGTGCTACTACCATTTCTGCAGCAACACCAATCAAGCCAGAATATTTGAATTTAGCCCATTAAATCTCATTAAATCAAATAATCCAAATACAGTGGATCAACAGCTCTGTACATGTGGCTGCTGTGTACATCAATGATGTATATGTTGCAGCCAAATGGTATATCATCTACTTTGCATGCAGATGGTCCCATGGTGAATTCATGTCATCTCCAGGTAGGACTGGGAAAGAATGCTCTCTGAAATCCAGGAAAGCTGCTGTCAGTCAGTGTAGACAAGACGGAGCTAGATCAAGCACTTGACTCCTTATAAGGTGACCCCTGATGTTTCCATGATTCTCTTTTGCTTGGGATTTAGGAAGCCTAGATAAAGGCACTTCCAAATCTTTATGATTCATTATTGTTATTTAGATAGACTCATAAATGTATGCAACACAAGGAAATGTACACAACAAAAGGAAAGAAAGATAGGACCCTGTCTCAAGGAGTTTGCAATTTAAAATCCAACAATGAAGGGGAAAATAAAGAGAGAGGAAATGAAGAGCGAGTGAACAGAGTAACAAGGGATTAATGCAGACTCATGCTACCATCTTCAACTTTGCATATACAATCCAATGCTACCATAACCAATTAAGTAATAATTGCCTTACACTTGTGTTTTGTACTTTGAGCAGAAAATGAAAATCTTCAGAAGGCTGTGAAGAAAAAAACAGTTTAAGAAAATTATGAATGGGTGATGGGCAGGATGTCTTAGTATTGCATTACCTGAATATTACATTACAACCAGCTTCCCAGGTGGTGATCAATGACCTTCAGCATTTTGCATGTAAGTTTGGGTCTGGTGATCTGGGTCTTGGGATTGGGCACCAAACACCCTCTACATCATGGGTCTTGTTGAGTTAATCCTCTTCGGCAAAATCTACATTTTCTTCATCTGTATATAGGCAACCTTTCCATCTCCAAAAATGATCCAAAAGAGGTGAAAACATTTGCTTCATTCAAGATATCCTGTACAAACGAGACTGTTTGTTGCTGAAGTTAATTCTGCAAATGTATTATTTCCTCGCTGGGAATTTTTCAAGATGTACATTGACAGAGCAGCTGTGCTATATAGAAGTAGATTCTCCTTAGTCCTTCATTTCTACCAGTCCACACAGCGTATGCAAAAAGAACTCTCTGCAGTAGTCCTCAAGGCACTGCTCAAAATTCTCGAGGGTGAGTAGCCTACAAACTAACACCTCCAATTCAAATCCTTCCAGTTGTGGTCAGTACATAGATCAGTCAGTCAGGAGGCAGCTACAAGTGGCTGCCAAAATATATTGCTAGGTATTATGCAAGCCCATCTTCCATTACAAACAACTATAAACCATAAAATAATTACTGCCCTCAACACTCAAAATTGACTGATGCTGCCAAAAGGAATTCTAATATGTTTTCAGTGGCAAACTAATAGTTTGGAAAAGTTGTTAGGGTGAGTCATGGCATACTTAAAAAAACAGTTCTCTTGAGCCAGGTGAAAATTTACAAACTGCTGTGAAAACATGTAAAAAGTAATCGTTTGTTCCAATTTAGCTACATAAAATAGAAACAATTTTCGCTTGACGCATTTTCTCTTTGTTGTTGACAATGGGTATAAATGACGAGCCTTAAGTGTGTGTATGAACTTAGTAGCTTGTTCTTTTTTAGTTGCTATTTTGTTCATGTTAATCTTGTTTTATAAATGCTTTATTGATTTGTTAATCATATACTATGAGTTTTGCTGTAATTGTGATGTTTAGCCTATTTTTGGTTGCTGTTTTGTTAATAGTGTTTTATAGATTGTATTATTTTATGTGATTTATGCTGTGATGTTCTGTGATGTTCTATAATGTTATTGTTTGTAAACCACTTTGAGATTCATTTGAATGTAAAGTGGCATAGAAATACAATAGATCATATCAAAGATCTGTATTCTAGCACATATCAAGATCTGTATTCTAGCACATAAGTCAAATCTGAGCATGTTTCAAAGAAATGGATAGATATGATCCTTTTGTGTGCCTGAGAGTGTTCCTACATTTGTCTTTGCCCCTCTCCAGCCAGATGAATTATTCTCCACTGAAGTATTATTTTCATTTCATTTCAGGTATTTATCAGTTGCATACTGTGCAATACTGGTCCTTGAAGTGGCCTTCATTTAGTAAGAGAAACAGAGAACATAAAAAATTTAAAACCTAAAAACAACCCTAAACTAAGCCAGTGACACTCTAAGAAAGCTGGAAGGAAATGCCTTAAAAATACTTTTGTCATGTGGTAGAAGAACAACAAATATGCTTCCTGTACATGGCAGCTATAAGCAGGTAATTCTACCATGGTTTAAATTCCTGACATCCATCTTTAGAATGGCTTGACTTCATTCCTGTTTCAAACAGCTGGAATTTGAGAAATATATAATGTGATTATTCTGTGCTTTTTATTTTTTATTACTGATGAAGCATTGACATTATTGAAGATGCTTATATTGTTAAGGGGAAAAAACACATTTGGTTGATTCACTGAGTAAGTCCTATGTGAAAGGTATAATCTTGTGAGATGCGTAATTAGCATTTTAAAAAGCATTTTTATTAGATTGGAATACAGACAAGAATTATTTAAACACCCTTGACTGAGAAACTAAATTACATCAGAAGCAAAGCTTCCATAGTTTATCATTTTATGTTTGATTTAGTACATAGGCGAGAAATGCATATACCTTGCCAATGGGTTATAGTGTGGCCTTGGAAAGAAACAATTGACTGAACACAGTACTTTTTAAAAAGATACCTGGAATGTGTGTAGATCAGTGCACACTGACCAATGCACAACCTTCCGGGTAAGGCTCTACTCCAGGCATGTCCGAAGTCCATTTCGGGGCCTAATCCGGCCCGCCAGTAGATGTCCTGTGTTAAAATCTCAACAATTTTGGGGGAAAATTGTAAAAAAAAGCTCATCAACTTTTGTGGGCCCTCCCCCACGCATGTTCACTTCATCAAATCTGGCCCTCTTTGAAAAAAGTATGGGCACCCCTTCTCTATTCTGATGGCATGAGTATCATGATGACTGGTAGATTCTTATCTGCTGCGGCCTTCATCCGCCTTCACAGCCGTTGTAACATACCACTTATTGTCTCCCACCTGTTCTGCTGTTTAGGACTTCATGGATTATTCTTTGTCTAGCTCCTCTCCTTTGACCTTACCACCTTGGGTGACCCTGCTGGGAGTATAAGATTCCTGACTGCTTCACACACAAAGGTCATAGGAACGTGCAAGCCCACTCACCACGACAAGGTGATGATCTAGCAAGTGTAATGGGCCCCACTGGCACCACATTTAATGCAGTATCATACCACTTTAAACAGTCATAGTCCCTCCGCCAAGGAATTCTGGAAACTGTGGGTGCTGAGAGCTATTAGGAGACCCCATTGCCTTCACAGAGCTAGAATTCCCTGGGAAGAAGAGTTGATTGTTAAACCACTCTGAAAACTGTAGTTCTGGGCAGAGAACAGGAGTATCTTAACAATTCTAAACACCCTTTATAAACTGCACTCCTTCTGGTCTGTTTCAGCGAGGAATAGGGAATTAACTCTGAAACTGATGGTTTTTTACTCCCCATTAGGGACATTTCTTAATAAAATATTTCTATAGTCGCTGGTAGTATTTCTAGTTTATTGAACCGGGAGCTGCTACTTAAATTGTCAACTCTGTTAGACAGCAGCATATACAATCTAGGGTGCCTCCAAATGTTTTGGACAACAGTTCCCATAATCCCTGACCATTGGTTAGGCTGGCTGGGGCTAATGGGTGTTGGAACCCAGCAATACCTGGGTACCACAGGTTCCTTACCCCTGCGTTACTGGTTTCAGTTAATATCTACTCAAACACTTGTGTTTGTTTGTTTTAAAAAAAGAAAATATTCAGTAAGCTGATTATCAGGTTTGAAAAACACCCTTCATTTACCTGTGTTGATACGTGTTCTAAACACATGAGTTGATTCGATGTTCTAGTTTGGGGAAATGATTTCACTTTGGATCTAAAGAAGAGATTATACAGTTTCATTACAGGGTGCTTCCAAGCAACAGCTTAGTAATACTCCCCTGTTGGATATTAGAAACAATCCGGCACTTTCATATTATTGAGTTGAGCCATGAGGGTGAGTCTCAGATGAAGGCATGAATATTTTAAATCAAACCCTTTTCTCTGCTACAGTGAAGCAGTTGACTACTTCCTGTGCCAAATTAATGATTAAAATAGTTGATACGTTTTGCCCTGTTCTCTTCCCACCTAAGCAGTCCTTTTAAAAGAGGGACAAAGAATCTGTGGCCTCCCAGATGTTGTTGGACTCCAACTCCCATCATCCTTGATCATTGGCCATGCAAGGTAGGACTGACATCTGGAAGGCTGCAGATTTCCCAGCCCTGTCCTGGTCTAAAATAACAAATGATGATGCTGAGTCATGTGATGATAAGAAGTGGCGGGAAGAGTCCTGCTAATTCATCCCTTCCTCTGATTATAGTTCATAGAGTCCTAAGACTATGCGGAAAGGAGAAAATAGTTCCCATGCATTCACCTGTTGCACACAAAAGGGAATCTTAGCAGTTGCAGCATCTCTCAACCCTGTCAAAAATCTTGTACAAGGTACAGGAGACTTTGAATATGGACTGCTTTTTGCTTCTGGGACATTCTGCCTGTATTTGGCAATGCTTTGTAGGCCAAGTTGCAGTTGCTTGGGTCAGATGAAGTTGTTTCAGGAGGGAACATGGGAAGTTACCTTATACAGCTTCAGAACATTGGTTCATCTAGCCTAGTATTGTCAACATTAAATGACAGAGGCTCTCTAGGGGTTAAGACTTCTTCTGTCTTTCTCAACCCTCCCTGAAGACATCAGGGGTCATCCCTGGGACTTCTTGCATGTGAAACATGTATTCTACCACTGAGCTAAGGGAAACCTGGCCACATAAGAGAATGTGAGGAAAGAAACATAAATGAAAGTTCCCAGAATATATAGGACCAGGTTACACAAATGTGTCATCAGCAGAATATGAGATTTGCAGGATTTATGTCTTCATACCAATGCGGCTAAATGTATTTGAAGAATAGATATTTATTTTATTATTTAAGTTAACTACTGGCCTTTGCTGAATAACTGCATGATGAACTCTGTCTTCCCTCATTACCTTGTTGCTGTCTTGTTTCCCTTCATTGGCTCGTTCTTAAATGTCAGCTTCTAGCTTTCCAGAGCAGGGAGTGTGTCCAATTTCCCTGGGAGTGACAAGCTTAGTATAAGTTGAGGTATTCCAAAATAACACACAGTAATCCTCTTTTCAGGCCAGCCCTTGCAAAGTGAGCCATCTGCAAACTAACAAACACTTGAGCGTATCACTTGACATTCTCGTCAGTAAGAGGGTTATGGCAAATGTGCACTCATCCCTGTTATTTATTGAAAATGACTTTTTTATTGGTCCTCCTCTCCAATGAGCACAAGAGATCTTCAATTTTTAAAAGCTTAAGCAAATAATTCATCATTAATTATTTTTCTTCTATATTTATCCTCCCCTTTAAAAATGTAGAATTGACTCTGTTAAATTCCTTATTCCCAAATTCCTTATTCTGCAGTGGTGTAATTTAGTGGACATGTGTTTGTGTGTTTAGTGTCACTTACCTCTTTACTGGGTTTCAGTTCGAATGCTACAATTATTTGGAGTACCTATATTTTTGGCTAGTTCCATGCACCAGGCAACTATTATTTTTCCCAATCAAACCTGAAGTGGCACCTCTGATACTGTTTAAAATTCTGCTATCATACATTGTTTTGATATTGTGAGTTGCTATTGAAATTATAGTTTAACCTATTTTTTAGGCTAATGATTGAAAACACACATGCTAATCTGTGGTCCTCCAGATATTGTTCGACTCAAAACTCCCATCTGCCCCAGCTAGCATGGGCAATCATCAGGGATGATGGGAATTGGAGTTCAACAACCTCTAGAGGACCAACACTGAATTTCCTACAAGCAAAGATTATTGGTTTGTTAGCTTATCGCATTATCAATAAATTGTCCAAAGCCAATACAATTAAAACAGTCCTGACCTTACCATTCTTCTGGAATGGCCAAACTGCATATTATGTTAATTGTGACCATGCATTACACACCAGGGCTGGCCCTACAATGAGGCAGAGTGAGACAGCTGTCTCAGTTGGCAGATGCTGAGGTGTGGGAAGGAACAGAGCTGTGAGTGCTTTGTATCGCCTACGCTAGTCTGCTGCCTTCAAGTGCAGTGGAAAATACTGTCCTTCTACCAGTACTGGAGTAAGATTCAGCACCCAGTCCAACTGAGTTCTCTAGGTGCTTTAGGGGCAAGGCACACCTTGTCCTTTACCCTCAGGCAGCAAAATGCCTTCAGATGCCCCTGTTTGGCACCAGTAGCAGCTTTCCTCCTGCAGCAAATAGGAGCTGCAAGGGTACAGGCCTGTGGGACACAGGGAAGTGTCTTACAGCTTCCCTTCCCACATGCCGAGGTCCCAGTCCTGACAAGCCTCCCTCTAGCCACTATTTAAACAACCAGATACGTTTAAATGCATGTTACATTTAATGTAACAAATAGAGTATTCACCTAAACTTGTTTCACTCTAAGTTTAATTTTCAAGGGTGAAATATGTTAGAATCATAGAATTGTAGAGTTGGAAGGGATCCTGAAGGTCTTCTAGTCCACCCCATGCAAAGGAGGAATCTTACCTTGCTCCCTGCCTTGAACACCTTCCCTGTTTCTGCTTTACAACATAGTGGTTGAGGTGTGTAAATAAGAACTACAGATGGTCTGACTAGCAGATGGAACAAAATACTTTCTGTATTGTAGGAGCCCATAAAGTTAGTGTTGGATAAAAGGGGCAGGAGGAAGAGTGACCGTTCTTTGTGGGGATTCATCTGGACATATGGCATATGGAAGAATGAGACTTCCATTCCCTGGAGTCTGGTTCAGTCAGCGTAGGTTCTTCAAGTCTCTTGATCTATCCCTGAACAGCATGTGGTGCAATGGTTAGAACAGGCTTCCTCAACCTCAGCTGTCCAGATGTTTTGAGACTACAGTTCCCATCATCCTTGACCACTGGTCCTGCTAGCTAGGGATCATGGGAGTTGTAGGCCAAAAACATCTGGAGGGCTGAGGCTGAGGAAGCCTGGGTTGGAATGTAGGAATAAGACCTAGGAGACCAGGGTTCAAATTCCCATCCAGCCATGGAACTTTCTGGGTGACCCTGAGTCCGTCACCAATCCTTAGCCTCTAATTTACCACACAGTGTTATTGTGAGGATACTATGGAGAGGGGAGAACCATGTGCACTACCTTGAGCTTTTTGGAGGGATGGTGGGATATAAATATGATAATAAATAGATATCAATAAATCAATCATTTTTTATTTTTCTTTGGTGATTCCCATTGAACAGAAAGGGTGATGCATTTACATGGGCTAAGGTTTCCAAGCGAGAGTTCTCCCAAGCCACTGAAGCCATTTCAACAAAATACCATATTTTCATGTGAGTTTGGTGAGGTGGAGGTTGTCTTTTTACAGGTATTTGTGCTATTGAACTTCAACACATAAAAGAAACAAAAGGAGGCCGGGTCTTTGAAACTTGTTTGTCAAAGGGCTGTGAAGCATCTGCTTCCCAAGTTCAACTTTTATTCTTTTCAGAAGAATTGCTGCCCACATTATAATTAGTTTCTACTGAGGTTATTTTCCCACCAGCACTTACAGTAGTTCTTTCGAAATTACACTCCGCCCCCCTTTTGGTAATCTTTGAAGAACACTGTAAATGTAGCATACATGGCATGCTAGAAGTACATAAGACAAAAAGTCCCTGCCCTGAGGGACTTAAAGTCTAATTCCAACAGACAACAATTAATGGGATGACAATTTAATTCAAGAGTGGGGGGAGATGTCAACAAAGAGATCAGTACTTGAAGGCTTCTGGAGAGAAACGGATTTGGAGCAGGGATTTGAATGTGGGGGATGGCTTTTGTCAAGACCAAGAAGTGGGAAGCTGCTCATAAAGCCTGAGGGACAGTATGAAAGAACTGAGACTCAAAGTGGCAGAGACAAATGAGATACTAGGAAAAGACGACTGTGAGGTATACAGATCCAGGAATGAAAGCAGGCATCAGTGTAGAATTATGGGACGGGGGAGCTGAAAGCAGGAGTTTTGATAAAGAGATTCATAGTTATTAGCTATTATTTAGAACATTGCTCACTTGTGTGATACCCTCCAGATGTTGTAGGGCTACAACTTGCATAATCTCTGACCACTGGCCATGTTAGCTGAACAAATTCCATATGGACTGGTAGTACAGACCTGTCAAGGTATTGCACGTGCAAACAGGTGTAGTGGTGCTACACTTTGAATCTGAGTGTATCATCTCAGATTTGTTATCCATGTCTTAATTCTGTTGTAACTGTGTACTGGTTTGGTAACAAGGTCTTGAGTTCCAGGCACCAGCCTTTTATAGATGAATATTTCCAGATCATTTCTAGGTTGGTGGGGAGGGAAAGAGTGTTACTGAATTATATTTTGTACTTGCAGTATTCTATCCACTCAAATGCAAGGAAGAAGACAGTAATCCCACCCTTGCAAATAAGCGCTGGCCTGCTCATTCAAAGTGAGCAGGCAGTCATTCCAGAGATGAAGAAGTGGCATTACATGGATTGATGTGACCAAGACACACATGGTATGGAGTTAAGGTGAATGATAACTCTGGTTATGTGCAGCATAAAATCTGCACCAGGGCAGTCCCAAAGTGCAAATATAATAATAATGCATTTGTGTATGTCTGAGTTAGCAATGTATGCTTATTTTATGGATTATCATTAGTATGTTGCAACAGAAATGATGGAAGTCAGCTTTATTTTGAGACTGATGAAATTTAACAGTTGCTTGGCATCATTAAAAACTGAAATCTCCACGTATGTGTGCAATTAAAATTAGAGACCATACTGTGGTGAGGAAAGGCGATAAAGATAGCAAGTCAGGAAAATTGTTCTCGATAATAACAAATTACCCATAAGCAGTTCACAGAGAGATTAATGAATGCTTGTTGCCAGTCTGGAAAACATCAGCACTGGTAGCAATTGCAAAGGTTCGCGTCCTCTTCACTGACTTCCTCCTCCACTAGGTGAACCGTAAAAAGAACAAGACCAAGTGTTGCTAATCAGTAGTGCGTAACTCCAGCCTCAGCAATCTGTCACCAAACACAGGATAAAAATATAGCACTGCTATCATGTAGGGGTCACAAAGAAATGAAGTAAGTGTTCTGATTCAAACAATGACTCAAACAAGTAGAGCTATTTGTTTGTTTGTTTATTTGTACAGCTGGCTGGCTAGCTTCTTCTGATGAGTTAAGAACATAAGAAGAGCACTGCTGGATTAGACCAAAGGCCCATGTTGTTCATTATCCTCCTTTCACGGTGACCACCAGATGCCTATGGGAACATGAGTGCAACAGTACATGCAATTCCCAGCAAATGGTATACTGAGGTATAGTGCCTGCAACACTGGAGGCAGAACAGAGCCGTCATGGCTGGTAACCAATGACAGCTTTATCTTCCATGATTTTTTCTAATCCTTATTTTGTTATGTACATGTATGGATTATGTATGGATTTCCTTCTTATAAATGGCTTTGCATCTTTGGCTTTTCTTCTCTTTTTAGATGTGATGCTCTACTTCCATCTCTTTGCTGCAGATATTGGTACCTCAGGACCTGGGAGAGCTCCCAGGGATAACACATCAATCACAACTCATTCTCCATTAACTGCTTGCCTGCGCTATGATTCCATATTCCTGTGTGTGTCAATGATAGAGCCAGACGCACAAATGCTTCCATGGGATCCCCCCCCCTCGCTGTGGAAGCACTGGCTTCCTGTTGAAATAGGAAAGCCCAGCTGTCATGGGGTGTTCAGCAAGTGGGATGGCTGTAGAATACAGACCACCAGAAAGATAGCTTACACGGTAAAAGAAATGCCCACCCCCCAAAAAAACACCAACCTCTTGGTTACCTTGAAAGTTAAGGTATGTGCAACAATAACCCTGCACCCAAACTATGAGAATTTTGCCAACATTTTCTCTTCCTTTCTTTACATTTAGGAAATTATATTAAGGTGTTCTCTCTCTCTCCTTCCTATGCCTTTAGAATAATTTTCAAATGTGTTCTTTGGGGAAAAACCCAAAATAATATTTTAAAGCACATCACTAGCTCTAAAGCACACAGTGCAAGTAGATACATAGGTACTGCTCTGGTGGGAAGGTAAATGGTGTTTACGTGCGCTGCTCTGGTTTTGCCAGAAGCAGCTTAGTCATGCTGGCCACATGACCTGGAAAGACTGTCTGTGGAGGTGGACAGACACCAGCTCCCTCGGCCTTTAAAGCCAGATGAGCGCAACAACCCCAGAGTCGTTCATGATTGGACTTAATTGTCAGGGGTCCCTTTACCTTTACCTTTACTTCTAAATATCTATTCAGTGAACAGATACTCAGCTGCCCCATTTCCTCCCCACAACAGAACCAGACTGACTGCAGTTCTTCAACAACAACAACAACAACAACAACAACAACACACACACACACACACACACGATTTGAGAAAATAATAATCAGCCAACCAGTGATAATACAAGAACAGCTAATTAGGGAGTCTCTTGGTTTAGTAGCACTTATTGTGTATCCATTTTTCCATTCTCCCAACTTAGAATCTTGGCTTGCAGATATTATTTCATTCCCCCTACCCTCATCTTTGAGTTATGATCTTTTGTCTCCTCAAGAGCTCAGCTAAGAAGCAATATAGTTTTATTTCCTCTCTTCTCCTTTATCTCATATCATCACCTCTTGATGTATCTTCCTCCCACTCCATAGGCATTCTTTTAAACAATTTCTGAAAGCCTTATATATTTGACCCAAGTGTTTAGTGACTACCAAGTGCATTAAGTTACACCATCTTCCTATGCACCAGCTCCATCCATTCCCTGCGACATCCTGCTCCTTGTACCTTGGCAGCTCATATCAAGTCCTTGTATAGTATGAGGAACAGGGCCAAAAGCTAGTGCAATGGTACTAGTGGGTGATATTGCAGAGGATCTGTGGTCATAACCAAGTGCTAGCAAAACACCTCACCCACAGGGGCAACCACTAGTGGGGCTAAGGGACCAAGTCATTTTACCCATTTGTATCCACCTTTATCCACATTTATTGTTTGGGGAAAGTTATTGATAGTTCGGCTTGTTCTTAATTGAGTTCTACTTCCAGATCTGTACTCCTGGGGTTTTTTTTAAATAAAAAAACAGATCTCTGTTATCTCTAACACAATGGAATGTGCAGGATTATGAAATTTATGACAACATGAGCTTCTGTGTGGTGTAGTGGTTAAGAGCGGTAGTCTCGTAATCTGGGGAACGGGGTTCGCGTCTCCGCTCCTCCACATGCAGCTGCTGGGTGACCTTGGGCTAGTCACACTTCTCTGAAGTCTCTCAGCCCCACTCACCTCACAGAGTGTTTGTTGTGGGGGAGGAAGGGAAAGGAGAATGTTAGCCGCTTTGAGACTCCTTAAAGGGAGTGAAAAGCGGGATATCAAATCCAAACTCTTCTTCTTCTTCTGTTATCTTCAGTGCCCAGGTAGAACCTTCTGATCAAAGTAAGGGGCATTAGAATCCCTCTCTATAAGAACCTGCTGAGCACAAGAACACTCTCCCCTTCTGCAGTTTCTGGCAACTGGCATTCAGAAGCATACCACCTCTGACTGTGGAAGCAGAGTATAGTCATTATAGTCACAAGGCCCTACTGGAAGCCTCCAAAATTTCAATATATTTAATTTAGGGACCCCAAAGAAGGACAGTTTGAACTCATAGTTCATAAAACCAGTTTCATAAGACTGACATAAAAATATTTGAAAGGGAAAAGTCATAGTTTGTTGAAGGGAGCAGCAAGGATGGGCACCACTGCATGAAATGAGTTGCTATGGTGAGCTGGGAGAAGTTTGAGCAAAGAGGTACCATTTGAAGAAAACTGAAATGAAGACTTAAATAAACCATTGTCATAAACGCTCTTTATTATAGCTTCTGATTTGCCATAAATAGCTCCCCATTGCTGCCTTATCTTGAAATGCAAGTTCACCTGAAGCCAGCTGAGCATTATTCTCTGTGGCTCCAACCTCTAAATGGTCCCTATAAATGGAAAGGAGATGAGTTTGGTAGAAGCTCCTGCTTAGAGCTCTTTGGCTGTACCCTGGACCTGCTTCCTGACTCTTCTGTTTCCATCAACTTGCTGTACTCTGACTCTTTCTCAATCTTTTTGGTTTCTTCCTTGTCTACCCTCTCCCCACCCCCCGTCCCTGATCTAGCTAAATTATCCTTTTTTTCACCAATCCCTTGACATTAGCTTTGCGCCTTGAAAAAAACAAAGTGAGTTTTCTTTCCTTTAAACAAACAATTATGAATTGGTTTGAAAACACACAAAAATAAATTTAGATTATCTGAGCCAACTGTTTTTAAAAAAGGGAGAAAGAAATATAACAATGTAATTTTTCCCTCTGAAGAAAAATATTTAGTTACTCTAGAGAAACAAATGGGTTTTTTTTACATACATTCTAATTATCTGCTGGTGCAACTGAAAAGCCGTTTGTTAAAATTATGGGTAAAAAAATGAAGACATGTACCAGTACACTACTGCTTAGATTTTTTTAAAAAAAGGATTTGTGAAGTAGATTGGTATTGGCTTTCAGTAAATAATGGAGCACTTCAAATATTGCATGTCAACTTGTGCTTTTAGAAATAGGTGGTTTGTTTTGATCATTCAGAAGGGAGTGCAAATATCTCCAGCTAATTAAAGTAGAAAAATTAGTTATGCATATTAATAATACAGCACCTGTGTTACCTATACAGAACTCCCTATACAGCAAAACAACTGGTTCCCGCCCCCCCGCCCCCCGTTTGCGGCATATGAATCACCAGCCACTTCTTTTTTAATCAATATATTTTTATTAAAGATTTTTTAGTTTACAAAAATACTTGCATTGTCTCTTTTTTCAAGTTGTGTATTCTACAGACCAGTTTCACTTGTTGTGAGACATTAAGGTTGCATGCAGCATTAGGTTCCAAAGAAGAGAGGGGGAAAGAGGGGGAGGGAGGAATGGTGAGTGGGGTGAGGTGGCAATGCTTCTGTTGTTCTGCTTAGTGTATGTGTGTGGTTTTGTGTCAGCATCACTTGTATGGGTTCTCTTACTACTCACTTGTTGTATTTCCTTGGTGGTGAGAGAGGTTGGAGTGTCCTAGGGTGTGGTTGGTTGTCTTTGGTTGGCTGTAGTGAGATTTGTTAATTTGTGTGAGTGTGTCCCTGTGTCTGTTTCATTTTATTGGTTAGTTTTTCTAGTAAGGCTGTTTCCCATACTACATATGTGATACCGTTGGTCCATGTTTACTCCTGGCAGGTCTCTCCAGTGCCTGGCTATGATGCTTCTGGCTGCTGAGAGTAGGTGGGTTATGAGCTCTTTATAACGTGAGTGGGCATTATGTTGTGGGGATTTCCCTTAGTTTGTTTGAGAGGAATGGGTATGCTGTGGTGGAGGTATTTTCGATTTATGCATCTCTCCAGGTGTACTCATTGTTTTGTCTCATCTTCTAGAATGTATGGGATTATGTGACGCACTTGGTTGACAATGTAGTATAGTTCTATGTTGGGGATTCTCCACCCTCCTACTGAGGAGGGGAGGTGTAGGTATTTAGGGTTTATTCTCAGTTTTTTTGTGTGAGAAGATAAACGAATGTAATTTTTTCCTGCCATTTGCGGAGTTGGGATGGGGAATCCAGATTAGGAGGATCTGGAATAGGTAGGTTAATTTTGGGAGGGTCATCATTTTGATCATGGCTATTTTGTCTGAGAGGGTGAAGTTGGTGCTGTTCCATCTCCTCAAGTCTTTGTTGATTTGCCACCACAAGGGGTTGTAACTGTAGAGTTATAGTCCATTGAGGTTTCTGGTTGTTTGTACCCCTAGGTATCTGAACTTGGTGCAGCAAAGTTTTATCTTCATGATGTTGGCAAATTCTCTTTGGATATGAGTAGGGTGTTGAAACACATATCTCAGATTTTGCAAAATTTACTTGTAGGCCTGACACCATTGTAAAGGTGTTGAGTTCTTTGGTTTGGGTGGTTCATGGGGTCTGGTGTTGTGACCCCAAAGAGCCCTAATTTATAGGTTCTGCCTTTTATTTCCATTCCCTTGATGTTTGTGGCTTTCATATTCATTAGTAATGCCATTAGGTATTTCCATTCTAAGCAATCAAAAGCTTTGAGGATGTCTAGGGACATAATTGTCAGTGGGAGTTTAGTTGCCTTGCTGTGTTTGACCAGATTCAGTAGTTTCCTGATGGGGTCTGTTATATTACAACCAGGGATGAAGGCAATCTGGTTTGGGACTATTAATTGGTATAAGAAATTTTTTAGGCGGTTAGCCAAGATTGATGTGAATATATTGTAGTCTTGGTTTATTAATGAAATGGGGTGGTATTATATTCTACTTTGAGGCTGTCTTTGAGTGGTTTAGGGATATAGACTATCTTGGAGGAGGTCCAGGTTTAGGAATGGGGCCCCCTTTTATGATGTCATTGAATAGGTGGGTCATGTAGGGAGGGCAACAGGGGTTCTTTGAATTTCTTATAGAATTCTGCTGTAAAGCTGCCTGGCCTGGGGCTTTATCACCAGCCACTTCTGTGAAAACAAATATATTTTATATCTTGCATTGTGAGCTGTAAGATGAATACCCTTCCGTCTCATTCAGTAAATTTATCCCTAGTCACCCTGGTGTATGGATGTAAGGGATGGAGGCTCTTCTGTCCAAATGCTCAGACAGGGGCTGATGGGCCATAGCTGGGCCATGGTGATCTTGGGAGGTGTTGCCGTGATTTGGTGTACATCATAGGGCAATCCATATCCCTGCTTAACCTTGCCCAAATAATCAATCGGCTGACAGGTTCGTTGATTCACGATACACACCCAATGCCTGTGCTGAAACCTGTTGACATCTATGATCAATTAAAATTCCATGTAGTTGGCCTGTGTTTATTCCAATTTCACCATCCTTAGGCCCTGCCGTCTGCAGCTTCACTGCACCTGGGCTCCATAATAGATATATTGTTTGTCAGGAATGCGGTGCATAAAGAAGTTACTCAGTTCAAGCATGGAGGTAACAAGCAGTATTCGAAGTAATTGTGAGCCCTAGTGAACCTTTCATATTAATGATGGCTTTTCCATACACACACACACACACACACACACACACATATCGTCACCTTCTGTAAAACAGCAAATGAATTGCCTGCCTTCAGCAAACAACCCCCTCTTGTTCTTGTTCTAGACAACATCTTAAATGTAGACTTGTGAGTTTGTCTTTGTTGAAATCTAAAGTTTACTTGCTGGATTATTTCCCCCAACTTTTTATAAGAAGCAATTCCTAAACATTCTCTGTGTGTGTTCTCCCACAAGTTTATTTTGCAGAATCTGCACCTAGCTATTTATTCATCTTAGCTGGAGAAGCAGATTGCCTTTTGTTTTTATTTGTTTATTTCTTTGTAAACGTGAAGTCCTGGCAAGAAATTTGTGTGGAGGAAAGTGGGAAAAGTCTAAGGATATTCTTTACATGAGCAAGAGGCAGTGTGAGGACTCAGGGTAAACACTGATTAGTTCTTTGTGTATCTGAAAGCAACTGAAAGAGCCAAACAGACCACTTTCATGAATGATGATAGAGCAGACTCAAGTGATCAGGGGTTTTTCCTTCTTCCAAGCACAATAAACTTAGCAGCTGTAACAAAGTATGGGCATGCAGAATGAGGTTGACTGGTGGGGTTCAGCACTGGGGATTAAGCAGCTGTCAGGTCTTACCTGGAGCAGGTAATCTAATAGAGATTTGTAAAATTATGGATGGTGTGGAGAGAATGACTAGAGAGGATTTCTTTACCCTCTCCCATAGCACTAGAACCTGGGACCATCCAATGAAGCTGATTAGCAGAAAGTTTAGGAAATACAAAAAGCAAGTCTTTCTTCACACAATACATAGTTGACTTATTTAACTCCCTGCAACAAGGTGTCCAGAGGCTTAGATGGCTTCCATGTAGCCAACTAGTTGTACCAACTGCTATGATCAGCTGAACAGGTTCAGAGGCAGTATATCTCCGCATACTCCATGCTGGGGACAAAGAACAATGAGTGTTCCTTCTTTCCTGTTGTGTTTGTGGACTTCCCAGAAGCACTTGGGAGACCATTCTTGGAAATGAGGTAAATAATACTTTGTCCTCATCTAACAGAGCATTTCTTATGGGAAGATTTGAGGATCAGGAATTGTATCCAATTAAATCATACCCATGGAAATATTGAATGTAAGCTGGACAGGTCCATTGATTTAATTAGTTCTACTCTTAGTTGGATTCAACCCAGGATCATAAATATCAGGACATGACAGAATTCACGGTCAGAATCAAGTAAGAGGACCAGTTTCATAACACAGTACAGTGGTACCTCGGGTTAAGAACTTAATTCGTTCTGGAGGTCCGTTCTTAACTTGAAACTGTTCTTAACCTGAGGTACCACTTTAGCTAATGGGGCCTCCTGCTGCTGCTGTGCCGCCATCATGCAATTTCTCTTCTCATCCTGAAGCAAAGTTCTTAATCCGAGGTACTATTTCTGGGTTAGCAGAGTCTGTAACCTGAAGCATCTGTAACCCGAGGTACCACTGTATAACCACATCCACACCCCCAAACTTACTGTTAGAAACGTAGGATGAACATGTTCATGTCCACCTATGCAGATGTGCATCTGAATCCACATTAACTGTACATATGGAGCCTTGCTTTGGTGCATGTTGCTTGATTGGCATAAATCCATTTGTAATGAGTGACTTTTTCTGGCTGCACATCCTGCTGTTGATTTGCCTACATTGCAATTACTTTTACAAAGGAAACCACTTTCTTTTCATCATAAAGAACTACGCACATGGATCCCACATGTGATACTTTTCCAGTGTCTTCCTTCCAGCCTTAAAATGAACCAGATTTCCAGAAATTGCTACTAAAACAAATGGAATGGTATTTAGAGAAGTACGAGCAGCGCAGGATGACCTTGTAACAGTTTAGTTGGCCACAGAGGCCTTTTTCTTTCTTTAATGGTATCCATTACTGAAGTGTATCTCTAAGTGCTCACCAAAATGCATTAGATTCACACGGAGGCATCAATACTAGATTTACTCAAGAATTCTTTCCTTGGCTTTTCAGAAGCTCTGCTGAGTTTTAAATACTTTTTTTATCATTTATAAACTAATGTCAGATGTAGGAGAAAAGCATTTAAGATTTCACACAGTTGTCACATTGAATAAAGCCGACAAGTGGGCTATGAAGAAAAAACTGGGAAGCTAATTATTAATATAAATGGAAGTGATGAAAAGCAAAACAAATTATAATTCAAAGCTTCCCTCACTGTGCAGTTGCCAAATGCTTCTTTGCCATACCAACTTAGGGATTCTGGGCTGCGTATTACCATTATCCTCATTAGATTATGGACTTGCATGTGTGGTTTGGTGGGCTTTTTCCTCAGTCAAGGTACATACGTCTTCTCATGTAGGTCCACAGGGCATAAATATGTCACATCTGGGTATCAGCTCTGGATGGATTTGTTCATATTGCAAATTGTGTGAGAGACACTCCCCATCCCCAGATGGACTATATTAGTTCCACTGAAATCAGTGGAACTGAAAACACATGAAATGTGAGATATTGAAACATCCATACAATAAAAAGCACTTGAAAACAGCTGATTTCACAAGAATGGTGGTCAAGTCACCACTGAAGAAACACCTTCAGAAAATATGATCTGTTGTACAGTATTTGGATATATTTGGATAGGAACATATATCCCTCTATATATCAGACCATTGGTCCTTCTGGTTCAGTATTGTCTACAAAGACCACCAGCAGCTTTCCAGGGTTCCAGGCATGAGTCTTTTCCAGCTATACCTGAAGTTGCCAGGAATTGAACCTGGAACCTTCTGAATGCTCCACCACTGAGCTATGCCCTTCCCCTTACTGACTTATTTTGATGTGTTACTCATTTGCCAATTATTTTAGTGCTATGCTTTTACTCATGCTTGTTATGTGGTTTGAATGTTTGTTGTGCATTGCTCTGAGGAAGGGTGATAAACAGGGGGAGGTTGCAGGGGCAATGGCCCCGGGTGCATTTTTAAGTGGGTGCTGCACATTTGGTTCCTTATGCTGCCCTGCGAGCTCTGCACTGCTTTGTGAGACTGGCATCTGATCTGAATGATTCGCCAGGCAAATGATTCAGATCAGATCCCAGCTTCACAAAGCAGCACAGGGCTTGCTGGGTGCGGGTGTGTTTGAGAAGGATGCACCAGCCATGTTCCCTTCAATCCCAGCCTTGCGAAGCAAGAGCAATGGGATTGAAGGGTGCATGGCTGGTGCATCCTCCTCACCCCACCCATGGGCATCTGAGGTCCCTGCTTGGCTCCAGTGTGGGGGTCACTCCAGCAGTGTTCACCCTCTACACCCCAACCCCCCCCAGTGCATGCATGCATCCACCCTGGCACCGGGAAACCACACTACACCACTGGCGATAAAATAAATAAATAAGATTATATATTGTTCTTCTCTCACAGCGTGGTATTCAACTAAGCTTTACTCAGACCAACCAAAATTGATAGACATGACTAAGGTAGGTTCATTCATTTAAATAGGTGTCCCCTGTGTGAAATTTAGTTGAATACCACACACTGTCCCCAGAGTACCTTATATATGGTTCCCAAGTGGGCTGCTTCCAAGCAAGTAAAAGGGCCTGATTACCTTAAAAAGCTGACCTGTATGATGTGCATGGCTCTGGTCTGTTTTCTGAGCTTTGCATGTCTGGCCATTCTTTTCTCTTCTCTTGAATAAGTTTCCAGGTGCAACAATTCATAGTTCATATCGATAACTACTCCCCAAATTAAACTTAACTGCATGAAAGAAAAGAATTATTACAGGCTCTATTAACATCAGAAGTGAAGTGCAGAGCTAAGAAAGGATAGCAGCACACTGCTGTCAATGATCTCCAAAGGACAACAAAACCTAAAAGCAGCAAAAAGAATAGCAAACATAACAGGGACGTTAAATAACTCCTTAGCTCCTGCTGAGAAAATAATCACTTCTTACCAAGTCCATCTTCTTACAAAGTGCAAGTGAACACTATGCAGGGCCCAAAGGATAATAAACTTGATTTCTCCTGGAACAAAAGGGGAGGGGAGTTTCCCCCGTCTCTAGAAGACCTTGAATTCCTTGCCTGCAGTTCCAGATGTTTAGTTGATAATTGTTGATGACTTCGCTGATCATAACTGTCAAGTTAAAGCACTTAAGAGGAACAGTCCAATATCAAAACCGTTAGGGAATGCAAGGAAACCACACTGTATGTGGTCTGATTATTTCACTAGTAAAATGTCTGCACCCTTCAAAGCTTGACTTAGATGCTCCATAGACTAGGCAGTGGCAAGGCTGCTGGATGGAATAGGAAGATGCAGCAAAGGACAAATCACACCACATCCCAGAATAGGGAGTCAGGACCAATTTGATAGTGACTGGAGCCACTGCTGTTTTATAAAAATAATATGGGCAATGTTACTGAGGCAAATCCAGCAGATTCTCTTTCAGTGGTCTCATCCAGGTGGGGATGTAGCCCCAAGAGAAGGGAGTGCTAGGCATGAATCTGGGCACCATCAAAGGAAGCAAGGCAAAGCCAATCAAAGGCCATGTTTCAATGAGGCAAATCAGTTAGCATCTTGAATAGCTCAGGATGAAGAATCATATTGTCCTGACTCCCAGTTGTGAAAAAGGTACACAGACTCTTGGCACTATCCTTTACAAATGCTTTATTCCAGAATTTACCCCAATGTCCAAACATAGATCGGGCTATAAGGTGCACAAATCAGCAGCTGAAACAGAGCTCTACAGTTCATGGCTAGGCATAAGCTAAGATGTTGTCCCAACACTTGACTGGCATCCTGAGCATCTCTTTTGAAGAGGACAGGACACCCCATTCACATGGGTACCATCCTGAGACATAGGACTGGACAAGCAAGCAAGCAGGCACTTTTGTGAGTAGCTCATGCTGGTGCAAGCAATGTTGTCCCCTTGGAAATGAAGGTGGGATTGAGACTGCTTGTTCACTGTCCAATCTAGGGTCGTGCATCTCCTTTAAGTCGACTAGTATTTCACTGGTGAGAGGCAGAGCTGGGTCTGAGTAAAGCATTTCTCCTTTGATGCTTAGGGTGTTCAGTGATTCTGAGGGAGGGCTCAGCCCCTTCTCAGTATTAAGATCAACATGCTACAACCCACTGGACTGCTCCCCAGGACCAGTTTCACACTATTACCCAATCTCCCTCCCCATCTGACCAGCATCGCCATGACATCTCTATGGGGCTCATCATGACACATATGAGCAGAATGTTGCTTCAATGACAAACAGGCCTAGACTGACCTTTAAAGACAAGCTTGGTTCCATCTGGGTGGCTGGTTCCACATCCGGCCAGAGCAGCCTCTCAGTTAAAGGAATAATTTGTTCACAAAGTTCTAACGAGGACCACCTGATGACCCATTTCTAGTGCCTTTAGTGAAGGAAAAATCTTCTGTTGGTCAACAGCTGCAATACTCACAGACAGAGGATATTGTGTGATATTTTGACTTCCTGTCCATTCTTCCAGGCATTATAGAAATGGAGGCATATATAGCAAAAATATTAGTGCATATTCAGGAAATGTAATAAGCATATGTTGTGTGAACTGGATCTATCAAAACTCAAACCAGGTTGGAGGGACTTTCCTTCAACAACAATCATCTTTTTTAGAAAATCAGTTTAAAAATCTTATTTCTCTAGGCTAGGGATAGGGAACCTTCTCCTTGGCCTTCTCGCCTTCTCACTTCTTTGCCTCCCCAGGTCACGCTGCAAATTGCAGAGGAGGAGCCAATCTAAATAGTGGCCATGAGTCCCTAATTAGAAATGGAGCCATGTCATGTCATCCTGGGGGCTTTGACCCTTTGCTGATCCTGATGGGTTTCAGAACACCTGCAATTTGCTGTGGGGACAGGGAGATTCAGTTTGCTCCAATGGGTATTTTCTTTTACTGATGTATATTGCAGGCACAGTGGACCAATCCAAATGACTACTGTAGCAGCAAGCAACGGCCCTCCTACCACCATGCCAGAGTTTCAGTTTTGATTGAGAACAGTGTACCTAAAATTTGTGTTGGGAGGGGGGGGGGGAATCCCACTATGATTCCAGAGAGATAAATAGGTATTTATTGCAAAATGTCAAGCAATATGTGGTACAAAATTGATATATTTTGTGTCATATGAATATATGGTTATTTTACCACAAATTGGTTAAATCTTTTTTCTTTTATGCCCTTGAATTTTTTCAGACTAAAGCATTTGTTCTTGATTAAAGAGCTGTAGTGCATACAGCCTGATCTTATGCTCTTACTTACAATATTTGCTGATATTGGGAAATTCTTGCCATGGGAAATTCTATTTTCCCAATCACATCAATGGTCCATAGATCAGAGACAGTGCAGTTACTACCACTACTATCTATGAATCTTTGGGAAAGGGTGGTAGCTCATTGGCGGAGCATCTGCTTTCCATGTAGATGGTCCCAGGTTCAATCCCTAGCATCTCCAGGTAGAACTAAGAACATTCCCACAATACAGACATGGAAAGCTGCTGTAGACAATACAGAGCTGCCCTGACCAATAGCCTGACTCAAGCAGCTTCCTATGTAGTAGCCTGTACAGACCTACCAACTGCTCCTGTTCCTATGTCATTCCAGATTTTTTAAATTATTATTTCAGTAGCAATGATGAAAGGCACAAAGTCCATGTTGGGAATCTGTATCCCTCTAGATAATGTTGGGACACTTACTCTCATAAGAATTCAGTGGCCAGGTTGCTCACCAGAGCAAGACGGTCTGAGCAGATTACACTGATCCTGGTCCAACTGCACTGGCTACTGATTAGTTTCCGGGCCCAATTAAAATTGCTGGTTTTGACCTATAAAGCTTTAAACAGCTCAGGATTGCAATACCTCAAGGACCGCCTCTTTCCATATGAACCTACCCTGAGATCATCCTCTAAGGCCCTCCTTCATGTGCCACCTCCTTGAGAAGGGTGGCAACATGAGAATGAGCCTTGTCTCCAGTGGCTCCCTGTTTGTGGAATGCTCTCCCCAGGGACGTTTGCCTGGCACCTTCATTATACACCTTTAGGCACCAGGCAAAAACGTTCCTTTTTAACCAGGCCTTTGGTTGACCTGATCAACATCCAATACCCTTTTAAAATGTGGGTCTTTTTTGGAGGGGGTATTATTGGGTTATTGTTTTTATTTTAATTTAAAATACTGTGATCTTTTTATGTAAACCACCCTGAGACCTTTGGGTTTGGTTGGTATATAAATTCAATGAAGAAGAAGAAGTCAAGTCAATATGGCCAATAGCCAGATGATTATAGGCCTCAAGGCCACAACATCCAGAGATTCCATGCCTTCACTAAATAGTTCAAGGAAGACAGAAGGTCAGTGACTATATCTGTGCAGATGTGTCTTGTCCTGATGACTTCATTGCACTTGAAAATGAAGAAAATTAAGTAGCATTGAGGATTTATTCTTCTTTTTTCTTCTACATATTTTTGAATACTTTTCTTAAATTAGGCACAAGTCACTGTAATATGAGACATTGTTAGGTTGGGAGAAATCTTTAGAGACCAAGATAAAAGGAAAACAAGCTTTTGTTCCAAAATATTTCTCAAAGTGACCTTAGAATGGTATGAATATATCTCTTTACAGTAACAAGTAAGAAATGATACCTTTGTAGTTTAGATTTGGCATCATGGCCTCAGGGAGTTGCTAGCTGTCTCTTATGTTAGGAAATGCTTCGGAAATCCACAGTGCACAGTTCCTAGCTTAAATTTTCAACACGAGGCTTTTAGTTCTTAGCTTATGCTCTTAACTACTATACCATACTTGCTCCTGAAATATCAAACCCTCCCTGCCTCAACAAGAAATTGCTGGGTTACTAGCCACATCCCCCTCCTTTGGGAAGGAGGGCAGGACATAAATTTGACAAAATGATTCTATAAAAAAATTAAACAAGAATCTTTGGAAATTCTGTTCACTATTCAAAGACCCCAGGTTTTCTACAAGAGCACCTTCAGCTAAAAGGTACTTCACTTTTATAGTGTCTGCACATTTCAGTGCTGATTTTGCAGAAGTTTACTGCTGGGATAAATTCAGGCTGTTGTGATAGTGTAGATGCAAATAAGTTACATTACTTGGAATAGCCACAGGAGTAGGGAGCAGCAGGCTTGTTATAAGCAACACCTGCGCCTTCTGCTCTTGATAACCAGTCACTGCTTCCCAGACAGGTTGAAAGAATAAAAAAGGGGGAAAGGCCAGTGCCAGAGGAGTAAGAGAGCAGTGTGGATGAGCAGGTGAGTAGCAAGACCTGGGTCAGGTTTCCAGCGACAAGTGCAAAGGGATGGTGGGTTGCCATCCAACTCTGGTAGTGGTGACACCAAAGGGGATATACCCTTTGGGCTGTCATGAGGCAGGGGACATATGTTTGTGGTAGACAGCCTTAATGAAAGAAGGTGGATCAGAAGGAGAATCTAGAACTGCATTTGGGTTCTGAGTGGCAGACAGGACCTGGTTGCAGGTGGGAATTTTTCCCTGGGTGAGATGCGGGGTTGTTTGGAGTGAAGATGAGGCAGTAAAACCCCTCTAGGTGTTTCATGGGCAACTGCACTCTTTGCACTCTGAACACATTATGCTGCTGCTCTAACGTCATTTCATCTCTCGCATCACCTCCCAGGGCCAACCCAAGTCATTTTGGCACCATTTTCTTGATATCTGGCTGCTCAAACAAATATGGGTGAAAGTAGATGACAGTCACATAGAGCGAAATTAATGGTGTCTATGATGACAACTCTGCAAAACCACCCCTGTCCCTGTCCTAGACCAATATGAGTTTCTAGATGTTTACTGCATAAATTTTGCTCAGTGTTTTTTGTTCACTACATTCATATGTGATTCTGTTACTATTATATTATAGTGATGCTCTTACTATTCTGATGGGTTTGTTAGTTTCTTCTACTTTTGCTGTCTTTCCTTCTTCTAAAATGTAAATAAAAAATAAAAGCCATCTCTATACATTTTGCTTTTAATCACAGTCTCTATATAATAAAATAATTTAATCACCATGCAGGTCATTCCCAAGATTCACACTAATTTGCCTTGCTCCTAAATAGAGCTCTGGTTGGAATATGCTTTTGAAAGAAGAATACCACCAAAAGAACCTTTAGGGTATAGGGGATTTAAATTTTTTATTTAAAAAAAGCTGAACTGTGGGAAGTGAAGCAGATGGTCACTATCTGGAAATTTTATTTGTTAGATATAGCCCATCTGGTTTTCTGCTTGATTGCAAGGTTAGCTTGCAGTACTATCAATGTTCTGAAAGGCTAGTCAATAGAATCCTACAGATCTGGTCTAATTTAATATTTATTATTTTTGCAACTGTTGGGCTTCTGGCAAAAGCCTATAAAGCTTTGTTGATGTGTTGATTAAGCCTCATCGTTCTTAGATCCAATGCATGCAAAAAGCTAAGAGACATAACAGTGTAAAATTAGTAGTCACTAGCTCCCTCCATTAATCAGTTCCAGCAATTCTGGCAGCCATCCTCCTGTAACAGACGCAGTAGTTAAATGAAGGTGGTAAAGGCTATTTTTAAAAGCATTTTTTTAAAACTGAAAGCATCAAATGTCACCCTAAGCTGGTTCTAGTTTCTCTTGGCTGCATCAGACTGTGAAAATCAGGAGGGGTTCTTTAGCAAACATCTGATCATCTGAGAACGTTGTTATTAAAGCTCTCTTAAAGGCCCAAACTAGATGTGACGTTAATTGTGTTAATGGAATTAATGGTGGGGAGGAAAACTGCTTCTCTCCTCCAAGTTATCTGCATCAAGAGGGAAGCCTTCATTGGCATCAGTGAAGGCTTCATTTCTTAGCAAAAGTGACTGAACAAAACAGACTGGATCCAGAAAGCAAAGAGCTTGGCAAAGTGAGTTATAAACAGGTAGGCTGAACAAAACAGTAAGGTTGCTGTAAACAGGGGCTCATCCACACCTCAGCTTAATATTGAATATGTACACCATTTGTGTCCTTTAATTTACCCTTGTCCATACAGCGGCTGTCCCAAACTTTATCCCTGCTAAATCCAAGGTCTCCCTACCTTTTGAAAATCCCAAAAGGATATCTGCTCTTCTTTCAAAGCACCCCTGCCAGTTTTCCATGAATGCGCTTGTCAAATTTTTGGGGTTTGGTTTTATGTGGGTATTTTGGATGTGGAGCAGTTTCTGCAGAGGCTGGAACAGCAAAGAGTAGAAAACGGAGAGAATTGATGTGGGAACTTTGGGTTAAAATCACACCTAATATAAGCCGCAAAGGTATGGGGACAAATTGATTATTTGTGGATTTTGTGGGCATCTCTGGATGGGACCTAACAGTGTACAGAGTCCACTGATTCAACAACTAGTCAGCAGATCTGACCAGATTCCAAGAGAATGAAACTATCACCACAACTAGAACACACTGAGCATGCTAACCTTTCTATACACAAGAAACCCAGGGTGAAGGAAACTTCTTTGGCTCCATCTGGTTATTAAGGAATATTCCCCCAGTTTCAAGGCCTCTTTAGATGCATCCAGAGTTGTTAGTTGTCACTGCACCCTGTGTAGCCTCTGCACTACTAGCTGCTTATAATTCTGGCACAAATTCAGCTTACACTTTTCAGTGTGATCCCTTGCCATTGCTTTTCCAACACCTTCCGTATTTGAACAACAGCTAGAGGATTTTCAACTGGATCAAGGTGTGAAGGATCCTGAATGGGTTAAACTTTCCCTCTCCATCTCCTGTACTTTTCAGGCTCTTTTCAGGCTCTCTCACAATTTCTATTTCCATAAATGCGTGGGGGGGGGGGGAGACACATACATCTTAATTGTACTCACGCAATAAACATCACAGTTGCTTTGACCCTCTAAAGGGATCTGTATTTGTGCAAAGGAAATACAAATAAATATATCTGACCATAAATCCAGGGAAAGGTGAACCACATGACATGTAGCTTGACGTGCACCATTCTGCCAGGGAAAGCGCAAAAGATGAGCTAGTAGTTGATCCTCTTGTGCCATCCTAGGGCTCAGGAGCTGGGAAGAATGACGCAATCCTGCACTGCTGCTCTGAAACAAATCCCCACTTAAAGTAATTTGCAAGTAATTTGTTTCTCCTTTGCCCTCTAAGGTAAGCCTAATGGGAACCATAAAACACTGACATCTAGTAGGTGGAGTTGGGTGTAGAGTAGCAGAGTAGTGAGCTTATTATAACATGTGGCTCCAGGGTTATGGGCATGAATGCTATGTGCAAAGAATATGGAGGAAAAATAGAAACGAAGTGGAGAGGGAGCCAAGGAAGGAGATCATTTGTATGCTGGAGAGCTATTTCGAGTTGGTCAGATGGTGGCCTCTGTACCCTCTGCTTCTCTTTTTGCACACAGGCACAGGCACACTAATACAGTAGCACTTACCTTACTTTTCCACAATGCTTTCCTAATGAAGCTATGGTCCCGCTTGGCTTCCTACTCAGTGCTAATCATTGTTGCATACCACATGTTTCCAGACAGCATTCCCGTCTGTTTGTTTTTCAGTAGCCATGGCCTGATGGCCAGGTTCACAGTGCTTTAGCTTTGCCAGGAATCCTGGAAGCCAGAGAGACTCTGCAGCAGACGAGTTCTGGGCTGCATCAATAGGAGTATAGCATCTAGATCAAGGGAAGTTATAGTGCCACTGTATTCTGCTCTGGTCAGACCTCACCTGGAGTACTGTGTCCAGTTCTGGGCACCACAGTTCAAGAAGGACACTGACAAACTAGAACGTGTACAGAGGAGGGCAACCAAAATGGTCAAAGGCCTGGAAACAATGCCTTATGAGGATCGGCTAAGGGAGCTGGGCATGTTTAGCCTGGAGAAGAGGAGGTTAAGGGGTGATATGATAGCCATGTTCAAATATATAAAAGGATGTCACATAGAGGAGGGAGAAAGGTTGTTTTCTGCTGCTCCAGAGAAGCGGACACGGAGCAATGGATACAAACTACAAGAAAGAAGATTCCACCTAAACATTAGGAAGAACTTCCTGACAGTAAGAGCTGTTCGACAGTGGAATTTGCTGCCAAGGAGTGTGGTGGAGTCTCCTTCTTTGGAAGTCTTTAAGCAGAGGCTTGACAACCATATGTCAGGAGTGCTCTGATGGTGTTTCCTGCTTGGCAGGGGGTTGGACTCGATGACCCTTGTGGTCTCTTCCAACTCTATGATTCTATGATTCTATGATTCTATGATTCTATGAGTTTGGATTTAAAATAACACAGACAAGTAATAACAAATTAAATATTTCAGAAAGGGATGGGAATATGCATACTTTCACTAGCTCATTAGTTTCTGAGTGCCACACAAGGAGATAGGAAATGAAAACTCAGCTTGCTCGTATGATGCAAACACAAATCCACCCTTAGTTGCCGGTGCTGGTTCATGGTCCCTGCCTCCTTGTCCTTCTGTGCAAGGTAGAAATGGAGAAAGAGAAATGTAGAAAATGGTTGAGAATCCCCAACACTGAGGCCTCATTAATGGACTGTATTATAGAAGCGTGAAGATGCTTCTATAATTAAAGTGAGCAGCAAAAATAAGATTCCATCACTATAAGCTCCACAATTCTATAGTCTTTAAAAATGGCATCTGTTGGGCCAAGAGCATAAAGACCCCCACCCCACCCCACACAGACCCACACTGAAATACAGAATCTCGGCTCTGCATTGAGCACTCAACCCCAAACAGATTCCCCCACTCCCTGTTCACACCTCACTCCACACTGAAATACTTCAACATACAGTAAGGTTTGGATGTTTCATAAGGTAGCACAGGACCAAGACAACATGGAGCATCTTTGCCGGTCCCAAGCACTTTACCCTCTGCATCTGGATTTTGGGCCTGGAAGACCAAGGGGAAGTGCGGATGCATGGAGGACAAGAATATAAGATGAACCTGTTGAAGAGAGAGGTTTGGAAGAGAGATTCTTACTCTCTTGTAGAAGAGTTTGGATTTTATATCCCGCTTTATCACTACCCAACGGAGTCTCAAAGCGGCTCACAATCTCCTTTCCCTTCCTCCCCCACAACAGTGAGGTGAGTGAGGCTGAGAGACTCCCGATAAGTGTGACTAGCCCAAGCAGCTGCATGTGGAGGAGCGGGGAATCGAACCTGGTTCACCAGATTACGAATCTACTGCTCTTAACCACTACACCACACTGGCTCTTGTTTCAGTGTGAAGCACAATGGTGATTGCTCCTCTTGAAAAGTCATCTAAATTTGTGGCCATCACTACCTCTTGTGGGAGCAAATTTCATAGTTTATGCATTTTGTGAAAAAGTACTTTTATTTGCATGTACTTAATCTTCCAACATTCACCTTAGATGGATGGTGTCAAGTTCTAGTATTATGGGAGAAGAAGAAAAGCATTTCTTCATCTACTTTCTCCACACCATGCATACACCTCTATCATTTTCTCAAAAGTAAAAAATAGAACAAAAACCCCAAATGATGTAATCTTTTGAAGATGCTCCATCCACTTGATCATTTTGGCTGCTCTTTTCTGAACTGTTTCCAGTTCTACAATATCTCTTTTGAGGTGAAGCAAACTTAAATCTACACAGTATTTCAAGTGTGGTCACACCATACTTTTTGTAAGGGAGGGTTGTAAGTATGCAGATCTTGTGGCATTGCACAACATCATTGCTGATCCCTGGACAAATGCGTTAAGGCATCAGCCCGAACTTCCAGTTACCTGGCTTTACAGAGTTTGAAACAGTCTTAGATCCAATCTTAAACTGGCAGGTTTTTGTTTTGTTTGTTTGTTTGTGTGTGTGTGTGTTTAAAAAAACCATTGAATCTATGTATATCCAGTGCTTTTTTCTAAAAAAAAAATGTTTAGGGATACTCTCATTTTCCTATTCATATTGAAATACTGCCCCTCAATGAGGCCAAACTTAGATTCACAAAATGTTTAGGGGTATGCATACCCCTACGCCCCCCCCCCAAAAGCACTGTGTATATCTTATACCAGGAGGTGGAGGCAGAAGGTAAGTTGGGATCTATAGTTGATCTTTAAGTGATCTGCAGTAGATTGGCAAGAGCTTCTGACTCCGAACAACAAAATGAATTTCCCCCTAAATTGTATTGTTGAAATGAAGAAAGGTAACAGGAGTGGACTTTTGGGAGAAGTGACTATGAGCTCAGTTCAGTTCTGTCATTGAAAACAAATTCCTGGGGATCGTGTTCTTAAATTCTAATGCATTTTTTTTAACCCCAGGTTTCAGTTAGCAACAAAACAACAACATAGTAAAAACAACATAGTAAAAACATCATAGATTTGACATGCCTGAAGTCTGCCCACCAGAGTCATGTACCTTAATCAGTAGGTGCTTATACCTTTATCTTTCCTTAATCAGACTGAACCTATATGGTAATGACACTATACATACATCTTATACCTTTTATATTTCATCCTTGATTCGTTCTAATATTATTGTCTCTGTGCCATCAATCTTGAATACCAGCTATTTTTTTATATCATAGAACAATGATATTTGTCATGATAAAGCCCCTTGACATTGTTAGAATGGCAGCTGAATTTCATGCAGGACCAGTTTCCCCCCACTGTCACTCAGAACCAGAGTCCATGTAATTATGGACTATCTGAACTCAGGCTGACTGGTGACTCAAGGTCAGGTTTGCTACACACCTGTCATTTTACTCCTCCTATATGTCTCTATTATCCCTTTCAAACATCCCATTATTGTTTCCTTGTAGGGGTGGGCCTGATCCAGGCACCTGCTTGGCATAATTGAATTCAGGGTCAGAGCATTGCTTCTGCTGCTACCTGCTCTTATTAGTTCTCAACTGTTTGGGCAGATTCTTCTGACTTTCTGCTTGGAATAAAGGTCAGCCACAACTTGACATGGAGAAATAACAGTCAGCTTCCTAAGAAGTGAGATTGGGATACTCTGAAAATGTATACTAAATCAAGTATACAGCTGCAAACTGTATAGCCAGTTTAAAGAGCTTTATTAAACCCAAGATGAATACCACTCTATTTATTGTCCAAGGGTGATTTCACACTCTATCTAGGTATACACCTAAAGCTATAAAGTACTTGCAACAAATGGGTATTGTCCACATACACTTATCAGGTAGCCAATTATTACTGGCAGTTCCCTGTTGAATATATACTCAGTGGTAAACGCCAACTTGCCTCTGCATACCGTGTGAATTCAGTAGATTTCACACAGTGACATGACTAAACTGATAAAGCCATTGGAACAGGTAAGTGAATAATGTACAGTGGTACCTCAGGTTACAGACGCTTCAGGTTACAGGCTCCGCTAACCCCGAAATAGTACCTCGGGTTAAGAACTTTGCTTCAGGATGAGAACAGAAATCGTGCTCCAGCGGCGCGGCAGCAGCGGGAGGCCCCATTCGCTAAAGTGGTGCTTGAGGTTAAGAACAGTTTCAGGTTCAGAACGGACCTTCGGAACGAATTAAGTTCTTAACCCGAGGTACCACTGTACTTTGCCCAGCTATGAGTGTTGCAGTTTAAGAAGGATCTAGACAAACTGGAACAGGTTCAGAATAAGGCAGAGTAGATGGTCAGTGGTATAGAAAGCAAATCCTATTAGGAAAGGTTGAGGGAACTCAAGATGTTTAGCCCCGAGGGGAGGGATTTTTTTTAGAGGGAGATCATTTTATTATTATTAATTTATGAATTGCCTTTCACACAAGTCTTGAGGCAATATGCAAACATACCATAAAAAGACCTAGAAATAGTTCTAAAACGGTACAAAAGATGTATTTAAAAACAGTACAAAATAAACACCTCAGGCATTTTTATCCATCTGAAAAATATGTAAAAAAAAAAAAAGTATTTGATTGTTTCTAGAAAGTACAAATACTGGACACTTTTCATATCTCATCAGTGATATAAGATATCAACAGAGCATGCGTAGCCACACTGAAAGCCCTGCTCCAAGTTACTGTGGAATTGGCTTCTGATATTTTATCTGGGACTTCAAGGGGAAATTCTCCTGCAGAATGCAGTGACCTACTGGGTGAATAAAGAATAAGTTAGTCACTCCAGTAATGTGGACCTAGGCTGTATAGGGCCTTATATGTTAGTACCAAAACCTTGCATTTGGCTCAGTAGTAGACTGATAGCCAGTGCAGATCCTGTGGACAAGGTGTTAGATGTTGGTGGTAGCTTGCCCTCACAAGTATGCTAGTGGCCCTATTCTGTACTAGCTGCAGCCTCCAGACCAACCTCAAAGGTAGCCCCACATGTGGTGGGGCTCTTCATGTACCTGGAGGACCATCATTTAGAAGAAGGTGAAGACTTGCTTTTTGCTGCCCTGGAGAGACTAAGGATGAATGTTTCAGCGGAACATTTTCAAAAATATATTGATGGTAAGACATTTGACTATGGATCCAGCTACCTAGAAGGGTTATGAACTCTCCCTCTTCAAGTAGTGGCTTTACAGCCCATCTCTAGCTGTGGATTTCTACACAGAGCATAGGGCTGGATGACATGGCCTACAAGGCACCCCCCAACTGTATGATTCTATAATTATGACAAGACAGTATGAATTGGGATACGCTTGCCAGCTGCCACCCTTGTTGTCCTGTTTGTCCACTGGAAAGTGTACAAGCTGCAAGAGATGATGCAGCACAAAGTTCAAGAAAGGAAGGGGGTGTTTCATACAAACTATATAAGACTAATATTTGGCACGGCTAACTTTCAAAATGGTCAAAGTTAATCTTAAATATATGGTTCCTTACTAAGAAGTTAGGAATTCCTCTGTGCCTCATGTTCCACGTGCTTGAGAGTGACAGTGGGAAAATTCTGGTTGCTGTCATTTTACTAGTAGAAAATGTATACCAGTTTTTAGAATGCTTAAGATGTAATGAGAGTCCTTTGAAAAGAAAGCGCAAGTAACAGGAACACATACCATTTTGGTCCAGGTCTCAATTGCAGAACAATTGCAGAAGAAAAGAGCTCTGTTCAACATGGATGAGTAGTGAAGGGAGTAAATGGATTGTATATTTATTTACATTGAGCAGAATTCTCTGTTGTCAGCACAATGTGATGTGCATTTGAATTGAATTTTGGGCTTGAAGTAGCTAAGCAAATATATGAAGAAAAGAGAGCTTTCAGGAAAGTGAAGTCTCCATGCAAAATTTCTGCATCTTTTTCATATGCCTTATGATTTGTATCTCATACTCAGTTTACACAGGTTTTCTTTAACAAGATGCTAGCTCCATGTTATGGAAATATTAGTAGAAGATTTTGTAATGTTGCCCTGTTATATTTATCACTGTATGCCATCATAAGAACTTATAGCCCATCACCAAAAAAGATGTGATAAGGAAGGCAATTTGTTTAAATACATACATTCTATCCATGCAGTTTGATCTGTGAGGGTTCATTCAAACATGCAAGTGAACACTTAATGTTGTATTTAGCAAGAAATGAATGTGTATATGCATCAGACTGAAGGGTCAAAAGGCAGAGAGCCCAGAAATAAATAGTAAGTAAACCAAACTAACTAAAACCAACTGAACACGAAGCATTCTATGGCCTGGTAGCAGCCATTCCAGGCAATTGCCTAAATGCGAGACATAAGAAGCAGGGCTCATTCTAGCTGAAAGACCAGCTCCATCAAGCACCTCCTGTCCCTGGGTTAGTTCAATTCCAGGTGTTCGTTATAAGAACTATTGTACTATTTCAAAATGGGTGCCTGAGTCTGTTTCCCTGCCCCCTTCCCTCCCTGCCCTTTCCCCCCTTTTGTGTTGTGTCTTTACATTGTAACCCCATAGGCAAGGATTGTTTTCTTTTAGTTGATTGCATGGTAAACTGCTCTGGGAGCCTTTTTGGCTGAAGAACAGCGTACTACAAATGCTCTACAAATAAAAAAACTAAGCACTGCATAAACAAATCCAGCTGTGCTGGATATACAGATAAGTTCAATCAAGTTTTCATCTGAATGACCCTTGAATGTATTTAAGTGTGTGCATTTTTTATGGATGGATAAAGGGTGGGCTCTTTCCTATAACTGCCCATGCTCTAACAAGTTTGCCTTTAAGTTGCGCCAATATTCCTTCAAGCCAACCCTATGCTTACTTGGTCCCATTGAAATTTATGGCATGTCCTTCCATTGAGAGGTGTTTAGGATTGATATTTTTTGTGATCTAATCCTGGTTTTCTTGTGCTTCTCTTATCCTGCAGTGTGATAGGTGACACACCAGATGAATTGCTTTCCTTGGAGTGCATTCCAGAAATGCAAACCACAGTAGCTCTGTTTTTGGACCTTTTATATCACTGTGATTTCTTGCCCTCCCCATTTTTCTTCTATTCCATATCTTCTTTCTTTCAGTCTTGAAACTCAGCATGCTCCTCGGCCATCTCAATTCCATTGTCAAGCTCTTTCTCTGGCTGTCCTTCTTCTCCAATATTTCAACCCAAGGAAGAAGAACGGCATGACAATTGAATCATAGGTATTGATTTTAGTTTCTAATGAAATATCTTTGGCCTTCCAAATCTTTACTAAGTTTTCTGTCCTTGGCAGCATGTAATCCAATCCTTTTTAGATCATCCTCATAGTCCTTTTATGTCACCTTCACAACTCCAACTTTGTTACCAACCCTCCCAAGAATATAGATTATTCCACTAGTTATATTTCTTGATCTCTAAGTTCAACACACTCAAGACCAAACCCTTGTTCTCAGTGTCAATAGAGTACAAGTAACACTTTTATGTCCACAATTACCAATGCATTAGGCATCCACACTTCAGCAGTAAGTATAGATGGGTAGGGAAGCACACCCTTTTATCTCTCTGATTATGTGCAGGAAGAGTTGTTAAAGATGATTATGGGTAGGCTCAGCTTTTTAAGTGATCTTGAGCAGGTACACCAGCTCCTGTCCTCAAATGATTAGTTTCTCCCTTTGTATCTAAGGTTTGTATCCCTTGCCCTACTTTTTCTATGTACCATATTAGCTGTTATCAGTTCTCTTGATCCAGTAGATAGTACAAATAGGACCTGCAGCAACACATGCAGTGGATCTGTAGGTTAAAGGCTAACTCAGATTTTTATTACATTTCTTTAATTGGCAAAGATGTGAATATGGCCAAAATAAACATTTAAACAGAAAACTTCTCAACATTTATGAGCATATTTCAGCTCTCTGAGTCAAAAGTGGTCCAGCTCCTACCTACAGCTTTGGGAGACAATTAACTCAGGCCTCTGGCAGTTACGCCATGGGGTGACATTTTCTCCTGAATGTTGTTTTATGCAAAGCCATTGAGAGTGGTCATTAGGAGATTTGGAGTGAGGTGTCTCCAATATGCCATTAAAACTCAACTTTCCCTATAACTTAGGAGTCGGGTGTGGCTGTGCTGGTCCTGGAGCTGTGTTTGGATCCTGTGGTGGGTTAGATGAGGGCTACTAAGCTGGAATTGAATCCTGACAAGATGGAGGCATTGTGGGTGGGCAGTTCACAGGTCTGGGAAATAAGCAAGGAGTCTGCCCTGAATAAGATCACACTCCCTCTGAAAAAGGAGTTGTGAAGTCTGGGGGTGCTGCAGTCATGGCTGACATGCTAGCTATGTCTGTTCCTGGCCAAGAAAAGTCTGGCCACAGTGATCTGTGCACTGGTAACCTCATGACTGGATTAATATAATGCACTCTATGTAGGCCAGTCAGCAAAGCTGAAGCTAATGAAGAACAGGATGACTAGATTGCCATGATGAGGCAGCTGGGTAACACATACAAAGGAATTGGGAACAGAGAAGATTTGAAACATATGCTGGTAGGATACCCTGTCACACATCTGCAAACAAAAAGTTGAGCATAATATATGTGTAACTACACGGCAGAAAACTGGCTGGGAAGGCAGGGAGATGGTAAAATTATCACCCACTTTACAGGATGTTGCTGCGTACAACTGATGCACTGAGAATCAGTCTGAGAAAAAATGCCACCAGATAAATGGGCATATGCTTTTTTAGTCCACAAGTGTGCCTGAAAGGAATTGAGGGCTAGTGTAGTAAAGAGGGAATGGAGGGAAGTAATATTGAGAGCAATGAAGAAGGAACCCATCACTTCAGCTTCACTATTTGACCCACGTATCTTTTCAATGTGTTGGTTTCCTCATCAGTTCATGGTCAGTGACTTCTCTCAAGGGGAAGAGGAGAGCTACCGTTCTGTACATATTATTATCTATTCTCAGGGAACCTCTGCAGGCTCCTTCATTCCCTGTTCAAGAGTCTGTAATATATACCCCGCGGGCTAAACCTCACCAAACTGATTTGAACCCAGAATCTTCCATTGTTCCATCCCCGTCCCTTTCACTATCACCACAATTCTCCCAGTATTTTAGTTCGGGAAAACCTCCAAGACACATGTGCACACACGTTAAAAATGCCAGGCCTGCTACATGGAGACGATGTACAGTGGTACCTCGGGTTACAGACACTTCAAGTTACATATGCTTCAGGTTACAGACTCTGCTAACCCAGAAATAGTACCTCAGGTTAATAACTTTGCTTCAGGATGAGAACAGAAATCGTGCTCCGGCAGTGCGGCAGCAGCGGGAGGCCCCATTAGCTAAAGTGGTGCTTCAGGTTAAGAACAGTTTCAGGTTAAGAACGGACCTCCGGAACGAATTAAGTACTTAACCCGAGGTACCACTGTATACCTCTTCAAATCCGCATCTCATTCATTGGTCCAGTTCAGTGCCTGGAGTTGCTGACGGCGAAGCAAGTTCTAGGTCGTCCTGTGAAACTTCTTCCACTGAGGTGAGGTCCTGTTTATTATTATTATTATTATTATTATTATTATTATTATTATCAGTGTTTTTTTCTGGAGGGGTACGCAGGGATACGCATGCCCTAAACATTTTGTGAATATAAGTTTGGCCTCATTGAGGGGCAGTATTTCAATATGAGTAGGAAAATGAGAGTACCCCATAACAGTATTATTAATTATTATATTCAATTAATTAATTTCTACTGTTAAAAGTTCCCATTCCTGTTGTTTTCCAGTCCGTTGTTGTTGTTCCTCCTCACGCTTTCTGGCCAAGACCTTGTCGCTGTTCCGCAACCTCCACCCCGGGCGCGCGCGTCGCTCGCTGCCCTCTTCATTCCCTCAAAGCCTCCTCCGTCCTTGGAAGGCTTCCCCGATTGTTCATTGTCCCGTGATCTCCTCAGGCCCTTGGCCGGTGCCTGATTGAGGAGAACGGGCCAGGCTGAGGGAGCGCGCAGAGCGGGACAGGGGCGTATCCTTCCGTGGCGCCCTCCCTTGTGGCAGCGGCTTCGACGCCTCTCTCCCTCTCAGGCAGCGTCTCTTCTCTTGAAACTCATTTCGCTAGCCGGGAGAGAGCGAGAGCGCGCGGCGTCTGCCGCTGAGGAGGAGCAATGACGCGACCCGCTCTGCCTCCTCTCTTGGTCCTGGCCGCCTTACTGAGCCGGTGCGGCGCTCAAGTTCTTCAGCCGCCGCAGCACCACCAGCAGCAGCAGCAGCAGCAACAGGCAGCGCCTCAGCAACGAGGTACAGTAAAGTTTGCCGGCATGGAGCTAGTTCCCTAGAGCTGTGAGGGGCTTCTGGTAAACACACACAGACACACTTCGGTTGCTCTCCCTCCCCAGCCCGCTTCTTCTTTCTCCTCATCTCTCGCCTGCTTCTTCTGAGTCTTCCCTCCACGTCAGTAAATGAAGAGAAGCAGCAAATGGTTGGTGTTTCACTGTAGCATCTCCCACAGATGGGCTGAAGAGGCACTTGGGAGAGCTGTGAAAGGCAGCCCGGCTCCAAGTTTCCCCTCTTCTGGTCACGCTGTTATGCAGGCAGCTGCTGGGCTTCCACGCTGCAGAAGGGCAAAGTGGAGTCAGGCTCCCTTTACGCTCCTTCGCCCCCCCCCCCACCGCCCTGCTTTTTCGGTCCCTTGGAGAGCGTTTGATTTCTTCAAAACGCGCCTGTTGCAAATCTGATTTTTCAGACCGAGGGGCTTCTTGGCACCACGTGTGGACGACTTGACGGGACACACATTCAAGGCCACGTCCCTCCAAGAGTCACAACTGACACCAGTTTTTTCAGGCGGCTTTGAGGTTCTGAATATAAGCCTTCCAACTGAGAGTCCCCAGTGCTGGCATTTTATTATTATTATTATAAATATTATTAGAAAGTGATGCTTATGAAGTGGAGAACTGAACCTGTGTCTCTAGGGAACAGTCTCTTTTCTGCTTATTGCTAGACCATTGTCAGGTTTTACTTGCAAACTGCATCTTCCCAAATACTTCAGGCTATTGTATGCGATGGGTAGTTCCATGAAATAGTGAGGTTGTTATGACTTACTATTGTGGTGATGGGGAATAACTCCTCAAATATGGTGTAAGCACCTAGGGTTTGGGCTAGGTGAATGTTGCATTGTATACTTCTTTTTTCTTACTCTGCAATATGATCAATTGGAAAAAGAGAAAAATCACTTAAGAGGATAACATGAGAGTCATATTAATTAGCATAAGAAATGGCTCCAAAAGACATACAGCATGAATAAAGTCTTACAATATTGAAGTAATTGTATATAGGCTTTAGCTTTAGCTAAAGAGAAAGAGTGCTTTTCAAAGAGTACTCTTCTCTTTGAAGAGAAAAGTTTGTGGTAAGGTTAGAAAATGGCTGTGTTGGGGGTGGAGGGATCTGACTAAAAATAACAAGGCCTGTTCATGACTTTAATGTAGAAATCTGAAAGTAATTAAAACATTCAGACTCATCTGAGGATTTTCTGCCCATCCCACATTTTGCATTAGAGGACCAGATGCTATGGTCAATAGCCAACTAAGCCAACTAAGTGAGGGGGGGGGGAATGGACTTAAGTAACTTTCCACTTAGTTGGATATCATCCTTAAACTTATAGGTTGTATGTGCCCTTTAGGAAACCTCAAATATCTGGCTCCTTAATGCTAATTTTAACACTCTGGAAGATTAATGAGGCCTGTCAAATGATTAGGAATAAGCACCATTGAAATCAGTGGAACTTGCCTTTCATTATTATTGTTTAGTAATTTATCAATTGCATTTTACATGCATCTCAAGGTAATTTATAAACATACCATAATGTTTTAACAATGTTTTAAAAACATTACAAAACAACAAGAACGATAGGTTTTAAACAATATAGAATGAGCACCTAAAGTGGAAACTTTTTTGATCTGTGCAAAGGATAGGGCTGCTTGTGTCTTCTCAGATTCTAAATAGAGTTATAATAAACTATGGGGAGAACTCAGACAGGTTGACTACATTTGGAAATAGACTCACTGGAAAACAGAGAGCAGTCAGTCACATTTTAAAATAGCACATTTAAAATACATTGGTGCACATATCCATTGCTGTTGCCATTTAGTGTTCAGACGAGGAGGTAATTTGCAGCTATAGAAATACATATTTTACCATTTTTCTCACCTTATTATTTATAGGGGACCACTATCATCATACACAATACTTCAAAGAGCAAACCCAAGCCTGAGATAATACAGGTCCTTGTGTTGAGGACCTTTGAGTGTAAATGTAAGCATTGAGGGATAACCAGTGCTAGAGAAGAGAAGGGAAGAAGGGGAAATTCTGCAGTTCAATATGAACAGGTGTAATTGTATGTGCATCAACTTTATTTCCATTGGGGTTGAGAACTATGTAGAGTAATGGTTTTCATAAAAAAAGGTGAACAAGAAAAGGGGAGGGGGAGATGGCGCTACAGAAGTAACTCTGGAGCATTGAGGTCTCTGGGTAACCTTGACCTTAGTAAGAACAGCCAGACTTTTAAGTAGAACCTGGACATTGCTGATGCATTTGAGAGTTGGAATATTGCCACGATCCCATGGAAGCAAGCAGATGAGGATGTTAATGTTGCTATGATTTGTCCAAGAAGAGCATTAGAGAAACCCGATGTCATTCACATCCCACTGAAACAAACAGCCAGACTGTATAGCTCAGTCTGTATAGTCTGCCACTATCTTCTGCAGTCTTAAATCTAGAATGCTGGGTAGGGATTAGAACTATAGCAATCCTGTTATGTATGCCATGTTTTTATTGAGAAAAAAAATCACAATTTTTGCTTCTGGTGGCAATTGGTTATTCTAGTAGTGACTCCTCACCACTATGCCATATGTTTTTAATGCCTGTACTGTAATAGATAAGTCTACTTTGCATGTAATTTATCTGGGTGGTTATGAAAAGAGAGGTAGTCAAGAGCAAGGAAAGAAATTCACTTACTGGCATAGAGAAATTATGCATTTATTATTTTTATTTTTTAATAATAATAATAAATTTTTATTTATATCCCACCTTCCCCAGCTGAAGCTGGGCTCAGGGCGGCTAACAACAATAAAATAACACAACATTTTAAAATCATTTCATTAAAAAAAATTACTTCAAATCAAATTTTGCATTTATAGTCCATCTTCAAAGGCTTCAGGGTGGAGTAAATGGTTCCCCTTATTTTTGTTCTAATTATTTGCCACTGCAAGATTGTTATATGGGGCAGCAATAAGGGATATTATGCCCCTTCTTAGAACTGTTCTTCTTAGAACTAACTGCGTGATTCATGGTGTTGATATTTGTGCACATGGCTCTATACAACCTGAAGGAGTGCCTCTTCCAATACCATCTGATCTGGTGCTTTAAGATCTGCTTGTGGTCCCACAGGTGAGGGAAACCTGTCTGTTAATGGCACAAGGCAGGACTTTGTCAGTGACAGCCCTCTGGCTATGAGCTCCTTCCCACCTGATATCCAGTTGTCCCACACATCATCAGCAATTGGTAGTTAGTGATTCACTTTAACAGAGGTCAAATGTTGTTTGCTGAATTGTGATTTAAAGGTTGATATTGTTCTGTTGGTAATTTTAATCATGTTTTATATTCATACTGTGTTTTAAGATTGTGGTTGCCTCTCTGCGTTCTTTTAGGAGGAGCAGTAAGGTAAAAGAACAATAAATACATGAATAATTGACTGATTAACTCTGAGAGGTAGGTTAACACTGAGAGGTTTGGCTCAAGATCCCTTGCTGAGATTTGTGGAGACTTTATCTTGGATCTCCCCAGTCCTAGGTCAACACTCTAGTCATCACACCAGCTATAGATGATGGTGATACAGAAACAAGGATGTGATAAGGCACCATAACATTTCCACCAATATTACCAGCCTTCCTTGTTACTCACAATTACATCTCTGTCATCCTTGAAGCATTGTATATTTTGAGTGATCCAGATAAACTTTAATCAAAGGAGAGGATTGCAAGGTCAGCCCTTCCTGAGGGATATATCTGAACACCTTATAGAATAGAAGGCATTGTATGAAATACACTCTAGGGAACCTTTTTTTTATCTGAGTAACAGTTTGCTGCTGTTCCCTGTCTGTCCTTATATCCTGTCGCTCTTTGAGTGACCCCACAATTACCTCCTGCCTACTTGGTAGGATGAAGTTGTGGGAGGATTATGAAAAGGATTGTATTTAACAGGCTTGGTATTGAGCAATATACAAGTTCCACACCCCTACGATGTATCTGCGACTATTTCATTTGTTCAAAGCTGCCATTTTGTTCCAAGCCAATCTAAGCACACATTCAGAATTTGGCACAATATGGGGAACAGTTATTCTGTCCTTTCTTCAGTGGGGAGGCATTACATTTAATAAACAATACTGTGTAATAAAAACTGTGATAGTACCAAATGGCACTTTTGGATATTTTGATATATATGCCTGTCAACCATGTTCAGGGCATTTGGGGTCATGAGATAGTTAAGACGTATACAGGATTTCCAGATGGCAGTTAAAATGTAGAATTCCAGCACATCTTGCACCTCAGACAATATGCTACTCTGTAATTTGACTTTTTAAAGTTGTTTGGAGACTTTGTGGTCAGAAACCTGGAGTTAATTTGATATTTAGCTTGTTGCATCATATGTTACTTATTTTTCTGTTAGCTGAACTATGCTTTTTTTTCCTCCTAGAGGTCTTTTCAAAAGTATTAGGTCTGTATGAAGAAAACAGTATTTTAGAGCACTGGATCTTACAAGTTTGAATGGTTTTAGTTCAGGAAAACATACCCAAAAGATATATAGTAGCCCTTAAAAAACCAGACTACACACTGCCTCCTCTGGAGTATTAGAATGAAATTTGTGGGAGTGGAGAAAATACTTGATGCAATTCCAGGAATTGATTAAAAAACACCCACAAAGCTTAAACAAGCTTTAAATTTCACACTATGTTAAATACATCCTTCCCAGACTTTAGATGAATTTTAGTTTCATATACTGTTTGTTGAAGATTTGGAAATTGAATTTTTAAATTCATATATTCAGTTGGGTTAGACAATGATTTAGGGGTCAGTACCTGAGCCACAAACTTGATATGTGACATCTAAATCTATAGAAGTAGTTTACTGGCAGAACTGTTAGTCATTTACATTTATATTTTTTCAACAACTTGGTATCCAAATCTGGGCCATCTGCAAAAAGACTATGGAATCAACATAGTCTATGCAAATAGCCTGAATATTAAATCCCATCAAATTCAGTTATTTTATTTATTTTTGGAATATTTGGCCTTAATGCTTATTATTATTACTATTACTATTATTAATTATCTGCTCTTTACCCTATGGTCCCAGGGTGCATTACAGATGTGATCCTCGGATGAAGCGTGGTATATAAATTCAATAAATAAATAATGTAGGAAATTGGAGTTTTAGGGTGGTATTCATAGAATCATAGAATTGTAGAGCTGGAAGGGTCATCTAGTCCAACCCCCTGCCATGCAGGAATCTCAGCAAAAGCATCCATGACAGATAGCCATCCAGCCTCTGCTTAAAAACATCCAATGAAGGAGTGTCCATGACCTCCCGAGTCCTGAAGGAAACTGTTCCATTGTTGAACAGCTCTTACTGTCAGAAAGTTCTTCCTGATGTTTAGTCGGAATCTCCTTTCTTGTAACGAAGCCATTGGTTTAAGCCCAGCCTCCAGAGCAGGAGAAAACAAGCATGTTCCCTCTTTCATGTGACAGCCCTTGAGATATTTGAAGATAGCTATCAGATCTCCTCAGTCCAAGTTTTTATTAGGTTCTTTTGCAATTAATGGACCTAACTTAGTCACATCCATTCATTTCACTCTGTATAAAAGCTTAGCTGAATTCCACTCATAAGGTTGTGTGCAATGGTGTTGCTCAGCTGACAGTAAGTCTTCCATCAATGGAATGAGAAGAGAAGCAATTTTTGGTGATTCCCCCTCTTCCTTGTACTCCCTCACAGACCCTAAATCTGACCCAGGGGGTTGGGGCATGCTGCAGAACTGATTTAGTGAAGCTTCAGAGGGTAACAGAGGAAGATGGAATCAGTGAAAACTGTTTACCTCCCCAATCAGCTGAGAGAAGCCTTACCAACACTGCTGAATTATATAACCCTTACTCTTGTACTATGATTTTTGTTTCTGGATACAGTGATCTATGATTTATACTTGAGCAAACAGTTCAATAACTTTTTCATTCCTGAGTCTCCCTATTGCCTGAAATATCAGGATGTTGATTATATGATTATGAGCCACCAAAGTAATGTGGTTGTAAAGGACGCTGTTTTTATTCTTTAAGGAGGTGGATGGCACATGTTTAATAGGGATAAGAAATACTTGCAAGATACACAATATACTATTGGAAGATTTTAACTACTGAAGAAGAATAGAACATTTTTCAGAAGGGGCACTTCAAGTTCCCTTACGACTGCTATATGCATACTACCTCTTGCATTATTATTATTATTATTATTATTATTATTATTATTATTATTATTTACATTTAGTAGTTGCTTTTTAAGAAAAGTAAATGCAAAGTGACTTACAATACATACACTTATTTGGGCTCACTTATTTGGCAAAAAGAATCTCAGTGACTAATTGATGTTGCAGAATTTGGCAGGTAGAAACACAGCTATTGAAGTTGCATGGCCGTCAATGACATTTTGGTTGAAAAAATAACATTGAATACAGTTTCTGAAACATCATTTACTGATTATGAGCTGATTATAATTTGATTGTACATGGGTTCCTGTATTGTTTTGCTGTTTAAAGATACACACATAGGAATCTTGGTGAGAAATTCTATTTTTATTTTGTATGCTTCATGGTATTTAGCCAGTTGCCCCTGCTTCTTATTTTAGGTTTCATTACATAGAAGCATTGTATATCAAAGTGACAATTTGTGTTTGGGGCAACATGATGTTTTAGTTGCAATGTCACATCAAAATTTGTTCACACCAGCATATTGAAATTTAAGATAATAAACATTTCTTTGTAGCATGGATCAAAGCAGAATGCTTAAATTCATGGAAAAAATACATTTCAAAAACAATTACTTCTACAAATGGTAGAATGCATACAGATGTCTACATGATGTGCTTCTGTACAGCACAACATAAATTTAATGGTGATTGTATTTCATAACATTGCAATCAGCAACAGTACATGCCAGTGTCACTTACTGTCCACTGTAATATAGCTGTCATATTTTTTTTAGACAAAATATCACCAAGAAAGAATGTACTAGTTTAAAGCAAGTGATCTTTAAAGCAGGTGATCTTCTTTCATGCTTTGAACTGCATCATCAACCTAAAAAAAGGATCTGATTCCATCTGACATAACGTGTGGCACCTTAAATAACTGCAAATAGAATTGGAAAGAAATATATGTAGCAGTCTTGACAAATCATGATTCAAATGGGAAGTTAACAAAGACACGGGAGAGATATAAAAAACTTGGATTTATTTTAATTCTGATCCTTTTAGTGCATATTTCAGATGCAAACTCATCTGACTGTATGAGAAAAACACTTTTAACCCTTCCCTGCTTTGTTTCTATCCTGCAAATCCTTCCCCAGGTTATTTAAAAATATTTGTTTCCCAACTGGAAATGACCACATTAGGGAGGCCTCAGGAAGAATTGTTTGGGCCCAGAAAATTCTTGGGAATGGAATCTGGCCAGCAAGTCAGTTCCTGGGTTCCTCCACTCTCAGTGGAATATTTTGAGAGATAGATGGGGCCCACTTCATAATCACCTGACTCCGCTATAATGTTAGATGATTTCCACTTTGCCAGCTAAGGTATGGTTGACATTGTTACTGACTGGGAACTTCCAAGCTTCCATGACTTCCATAGAAAACTCAGTAGTGCAGTCCTGAAATACATGGATATTGTTTTTTGTAATTAACAACAGGGTTGGACTACCTGTTATATTTTTAAAAAAACCTCTTGCTTGGTGGATGCTTCATCAACATCACACATACAAATTTCACAAGGGCTTGCCAGAGTCTTGCAACAGCTTATCCCTTTGAGTCAGAACCTAATGTCATTACAGCAGCTGCAGCAAGGATATACTAGTGGACTATTGTGAAATCTTACCATGAATAATAAACTTACTTTCTCATTCCAGCCTAAGTACTATTCCAGCATCCAATTCTGTTGGAAGTTGATAGTCAAATGTTTATGCATTGTTTTCAAACTTTTAAATCATAGCCAGTTCTTTCAAACAGCCATAAATGCTTGCATGTCACTGGGTTTTGCTATTCAAGCAGCAAGGAAATGCTCTTGGATAGCAGCTGCAAAGAGCTATTTATTTTATTTAATTAGATATTTATAAACCACACTTTCATTTAAAACATCACATGGTGATATACACACTAAAGGCACATTATTACAACAAAAACATCAAACACATCAGTAAGAGGCGATTGGCAAGGAATAACAGATTTGAAAGACCTACCTGAATAAATATTTTTAGAAAACATCTAGAAATGAGTAGGGATGGCTAACACTACACATACGTCATGTGATAGGACAACTCCCATGCCTTCAGGATATGTGCCAGATGTGATAGAATTGGATGTTCATGCAACTCATGTGTGATATCATGTATCCCTTTCAGAGTTTTGAAGACAATTCCTTTAATAGACAATAAAACACTCAAGGCAGGTTCATAAGGATGTAGGTGACCCTACAGTAGTTTAGGACTTTAAAGGTTAGTGCTAGTACTTTCAATTGAGCTCAGCAACAAATGTGTACATTTGTTGCACAAACTGGTGCAAAGAAAGCATTACAGTAGTCTAGTCTGGATATAAGCAGCCAGGTGTACTTTCTCCAGAAAGGGTTGCAACTGGCAAACCACCTTATATGGATAAAAGGCATTCCAAGAACTACCTGTGCCTCCATATACAACACTGGGTACAGGAGAATCCTCAAGCATTGTAATTGCTTCTTTAGGGAATGTATAGAACTTGTCTACCTAGACCAGTGGTCTTTTTAACCACCTGAAATTCCACGTTCTGCTTTGGCAGAAATGTAGCCAGGAACTGATTGCATAGAACTGATCCATTGCTCTTGCTGACTGTGACCTGCGTATTAACATCACCTATGGAAGAAAAATGAGTCATTGGAATTGAATATATAGTTGGTATGCACATGTAATAGAATGTGGTTCTTTTATAATACTGTCAGAAACAAAAGAATCAGGCTTTCCAAAATAGTGCCAATGTTCTGTTGGTTAGACGTGTTACCAAAAGATGTGCTTCCCTCTCCTAATCACTTCTGCACTGGCCATACAGTAAGTGGGTAAAATATTTGCTGGAGTGGGTGGGTGACTTTGCCATGCACACTCTATGCATTGATTATGCGTACAGCTGCTGTGTTTCTTCTTCCCAGTTGTAATACAGACAAGTGAACAGTGTGTCAGTTAAACATGTGGATATTTTCTACCACCTACATATCTTGGTAGCTAGAGAGAGCCTCCAATGTGTATTTGTTCTACTGAAGGCTAACAAAATCATTTTGTACATGAGTTACATACTATGGTCTAGCTGGCCATGCATTAAATAGCAAATAAAAATGCATCTTGCCACAAAGGACATTTTATATCCATCCATCCATTCATGCATGCACTATGGAAAACACTTACAGAAGATAAAAATGCCTATAATGCTGGAATGAAATGTGAAGTTAGAACATTTAACAAAAAGCTGTAGAAAACTAAAACAACAGTAGAATACTGTCATCTTGGTAGGACAAGACAAGGCTAATGGGCAGAAAAGAGGGCAACCCTTTTTCAAAAAACAATGCTGGCTCATGGTCCAATTGTTGGGATAATTTATTGTCTTCCCAATTGGAGCTGAAGAACTGAGTAAGAGCTGGGGTTGCTAGTGCTTAGTAAGAAATCATGGGTGGAAATGAACAACAAATGCCTGGTATTTTGACTGTGATAAGATCATCTTAAATGCGAGAGTTGAACACTCATCTCATTGTGGAATGGTGATTATTCAACACAGGATTTTAGTCAGTGATTTTACTTCTGTTAATACATTAAGCATGACAGTTGTTGAATAGAAAATGTAGCAATATGCTTCTACATTAAAAGCAAAATTTTAGATAATAATGGTACCAGAAATTGGTAATCCAGAGTAGATTCTAACATTTCCTGAAAAGCATGCTACCATTCCTGAACTGTCAAATTTTGGAGAGTTCATAACTTTCGACAGAAAACATTGTTGGCTTCAGAAGCAGACTTACCCCCTTCAACCCTGAAGCCATCTCTGGGAATGGGCAGCCATCACTGCAGAACCTCTGTGCCACTTGGAATGTGTCTGGTGGCTATTGGCTGAAGGGATATCATCTGTCTCCAAAGCTGGCCTCTGAGCTAGAACAATGTTGCTGAAGCTGGGAGTTTCAAAGCAGGTGCCCCATTGCTGAGCTATGGCCTCTCGCAAAGCAGCTCACCACATAAAAATCAGTAACACATCATATAGGATGTGAAAAACACATCCTATAAAATATAAACTATAATCCATCTCAGCCAAAGCAGCCTTCTGAAACAGTTGTGTTTTAGTTAAATGCCTAAAAGTATAAATGGTCAGAACCTGACTAATCTCCTGATGAAGAATTCTCAGAACTCAGAAACTTGCACACTTACTTTAAGACATTTGGGTTGGCTTAATGACATGGCTACCTTTACTCCAAAGGTACCTTGGGCTGTATTCAACATCCATGTCCCATCAGTGCAAGGATTTCTGATTGCAGAAGGAACTCCTGTCCTCTCCTCCCTCTGTACCTTTCCAAAATACGTTCCAATCTGCTGTTCTATGTAGATTCAGTCAAACATGTATGTATATTTATATTCATTTCTGAGAGTATAATTATGTGGATTTGCAATGCTATTTATTGGCTGTCTTTGAGAAAAGGGCAATGAAGAATAAATAATATGTACCCCTAGAGTGTTTTCAGTAGAATGAAGATCAAAGATTTAGATATTTTCTGGGGACATAAATACAGATTAAAAAACAAGCTGCATTAGGTATTCTTCTTGCCACTTTAATTTTGTCATAAGTAATTATAAATGTAACTGGAAGTTGAAAAGCAATTGCACTGGATAATACAGGAGACATTAATTTTCAGAAAACTTGTCACAATCAAATTTGAGGGATTTGCAAACTTAAAAAAAAGACTTTTAAAATATTTTTTTCCCTTCTCTACACTTTCATTTTATAATAGCAATGACTGCCCGTAGGCAGGGTAATTTTCATGTATTAATGATGGCTTTTCCTGGGTAATGACTGAAGATATTGCCAAGAGCCACCAACCTTCCATGGTTGGCTATTAATCTTCCAGAAATGCCCTGTGACTTGACTGTAATGACTTAATTGTATTCTAACAGTTTGAAACCAGCATAATTCCCCTGCATTTTGTCAGTCATTATATATTCCTGGTAGTGGTACTAGAATTGTTTTCTTCTATCAACAGTGCCTCTTGAAAGAACAACAAAAACCTTTAATACAATGATGTATTTTTAAAATCATGAGAGCATAACCAGGCTGATAAAATCACTGTCATTGCATCTTTTCTTGTAAAACAGATCATTGCCAGTGGTGATAGTGAAGTTGCAAAAATAATCTCCTGCTGTAATGCCATAGTATACATCATTATTCATAGTTACATTGTACAAAGATTTGTACAGGACAGTGAAGAAAAGTACCTCAACTTATTAGTATCATCCAGCATATTAAACCTAAAAGCAGGAAGGTATTTTCAGCATTGTATTTATGATGTCACTGTGAAATGTTGTCTCTGGTGACCATACCCAATGTGTTGTGTAGAGGGGAACATAAATTATTGAGGAATATGGTTTTATTTAAGAAACCTGATCTCTTTAATATACCCCAGAGAAGGCTGTCGGATTATTTGGTCACGGAGTAGATCCTTGCACGTATGGAAACCTTTCTGATTGTACTGAGCTCTAGGGGCAAATTAAAATGTTAAGGGAGCAATAGTACCTCTAGTGGGTACTATCATTCTTCTTTGGGGTAGTTTGGCCATCTTTGGTCCCACCTGGCACTCAGCTCTCACCTGTGGCTCCTGGAAGCTGCCAGCATGCAACAGCAGCCACACCCCGGAATGGTTTTGATTGGCTGGCTAAACCTTCAGTGAGTTAAGGACTTCCTCTGCATGCAAAGATAGGCTTCGGCACATTGAGTGGATGAGACCAATAGTGGGTCCAATGGTCAAGAATGGTCTTGTCTACATATTTTGGCAATGACATCATGCCATTATATTAACATTTGTTTTTGGCATCTGTCTCTCTCAAGAGACAATGAAGTGCCCGTCCAGGGTTGAAGTCAAACTGAAATGTCTTTCCCATGGTGCAAGCCTGGGCAGTGTGTATGGAGGTCCTAGGCTGTCCAGACAACAATAATTTTTCTCTTCCTAGATGGGTTACTTTTCCAGGTTGACATGCCCTGAGTTCATGAATGGTATCACCCAATATTAACTTAAGAACATAACTGGTTGAAACCCAAGGACCGTTTAATCCAGCATCTTGTCTCCCTCAGTAGCCAACCAGATTTACCGTATTTTTTGCTCTATAAGACTCACTTTTTCCCTCCTAAAAAGTAAGGGGAAATGTGTGTGCGTCTTATGGAGCGAATGCAGGCTGCGCAGCTATCCCAGAAGCCAGAACAGCAAGAGGGATTACTGCTTTCACTGCGCAGCAATCCCTCTTGCTGTTCTGGCTTCTGAGATTCAGAATATTTTTTTTCGTGTTTTTCTCCTCCAAAAACTAGGTGCGTCTTATGGTCTGGTGCGTCTTATAGAGCGAAAAATACGGTATCTGAAAAGCCCATAAGTAGAATGTAAAGAATCAGCCCATTCTGATGCAGTTATTCCCTAGATCAATTATATACCCTTTCACTTCGTGCAAAGATGCAGGATACATACCTAGTAATTTACAATGTAAAATTAAAAACATGTAGTGGGAGACCCAATGGGTGCCACCTAAGTAACAGAAGACGTCTGTCTGTAAAACAATGAGGGATGCTTTAAGGGAATACCCACTCCCCCTTGTAGCTGTCCCCCACCAATAATCTCTGGAAATTTCACATTATAGCACAAGTTGCAGGACAAATTAATTTCATATAGTGTGAAATTTACTTTTTGCATTGTGTTGAGGTTAGCTTGTCCTATAACTTGTGGTATAATAGAAATAGCTGAGTGACTAAATGATTGAACAAGTTATTGAGCAATGGGTCACTTAAGTGCTAGCAGCCATTATGCTTATTGAATGTAAATGTATATGAAAGATATCTCTGCATCTTGGAATTACATTAACTGGTGACAGCTTTAGACACATGAGAAATTAGACCAACAAGGTCAGTACATTCTATAATTATGTTATTGTAGTTCCATTTGAAGACCACTGTTTAAATCTGGATCATGCATCAGACTGATCCAATATGACTGCTTTTTAATGGTGTTCTAATATAATAAAGGGGGGGGGGAGTCTCCTTAGAAATAAAAACATAGTAATGATATGAGGTCTTGGAATTCCTTAATAGAGACACACATTGCTTACATGAACAATCAGTTTCCTGGAATCATCCCACATTTTGCTGGCTAAAATGAAAGATGTCAGCTGGACCTTGCGAACATCTGTTTTCAAAGCTCTAAGGAACAAAATTGTTCAGAATGTTCTCAGGTTGTACTACATTAAAGCTACTGATCTTTTTCAGCACTCTCTCACACAGTGACACACAACCCACACAATTTCATTTTAGAATGCCCTCAATAATATTTCACTTTCTTGGTAAAGCTAAACCCTATTTAATGAGAAAAGGAGATGTTTGCATTGGATTCCAACCATTGGAAGAGTGTGTGTGAATAACCCACAGCAAATTGCTAGGTGGCTTCCTTTATTCAACTCACCAGGCCTCTTCCTCTGGTCTTGGCACAACCCACAAAGCATGACACCTCTGCCACATAGCCTCCCCACTACAGTGGTACATCTGGTTACATACTTAATTCGTTCTGGAGGTCCGTTCTTAACCAGAAACTGTTCTTAACCTGAAGCACCACTTTAGCTAATGGGGCCTCCCGCTGCTGCCACGCCCCCACCGTGCAATTTCTGTTCTCATCCTGAAGCAAAGTTCTTAACCCGAGGTACTATTTCTGGGTTAGGGGAGTCTGTAACTTGAACCGTATGTAACCCGAGGTACCACTGTACTTATCTGAGGAGGATGGCCCAGTGGTCAGAGGTTTCAAGACACATAGCTCCAAGTGAGCAACTTGCTTCATCAGAAGTTAGGAGACTTTTAAAGTATGTATTCAGACATCACTCTCTTCAGAGTCTTAAAGGGTCAACCTCTGCCTCCCACTCCATTCCATAGGCTCTTCCCTGGTATTCTCCCTGCACTGTTGCACCAAGTGATGTGTGGTTAGAAGCACCTAGTTTCTCAGACTTAGGGGAAGTTGGCCATGTGAGTACAGACTACAGGTCCTGGTAGCCCAGGACATTCTTCTGGGGGCTCCTTTGGACAGACTTGTGTGCCGTGTTACCCTGATCTCCAGCAGACAGCTCAGGGCCCTGAACTTGATCATGCTGCTTAGCTGGTGCCTCTGCAGTTTCTGGCTCTGTGTCTGGATTGCTGCTGGATTCAGGGGTCATGCCACTGACTATCTGAGTAATTTTCTCAGTGTTTAGCTGAGAAAGAAATTGCTAGATGCAGTACAGCCTGTCAATAAGGAGGAAAACCTTTAGCAATTCCCCAAGCCTTAGAACATAGGAGAAATCGATTTGTTCCCCCCCTCCTCACCCCCAATCTGGCATTTTGTAGCAGATAAGGAGATAAAATCCTGATTTTCACTGGGCCCCATGGTTATAAGTTCTAATTATTAACTCCTATTCTCTTAGCTTCACAGTAATATTAGACTTGAGAAAGGAAATGAAGGAGGGATTGGTACTAACCTTGTGAGTCAGCTCCCAGGGGTGTGTTCTTTTAAGCTAATAAACAAATTGTAAATTTCAGCTTATATAATGTGTCCAGGAAACTATAAATTAAATAATTGTACAAGTGTCCTAGATAATGCATCTGGAGTTGGTTACTACACTCACATCCTACCAAGAGCAAGCACATCATGAGATATTGGAAATCTGATAACATTGCAAGCCTTTGCGCGCCATGCATTCTCATCTGGAACAGAGTTTCCTGTAGTATTGCTGATATGCCAGATAAAATAAATGGGTGTCCAAAATCAACCTCCATTATTACTGCTCTCTTTTAGTTCCTGTCAGTGCTGTGATTTGTTGCTAAATGTAACTGTACATAAAACAGCAGGAGAAGCTCAGGGTTTCTTCCTCTTCCTCTGCAGTTTTGCATTGATGCTGAGTTCACTTTTAGACAAAAAAGAAAAACGAATGTGGCTTACATAGCTTCTTAGTAAAGAGAATGTGGTTAATTCTGCTTTTCTGCTATGGTTAGGTGTACAATTTTTTATTCAATAGGACGGACTTCCAAGTAGCTATTCACTTTCAAGTTTCTCGCTTGGGGATGACATTGTTATTTCTCTTTTCATCCTCCTGATGTTAATATTCCTGTACTGGGCTTCTACACAATAATAAGCACTAGAATTCCCCACCCCCACCCCCCATCTCATTGGTAACAGCAAAAAATAAGTACAGCAAACAATATAGGCTGTAGAATTAAGTGTATTAAAAAGATTCTGTTAGGTCCTCCACATTATACTCTTACAGAAATAATTATGAAAAATATACTCTAGGGAAGGAGCATTGCTCAATAGTAAGGCACCTGCTTTGCATGCAAAAGTTGCCAGGTTCAATCTCTGACATCTCCAGGTAGGGCTGGGGAAGTTTTCTTCCTGAAACCATGAAGATAATCTGTCAGAGCTATTGAAGCAGATTCTGTTACATAGCCAGGGCAAACCCTAGACTGAAAAGGGCCAAGAAAAACCATTTTATTCAGGAAAGCTTAGAATTGTTCAGCCACAACATGCTAAAGTATAACTAATTCACATTTATAGTATAAAAATACTCCTTGTTTCTTCTGAATGTCATTCAGTGACTGTATTCAGACGTAGTGCCAAACCATGGCAGATTAATGCAATGGGGCTTCCCAAAGCAGGATATCAAACAACAGTTTGAAGTTAATTTGCCTAGCTGTGGTTTGTGGTTATGTTTGAATTCACAAGATACTTCTAAGCATCCGAGCTTTAGCTCTGCCTCAGTAGGCTTCTGCCCTATGAAGATGGATGTTGTTCCACTTTGAGAAGCTACTGCCCTTCAGAGACAGAAACGAAGTTATGAGGCTGAGTTGCTGAACAGATAGACAATAAAAGCAGACAAGCGGCTATAAACTATGGTTAGCCTGCTGTGTATGTGCAACCATTGTGTGGATTACTAACTGTAGCTAATACAAACCATGGTTTGTATGATGGCTGAATTGAGTCAGTTCTTTTGTGAGTTTGAGGGAGCTATTGTGATCCTTGGGACCCTTCAAAGTGTATGAAAGTTATGTACCAGTTAAGAGAGAGATTGAGAAATCAAATAAACCAAATTAACATAATTTACATGCTCTCATGTTTTCATTGTTTTGCAAGAAGGATTATGATGTTCTTGTGTTTGTGTAGTCTGACTGTGTTTGAACCTTGTTTTGAAATAAAGGAACAGCAGCTGTAGCCTTGGGTATCTTTTGAGAGTAGGTGTGGTTCATACCCACCATCCCAGCAGGATGGCTTTGTTTTATTTGAAATGAACTTGGCTGCCTTAACTGAACTTGAATGAACACAGAAAAAGTACAAATCTTCCTTTGAGATCTTCTTGTTCTTTCTTCCTAGAACAGTAAGCCAAAAAGGAAGGTCTTCAGCTCTAATGGTGTCAGACATGAAAAACAGCCCTCATGAGGAGGCTGTATTTTCTTGCTTCAAAACATTAGCTGGAAGGATAGATGTTCCTAATGCCACTGTTCTGAGCAACATAAGGACAAGATAATCCTTAAATTCAAGTAGCCCAGCAAGATAATAGATGAAGCAATACTTAAAGATGTGTATTTTGACAGCACTAAAGTGTTGTTTATGACCAATTGCACACAGATTTAACAATTTAAAATCACAGTCCTTCCAGTGATGACTTGCTAGGATTTTGTATTATATGAATTTTATACTATGTGAAACAACTCAGATGGGGAAGGCTTCTAAATGCTTTTGTAGGTTAATATCGTCCTCATTCTGCTCCAGATGTCACCATCTGTTGTTTAAAGATAAACAGCGTGGAACTATTACCTGAGAGGAAGCAAACTATTTTCTAATACTTCTGCGAAATCCATGCTGAACACAAAATTCACTATTGATCATCAGGAGAACCATGTTACATAGATGGAAATGTAACTAAGTAATTGTAACTTGCCATTTTCTTAACCTCCTATTCCACTGTTGGTGGTGTGTTGCAAAGCCAGATTTATTAAGTCCTGGGTGAGCCACCAAGCATAGTTGGTAGGTTGCAATTTATTAGTTGGGAGACAGGTTCTGCAGGCCTGATCTAATGTAGCAGTGTGAGCTGCTTTTGGAGTCAATATACTGTACTGGGTTAGAATTATTGATTTGGCCCGCTATATGTTCACAATAAAATCACTCAGAGTGTTTGGCTATATGGGATTATTTCCTCCACTTTTTGCCTGTTTTGTAGTTGGGGGAAAAGGTTGAAACCCCCCCCCCCCGTCAGCTGTTTGACTGGGAAGGGTAAGCCTCGGAAATCAGAAAGACTCATGTGACTTCCTCTCTACTGAAATGTTTTTCTGAGCTGTGTGGAAGATGTTTATGGTAAAGCAGCTTCTGTATGGCTAGGTGAACATTTAAAGGATTGCCTGATTCCACATGTAGCTGGTCCACCAAACAATATACAGCCAGTTTCAGGCTCATTCTGTTTTCTGTATTCTGCTATTCTAAATCCGTTGCATTATTTCAGTGACTACGTTCCATGTACATGTATGATTTAAGTAGAACTGGCATGCATTAAAACTGGAGACCCAATATCTGTCATATTCCAGTGCTATGAATGTTACCTGCAGAGAAATACACTTTAACTGCAGTTACCCAGCAGGTCAGTACTTACAACAATTTAAATGTAAGGGGAAATGGGTGGAAATCCCACTGTATTTTAGTGACCTGTTGCCTTTTAAATTTGGTTTTAGTTCAGATGTAATATTCAAGACATCATTGGCTGTAATTGCAACTACTCTATGCTTTTCAAAATGTAGTTTATGAAACACAGCACCTCCCCTGACAATAGTCTTACTCTTTCTTTTATAAGTATGTCTTCCACTGAAGAAAAATTACTGTTGACATTTTTCACATAAAGCCAACTTGCCCTTTAAATCTTATCCAGGTGGAGATAAGAACTTTATCCTCAAATTTAAAGCCCTGCACACAAGTGCGCACATACACACAGAGCGAGAGAATGCCTGGGATATAATAGACAACAAACGTGAGCATAGGACTACTTTTGCAAACCTACTTTTTGTTTCAAACAGAAACAGAAAAAAAAAATCTGAAGGGATCAACATATTCCCCCCTCTTCCTTCCCCCAAAATGAACAGTTCACACATGGTAGCTTTAAAGTGGTTTGAAAATACCCTTTTGCTTTCCCACTGTGCCCTCCTTGCATACATAGATGCCATGATTCATTCTGCTTGAAACTGTTCATTGCCTGTAAAAAAATAATCTGTAACGTTAATTTAAAACTAACCAAAGGACAACATTGTCAGCAAAAGCTGAAACTGGCTTAGACTGAGTTAAAGTAATAAGGCCAGTGTTACATGCTCTACCTGACTGCAGCTCAGTTCTGACACCTCTCAGGTGGGCACCATTGCCATCTCAGAGAATGAAGGAGGTGTTTATAGTGTGTTCTGGCACCTCTTTGAGCTGCCATGATATTTTCAAAAGAGTTTAATGGTGTAGAAGATATGATCGTGTAAATGAAATTGTGGACCTGAATCCACTGCATCTGTGAAAGTGGTGTAAGTGGTGTGCCTACAAAAACAGTTTTCAGGTTACGGAACATGAACTGAAAACTATTTTAGGAGACATGTTTCCCTTTTCGATGACAGTTCTATAAAAGTGAAAATCCCCCATGACTCACAGTACTCCTAAACACCTTTGGGAAGAAGATGTCAAAAGGATACCAGGCATTGCTGCACTTGAACTCCTAAAGAAAGGTGCTACATTGATCTCATTGGCCTTGAAAGAATCTGGTGTTTGAAAGTGATTGCATTGTAACTTTTCTTGCAAGTTGGAACCTATAAGGCGTACAAAGCGGGGAGATGGACTTTGTTGGCAGTCAGGAATAAGCTCCTAGCTACTGCTGTTGCTTATCAAAGCAGCAGTTCGTAAAAGCTGACCAATTAACAGATATTGTGTCTCCCATGCACAGAATCCTCCAAACATCTTCAGTAATAGCACAGTGTTCAGTAAGTATGGGGAACAATGACACATCAGCATGTTTTCTAGGGCTTGGTCCTGTTCTCATTTTCAACCAGTTATGGAAGTCTTTACACACAATATCATTTGACAGAAGTGACATCCTTCTACACAAGGGGTGACAAGATGGCCCCTGCCTCCTCCCAGCTGTAGAGTGGCTGAGGGCGCCCGCAGTCCGTATAGGTGCCACTCACGCGCCGTCTGCACGGGCTGCTGCTCTCACGCGCTATCTGTACGGGCATCCGTAGGGGCTGCTGCTCTCGCCCGCTGTCCGTATGGGCTGCCATTCACGCGGCAGCCTGTACAGTCACCATGCAAATGGTAGCCCGTACAGACTGCGCATGTGTGGCATTCTGTATGAAGTGTGCACGTATGGGATGCCGCACATGCGCAGTCTGTACGGGTTGCCACACATGCGCAGTCCATATAGGCTACGCCATCTGGGTGCGGGAGAGGGTTCCAGGCACTCCTGTCTTCCACTGCCTCCCGCAGTTTGGTCAAACTCACGTTGGTAGCTTGAAGAACACTGTCCATCCATCTTGTCCTCTATCGTCCCCATCTCCTTGTGCCCTCAATCTTTCCCAACATCAGAGTCTTTTCCAGGGAGTCTTCTCATCTCATGAGGTGGCCAAAGAACTGGAGCCTCAACTTCAGGATCTGTCCTTCCAGTGAGCACTCAGGGCTGATTTCCTTCAGAATGGATAGGTTTGATCATCTTGCAGTCCGTGGGACTCTCAAGAGACTCTTGAGAGTCCCATGCAAAACCTACATTTATTTTAATCTCATCAGAAAGTGACATTGCATGTGTTGGATACTGATCCACAAATATTTATCTGTAGCCCCCCCCCCCCGAATACTTATTTCATATGGTGATTTCAGCTTCTTGTTAAAATCCTAGCTAAACATCAATAGGCTAACCAGCTTTTCTAGAACAAGGCCTTGTCTCAGTTTTCCATTCAAACAACTGACCAGTTTACAATTGCCTGTGGTGGTGGCCATTCTTCCTCATTTTCTGCAGTTTTGTTGTTGTTCACATCTCCCTCTTTCCATCCTTGGAAATTTCAAGTTTTTTTCTTCTCATAATTGTGTTTTAATGATGGTTTTATTTTATTTTTATTTTTTATTTTTGTAAACCATATTGAATAATTCATTGGGGTGGGGAGAGTGGAATGTAATTTTTTGAGCAAATAAATAAATACACATATTTAAAGGGCACTTGTCTGTAATTACAGAAGCACAATTCCCCCTAGAATTAAACCATAGATTTCTTTGCATTCAGGACTCAAGTTTCAGGACGGGTTCTAACAACCTTTATGTAGTCACATCCGAGTGGTAAAAAAATGAGATTGCCTTTCACATTTTCAGTGCATTTTAGTTGGTGGAGTCAGGCTTCCAGTTCATATTAGTGATTGTGAGTGGAGAATCAGTAAAATTTGGACAAAAACATTCAAAACCTCATTGCCCAGAATAAAATCATGCTTATTTTTACAATTGTGAAACCGTATCTTCAAATATCATGAAATAAGATTGTAAAGCATTTATATTCAGATTGCATATTTTTGAAGAGGTTAAAAAACAAACACCTAGTTTGTTGGCTTCGGGTGCAGTGAAAAGAGTCTGACGTTTACATTGACTTACTCAGCTTTTTGATGTTTGCAATCAGTAGGATCCTTTCAGGGTCCATATTTCAGCCATCAATCACAATGCTATGGGCATCTGTCCAAGGCTGTATTTAATCAGCCTTTTTTTCCCCTTGCATGGAGCTCAGCTGCTAGGTAAAGGACTCAGCCTGGCTGACAAAGTTTAAGGGAATAATTGGGAATATAAAGAGATTTGTTGCAAGTTGAACTGGCTTCTTTCACGAATGGTTGTTTTTAATTGTTACATAGTTGGGCTTTCTTTCCCTGATTATTTTGTGATGGTTTCTTTTTGATTTGGGGTGGGGGTTGTCTAAAATATCAGATTTGGCACTGACACAAAATCTGTGCACATACAGTGTTTTATTAATTTATCCTCTCTCCTATGGCCAGGATTCAAGACTGATTCTTATGTGTAGGTTCAATAAACCTGATTAATTTTGGAATCTGACACTTGAAACCACATTCTGGTATTGTAATTCATTACTCACCATACAGTGGTCATCAGTTTGAGGCTTCTTGTGTGAGCTGTTGCTCATAATGTTTTTGGTTTTTGTTTCCAGGAATCAGCACTGCCTTCTGAACCCTTGCAAGTCCCCTGCAGGGTGAATTAGTATTTTTGATTTACAGTTCATAGGATTATAGTAAGAAACTAGAAAGGACAATGGTATGCATAAACCAGGCATGTCCAACTCCCAAAAGACTGCGATCTACTCCAACTATAAAAATAGTGGCAGTGATCTACCCATTGGATTGACCAAAGTTGTTGAGCTTTTTATTTTTTTTGGGGGGGGTGATTGATCAATCAAGATCACACGATCAACCATGATTGACCGGGGACACCCCACGATTGACCAGTTGATCACGATCGACCTGTTCGATGGCCCTGGCATAAACTATCTCCACGGATAACTATAAATACCCATTTGAGGAATGCTGTCAATACATTAATGTGTATTTTGCATTCACTGTGATATGAATGCTGTTAGTATGGTTTTAATATTTGTAATTTAAGCACAGCCCCAATTCAGACAATGCTCCGAGTCCAAACCATAGTTAGGAAGGTTGTAAATAAGCTCTGGTTTCACATATTTCCTCTATTTGTTACTCAGCATTAACTGTAGCATGCTGTGACATCCCCAACTAAGGTTGCCATACGTTTGGTAAAAGCCGGATATGTCCTCTTTTGGGGGCCCAACATACCCATCTGGGCAGATTTTTACATTTTAAAGGAAATGTCTGGGTTTGGGGGGAGGGGGTTTAAGGGGCTCAGGCTCAGGCTCAGGCTCAGGCTCTGCACTCTGCAGCCACTGCCAGCCTGAGCCAGGGAAATAGGTGTGCGGGTGTGGCAGCAGCCCCACAGTTCCCCAGTTCAGGATGGCAACGACTTGGGCTGTATTTTTTCTTGCTCTTCAAGATATGGCAACCCTATAATAGTAAGCTCTTTCCATTTTGAGTGAGGATCCAAAATCCTGGGTTCCTAATTCTAGTTCTGAGTTCTGCATGATGTTTAGCAGCAGGCAGAAAATTTAGGGAAATATGCAGTAGAAAGGGAGGAAGGAGTGCTTCAGTGTAGGGCTTGCCCCCCCCCCTTTTATAGCCCATCATGCTTTCTCAGGTCTTGTGTGTCTTTATTCTGAGGAAAGTATAGACTTGGCACCAACGGTATTTTGTTTTTGCTTTGAACAGCTAGTCTTGAAGAATAGTATGTAACTGAAAGCCTGCTCCTAGAATTTTCCCTTGAATTACTAGTGGGTATTTGCCACCAGAAAATAACAGGAGATTATGGACTGCGAATTTGAATATTCCTCTTAAAACTTGTGGCTGTGTAAGTGCTTAATGGATGTGAAGAGAATGAAGAAAGAGTGTTTTTGTGTGTGCATGTATTCTACCGTGGAAGTTGTTTTGAACAGAGAGTACTTTACCTTCTTCAAGGATGGTGACATGATATCAAATCAGAATTTATCTTATGTGTTTTGTATATATATTTCACATGAAATATTATCATTACTTGGAGTTTAGATTTGAATTATGAGTACTTTATTTTACAAGAAGTACACTGTCATTCCTTATTGGTTTCAAAATAGAAGCTCAATGAATTTTTAAATTCAACACTGCATTATGCCGTTGAAGGAGGCATTCAAGCAACTGTCAGATATTCAGCAAATATACCTTTCTTTTATTTCATCAGACTTTAAAAAAACTAATAGTAGTTCGAATTCCACTTATAGTTTTTAACAATGGATCAATGCCATATTGGAAATGTACCAACCAGAGTTTTAACAGGGATTTGTTTTGTGCTTGATCTGTTCAACATTATCATTAATTACTTCAATGAAGGAGTGGAGAACATACTCATCAAATATACAGACAACCCCATATGGAAAGGATTTCATATATTTTAGTAGATTGGTCTGGGGTGAAGATATTGTAGGTCTGGGCTGAAAACATTTGAAATTTAATACAACAGTATAGTACACAGAAAATAAAAAGATTGAAGGCATATGTCATAAAGGTGTCACATATGAGGTTTAGTGATAGCAGAATTATCCATGATGCTTAGCTTGAGCATTATGTTCCAACTAGTTGAAGCTTCATTTTTCAACAAATTAACTAACTGGTAAACATTAAGTGGCCCTGAATGTTGAAGGGCACCTTTTTTAAAAATCTTAGCAATGGCATTTTGTATAACATTGACTTGTTATAATTCTTGCAATAACCCTGTAAAATGGGGCAGTATTATTATTTTAGTATTGTAAATGTGGGCTGGGGCAGAGAGAGGTAAGAACTTCTATAACCCTACATAGCCTGTGTAATCTTGGGCCTAATTCAAGGTGCTAGAAATGGCCTGTAAAGCCCTGAATTGTTGGGGCCAAGTACCGGTATCTGCAAGAATACCTCCTTGAAAGCAGCCAACTTAGACTTCATGTAGGAGGGGCTTTTCTTGTGGTCCCCATAGGGCAACCCTTAACCTTGGTTATCCCTGCCAATTAATAAACCAACAAATGGGTTGGTTGATGCAGAAGACACAACTAATGCCTGTGCCCAAACCTGCTGACATGTGTAATCAATAAAATTGTGGCTTCTTTAATCCCGAAATGGCAGTCCTGTGTTTACTGCAACTTCCCAAGCCCTGGTTCTCCATTCACGGCTTCAACTACAATGAATGCTCTATATTTATTATTTCTGCTGACCTTTTCCTTGAAGAACATGGAAAATAAAATTTAAAAACCCTACCCAATTGAGTTTGTACACTGATAGATGGAATAAGATAGAATGTATCTTGGGGATACCTGAACTCCTTTAAATAAAAGTGATAGTATTAAAAAAAAGTCCAGCATTTATTAAGTTTATTTTATAATGATTTTTAAAATCCATTTAGAAACAACAAAAATTAAAATCCATAATTGAAACAACAAAGTATTTAGGACTCATTACAGCTAACCAAAAGCTTTTGTATGAATTAAGAAATTGGGATGTATTTTGTTCATGGTTCTCTTCAGTAGGTTCTCATGCTCTTGTCAGCTGGTGAAATGGCAGAATGACTTCTGTGATACCACTTGGTTGAGGCAATATATTTGGAAACAATTTGCCAACCAGTGTTTGCTTTTGAGAACAGCAGGATAGACAGCCAAGCAAAAACAGGCTTACAAAAAGTCTCAGGAAAATCCCCCAATCCCCCAAAATATGTTTCTGGTGTTTTGGGTTTTTTTAACAGAAAATAATTTCTCTGAATGCACAATCTGTCATATTCTAATGAGTGCTGGATTGTTTATCAGTTTGCTCTGGTTTTAATTAGAAGCAGTAACAACTCAATTTAGAAGTAGCAACCATTCATTGCAATAATAATGGATTGTATCCAGATTTCACTCCCGCCAGGGGGAACATGCTTTGGGAAGAGTTCTGCTCAGGGGGTGCTTTTGATGTCAGAAGGGAAGGCTGCAGCCCCCAGTGTCACTTCCCACAATTGTTCTGCTGAGTAAGAGAATCCCCCAGAATGTTGTAGGAGATGGCACTGGGGAAGGAGCTGAAACAGGAGGGCAAATTGATCAGTCCATGGACAGAAGGAGCCTCTTTATTTTAAGGTAGCTCTATTAGATTTTGTTTATATGTGTACATTTCATATAAACAGCTATATATCAAGAGAAGAAATAACAACCATTAAAAAGTCAAAGACAACAGTACAAAATGCACAATATTCCATAGGTTATGAAGTATTGGGGGGGGGCAAAAACAGTAACACTGAGTCCTTTCAGAATGAGTTCTTGGTTAATGAAGGACTGAGACCTGCTCCTGAGGCATTGATAAAGGGTATAAAATGAACTAAGTAGCCTCAGAGATCCCTGAGATTTTTGGGCGTTTTTTATTGCTTTTCTGAAAGAACAGTTTGCCAGATATGATTTTACCAGAGATGATGAAGTCTGGACCTGTTCCAATATCCTTATGATGTATTCTGAAGGATGAATAGATAGTGTAGATAGTGGGCATATCATATAGATCATTCAATAGCCTTATGCGCTTACTATGCCAAACTCCTTTTGTAATCATATAATGATGTCTTTCCACTTGCACAACAGAAACCTGCTTCCCTCCAGCCTGTTAAGCTCACCTACAACTGCTCCCTAGCCCCTTATAGTAGATTTTGAGGGCACATGGAGGATTGCGGAAGGGAGGGAAAGTCCACTCAAACTATTCCTGGATCTCACCTGTGGCTCAACCTAGCTGCGCATGTAGGAAAAAGCAAATTAATGTGCAACTAGCCAATTGGCATAATAATTGCATTCTGCAGGTGAGAGTTTACTGTGGATCTTATCATATCAGGCAATCTGTTTTGCACAATATAAGACTAGGGCTTTAGTGTTGTGACACCTACACTTTGAAATTCTGTTCCCTTGAATATTAGACTGGTCCCACATCTGTTTTCTTTTTGGCACCTACTGAAGTTCTTTTTTCAGCAAACTGAAGTCTTTCCTAGTCTGAGTCTATTTGGATATATTTCTATTATTTTATCAATCGTTGTTTACTGCCCTGGTCTACACTGAGAGGAAGGGCTGGAAATAATTGTATAAACAAATACACTATGGAAGGGTAATTTCTTTGTGTTCAGTGGGTAAAATTTATACTACAAAACATTTAGAAAACAATTTCACAATCATGATTTTTAAAATTATTAACAATCTCACATTTCCTTGGCACTACAATGGCTGACCCCCAAAATTAGCAAATTTCCAAGATTTAGTACAAAACAATAGCTGGCATAGGCAGGGAGTTTAAATTGTGAAAGAAAATAATAAAAAAGAAAGTATTTATATAGATAGATTCACTGTCTAAAAAACTCAGCATTTCTGCTCAGAAGAAAATATTCATGTAGCAGGAGATCAGACATTCCTAGGGGGAGGAGGGAAGGTGGAGAGTACGTATTTTTTTTCACTTGAATTTTTTTCACTTGAATAATATTTTTTTTTAATAATATTTTATTAAGATTTTCACATAAGAAAAAAAGAAAAATACAAAAGTAATAAAGAAAAACAATTAAAAACAATTCAATTTTCATAATATATCTTGCCTTTGCTTGCTTCCCGGACCTCCCCACACCTCCCCTCTTTGTATTCCAGTTCAATTATTTATTCAGCAAATCCTTTCCCGCTGCCTTATCCTTATCCGAATCTTAATATGTTATGCCTTTAGCTTTCCATCTGTTAACATTCCATTTCTCCCTATTCCTTCATACCGTTGTTACTAAAAACCCCTTAACCTCAATCCAACATCATTCTAACATTCATTAATTTTACAATATTTCTGTAAGTAGTCTTTAAATTTCTTCCAATCTTCCTCCACCAACTCTTCTCCCTGGTTTCGGATTCTGCCGGTCATTTCCGCCAATTCCATATAGTCCATCCCCTTCATCTGCCATTCTTCCAAGATGGTTAATTCTTGTGTCTTCCAATACTTTGCGATGAGTATTCTTGCTGCTGTTGTAGCGTACATAAAAAAAGTTCTATCCTTCTTTAACACCAAATGGCCAGTCATGCCCAGGAGAAAGGCTTTTCACTTGAATAATACACAACATGAAACATTTTCTTTATATTCTCAGAAATTATAGCCATGACCTAATCCTTAGTCACCAAGACAGTGACAAAAGAGCTTAAGCTCAGCGCAACTAACCTATTCTTAAAAATGCAGACTATCTAAAAATATATATTGGATAAGAAATGAGGAATTATATAATTAGAACTGAATAAAAGCCGGAAGAAGCATCAAATAGCAGGGATTTCATAACTAGCTGAGAAGTGATAAAATCATCAATTGTTAACTGAAACAAATTGTACAGTGATTTTGATATGCATTTTAATCATTTAAAGATGCTAAGGCAATATTACCACCACTATTAACCCACTCGTGGATGTAACCATCCTAGTAACAGGGCAATGACAGTAATATTATTCAATGTTATTGCTTTTTTTAAATACTTCTATACCTTAGAAAACTATTAACAAAATCAAGGTGATTATCATACATTAGAATTTAACTGTTGTTAGGGAAGAACAGTAAAATATGACTTTTAAAAATATCATATTTTATAAAATAATATAGTAGACAGTGAAATACTTGAAATCTAAACATGCACATTCTAGCCCAGCAATCCACTTTGAAAGTGTGCTATATTCAATGTTGCATGAACAGACTTCTGCTCTAGAGAGTTCCCCAAAATCTCTGCAGCAGACTTTGTGGATGCATGGGGGCACTATGGGGGTGGAAATCTGTTCCTCCAGTGGAGTGTGTTATCCTCTTTGAAAGACATTAATGGATTTCATCCATGGAGTTTCTTCTCTGATTTCCCTATTGAACATAAGGATCAGCTCCTCATTCTTGCTACTACCAATCAATTGAATCAGTAATTTCATTAATTCAGGTAGAGAACTTTTTATTTATTTTATTTATTACATCTATATACTGCTCTTTATCCGAGGATCACAGCATGGTTTACAGTATAACTTTGTATCAGGGTGTTAACTTGAAAAGAGATGTTTCATTGAATCACTGTAGCTCACTTGCTAGGACCAATTGAACTCGTTCACTGTCTTGAGCATCTTTCCGCAATGTACCTGCTTGCTGCTTATTAAATGATGAACTCTAGATTTAGCTCACTTTGGTAGATGTATAGGGGATAGTGAATGGATACACCTGTCTTTGGACAAGGACACTGTACTAAATGACCTTTCAGCACCATCCAACTCCATTTTCTATTGTTCTGGAAAGGGATACAAGCTTGAAGCAGATTTATGAACTGAAACTTTAGTTGATTGATCAATGGGGATGATATAGTAGGCAATACTGAGAGTTAAGGGGAAAGCACTCATTTTTGCAGGCGATTTGGCTCTGGTGTGTTATGATAAAAGATGACACAGCTTCCTTTTAGTTTGCAACTCCTTGTTTAATTAATCAAAAAGGCACATATCTAGGTACTGGTAAAATGCAAATATGCTTATATTTAATATTTAATTAAACTGAATATTTGATTGAATGAACTTATTAGAGTGTAGATTAATTCTTCATCCATTTGACACCTCTAATTCTATAAAACCAACAGAACTTACTCTAATGTGTTTAGTATTTGGATATCCCATACTGGAGGGGAGTTAAAAATTGTCCTGACCATATCTGCAAGTTTCTGAAAAGCGTGACTTTCATTTTTAAAATATATGCAATTTATATTGAATAAATAAATTGGGGAAAAAATCCTAATTTGCATGATTACTTGCAAAGCTCTAAAGCAACTTATGTTGTTTTCAGTGTTCACAACACTATGAAATCTCACTTGTAGTTCAGTTTTGTAGAACAACCTCATTATGAATTTGATATTATTTCCATAATATATCCATTGTTTTCTTGCAGCATGCATTGTTACATCTACATATGGGCTTGCAACAAGCTACATCTGTCCCTGATACATGATACAAGAGAAATATTCCAGGAATGCTCTGACCACTGCTAAGCTACAGTGTATAGATACATAATGTTCCCCATGGAGCTACTACTGGAGAAGGAAATGTATTCTTAATCAAGCGACTTGCAAACCTTTTTATGCTGTAGGAAAAAAGGTCTCCCAAATATACTTTATAGGAATTCCAGGAGATGGAGGTCAACCTTGCCAGTGTTAAGGAAGAAACCGCTGCCTACAGCTGTTTAAAACAGAACGGAACTAGATTGTGAAGGCTATAAGCTTTCAGGGGGAGAATGCATGTTGATGTTTATATTCTTGTTTAGATACAGCTTTAGACTGAGAACCTTAAGATTTCCTGACAATATCTGTAGGCTTACTCACTCTCATTCTTTGTATTTTGCTATGTTGCTACTTCACAGCAAAATCTGTGACAGATTTTATTTATGAGAGAGAAATAGGAAAAGCAAGTTAAATATAGGAAATGAACTTTAATTGCGCAGTGTGTCAACATCTGGATTGTCGTTTACTCCAGGAAAACTTGACGTGGCATATCTTCCAAAGAAATACTATTTTTCCCTTAGTCTTTTGGCTTTCGTTGCGATTGTTTGTTTTTAAATGTGCTGGCTTACTGAGTTCAAAATTATGGTGACTCATTCAGGACCAGAACTGAATAATGGAGACACAATAAAAGCCCTCATCTGTGTCTGAAAGCCAACTTGGATAATTAGATCAAGAGTGTTCCTTCAGCCACATGTTGATGCACTGAGGCAGGGTTAGGTTAAATTAGCAGTGCTGGAAAAGCTGATCAACTTGGTTTATACATGAGCTGCAAAGTCTGCCCTTTCATTGGACTGTTACTTCTTCAGTTGACTGTGTAGAAGAGTTGTTCCTAACATGGTGCCCTCCAGATGTATTGAACTACAACTCCCACCATCCATAGCCAACATGGGCAACGGTCAGGGAGTTCATAAGCCAAAACATCTGTGGGGAAAGCAGGTTGTGGAAATGCAGCTGTTGAATAGCCAGTAAAAATGTCCCTTCAGAAGCTGTTTCAGATTCTACATGCTGTTCTTTCCCAACACTTATTTCTATTTTTGTTTGAGCTAATCAAACAAATGGACAGCTGAACAGGAATCTAAACCGACTTAAAATTTAAGATGTCAGTTACAGTTCTGCTGAAGACCAGCCCCAAAAAGGTGGGAAGTGTGTTTTGCTTAAATTTTCAGAAGGTACAAGCAGCCCATGAATGTCATGACGTTTAAGCAACATGTGGCCAAATGGATCTGTTTGGCACCATGACGTTATTAGGTTCACAGTTCGATCCCTGATTGGTTGGGATTTTGAAGAGGGAGAAGATCCTGCAAATGTGCCAGAGCAGCAGTAGACCACATCTGTGAACAGGCATGTAAAAGCACTAATTACCCAAAAGGAAGAAGGCTGTGAGAGCCACACTGTGAAGCCTGTGGAAATGCTTTTTAATTTATATGGATGTATAAGGATGACTGGATAAGAACTGAAACATAATTCTCAACAAGTATTTAAACACTTGAAAGTTAATTAAAAGTGCCAAATGCCTGGCTACCACATGTAGCCTTCTACACAAATATGCTTGGGTTTGTCTGTGTTTGAATGGAAGAAGTGGTGAGTGAATCTTAAGCAGCAAAATTATATTGTAGTGAATTCCTAGATCTGAAGAATGCTAAAATGAATCTGCTTCACATTGGTTGCAAATACTTAAATACTGCACATGTGCTCATCCAGGCATGCCAACAAGATTTTCTAGGCTCCGTACATTATGTGTGGATTGTGGGGAGGAGAATATATTGGCAAGAGCTGTTTCTTATGTGCCTATATTGATTTAACCTAGTCTGCCTCACAGGGTGATATTCTTAATAGTTATTTGATTTATTACCTGCCCTCCATTGTAAAGTCTCGAGGTGGATTACAATAACGTAAAATGTATTATTAAAAATAGTTTTAAAACAAATTACAGTTACAATAATAGAGTGGGACCTATTAATAGGGTGGACCCTATTGTAAGTATAAATGTGGTATGGGTGTGTGAAGGATAATGTGGGCTGATATAACAGTGGGAATAAGCTTACTTTAACTGTGGGTACCTCATACAGTGGTACCTCAGGTTACAAACACTTCGGGTTACAGACTCCGCTAACCCAGAAGTGGTACCTCGGGTTAAGAACTTTGCCCCAGGATGAGAACAGAAATCACATGGTGGCGGTGCGGCAGCGGCCCCATTAGCTAAAGTGGTACCTCAGGGTAAGAATGGTTTCAGGTTAAGAGTGGACCTCCGGAATGAATTAAGTACGTAACCAGAGGTACCACTGTACATCTAAATTATGCAATAATCAGGCCAGATTCATGTTAACTGAAACTTTGAAATGATAGGGTCCCATTTCCTTCTACATCTTCACAGCAGCCATATGAAGTAAGTTAGGTTGAAAATTGGTTACTGGCCCATGGCAGAAAGTGAGGAAAACCAATGTTGAGTTGAGTTTAAAATGTGAAACTGCACCCAGTCAGATAATTTTCTTTCCATTTAACAGGGTTAGCAAAATGTGTTTTGTTTCTGTTTTCCTGGGAGCTGTGAAACACCACCAAGTCAGAGTATTTTTTATAGTCCACAATCGCTTAGACCTTAATAGATTTGTTTTTAAGATAACAGAAGACCTGGAGATGATGATGATGTTGATGATAAAAATAAAGCTCTTTAGAAAGTTATTTATTTCATAAAGTTTGTACATCACTTGACTGTAAAAGACAAAACAAAACCCTCAAAGTAGTTTATAAAAAGATAGAGCGTGAAAACCAAGAAAAAATTACAACAATGGTTAAAAACACACAAAGGATTAAAATATTAAAAACAGGTTAAAATTAACACCAGTGCTTTTAAATTAATAAATATCATGTATTTCTTATGGGGGAAGGGGACCCTAACAACCTTAATTAGCCTTTGCTCATCACTAGAATAGTGTGTGTGTGTGTAATGCCATCAGTTTGAGATATACTTTGTGGCTATGGCAAAACACAATTTCAAAGGGTTAAAAAGAAATCACCGTGCTTAAATTTTGAGTGCCTGAGCTGTCATCAATCATAATGTTTTTTGAAATTATAAACAAAATCACTAAAAAAAAAGGTTATAATGTTTGGGTTATTTTTGTGGTTAAGTGACTACTAATGTTTCCATTTAAATGATGAAAATGGGAAAACAGCTTTAGTGAGGCAGTTCAGTTGTCTGTGAGCAGATGTTACTCCAATATAATCGGTAGTTACAGCATTGTAGTTAAAATACAAACCACTTTTATTCCATACTTTTGAAATGGTACTGATCAATCAGTGAATGAACATAATTTGCAGAGAGCAAGACAATCAGTTCAGTTTTATTCAGACATTTCTAGAAAGAAAAACCCACTTAAATATTTTATCAAAGTTGACACTGATCTTCGTTTCCTTGCATGGAACCTTTGGACTGCCAGATCTTGCTGAACTGCTACTGCTATCCATCCCTGCAAGCATGACCAGTGGCCAGGGATAATGTGAGTTGTCGTTCAGCAACATCTGGAATTCAAAAGCTTCCTCACATCTGTTGTAAAGATTACATAGTAAGTTGTCATTTGGACAAATTTTATGTTCACTTTTCAGCTTAATGGTACAAGGTAGTGGACTGTATAATGTTGAATCAAGAAGAATGCTTTGCTATTTTTCTGAAGAAATTTGCAGTCTAGCCCTAGTTTTCACAAAGTATTCTGTTTTCATTAATTGGAGGATGGGGAAACTGTGGTGCTACAGATGTTGGTTTCCAACTCTCATCAGCCCCAACCAGTTTGGCCAGTGGTCAGGGATGATGAGAGTAGTAATGGGAGGGGCTCACGGGTTTGCCATATGCCGATGAGTCTGTTGATATGCGTGTATATTCATACAGTTGATATCTGGCGTCACCTGGAATTAAGCTATCTGAAGGGCATGTAGCAGGATATGTGGGGTCTATATTTTCAACAAGCAAGATAAGCCTGAAGGGTAGTAGAATCCATTGGATTCTGCTGTTCCACGGGAATCCCTTCATGGTGAGTGCAAAATTTGTAGTGTTCTGAAGGGGAGGGGGGTTGTCTGAATGACCCTGAAGCAAATCAGACATGGGGATGACCTTGACTACTGTATACCACCTTAGTTAATTTTGTAGGGGATTTTTAGGGAGGTAAGAATATTTTCTTTCCTCCAATGTGGCATGCAGCTATCTACAACATACATCATTCCATGAGATAGACTGTGGGATCTAGGAATACCTGGGAAACAAAATTTCTTTCTGAAATCTGCCTATGATATACTGAGAGCTCTTTCTCTAGTGTTCTTTTGTACCATACAAACTGATTCTCAGAAAGAGCTTAAGAGCCAAGTCATAAAAGTAAAAGAAGGAAATGCAAACCTGAGAGAAAAAGGAGGTTTTATTTAAAAAATATATAAAAGAGCATAGAAACATGACATGAAAGCAAAGGAAAATGTTGACTGACAGAGGAACCTAGTATTTCTTGAAAGGAAACCAGCTATTCTTGACTCTTACCTGCAGAGCGTCTTTACAGACTCTCCATGGTTGACCAATCAAACTATCAAGCATTATTCATTCCCAGTTGTCCCATTATAAATAGATTTCCATTAATAGGAAACTTGACCCATGCATACACAGAAAGACTGGCATACAGGTGCTTTCTTACACACTCATACCTTTCACAAAATCACTCATAAACCTGAATGCACTTGAACATTATTTTATAGTTCATATTAAGTATGCCTACTGCTGGCATCTTAATATATCTATATCTATTTATCTATCTAATCTCCCCCCTCCCACGTTATGGCTGATATAATCACTATATTATACAAGAGGACAATGAAACAGGCTCCAAATGAGATTCCTTGTGCAGCATCACTTCGAGTGTTTTATTGTATCCAACAGAGAAGCAAGAATGTTTCCTAAATCTGACCAGATTACTGATTATGCTCTGCTAATTAAGGCACAAGCTGTTTGAATAAATTGTCCACTCAGGCACATGCATAGGATGTGACTATTTTTGAAGTGTGATTTAGTAAAGAATTGATTGTAACACTGAGAACCCCCAAAGAGAATCAGAGCTTCAGTGCAAATCTGTCTGAATATATCTCTCCATGAGACATTAGACAAGTGGTTTTAAAACTTTTAACTTCTTTGGAGCTATTTCCATACCAGTTCATCTGCCTCAGAACCCCTGGACTTTCCAGAAGGGTCAGCCTTGTCCACCAGATTTCTTACTTGGTCAACCAACACTTTCCACACCTCATGCACTGTAACTCTACCCAATGTTGCATCTGATCTTGCACTCCTTCTGTCCTCTTCCTCAGCTGGATCAGTGTGTCTGGTTGTTAACCAGAAGGTTAGTGGTTCCGGCCCATCCAGGGTTGTCTGTGGGCAGGATTCCTGCATTGCATGGGTTGGACTAGATGACCCTCAAGTCCCCTTCCAGCTCTACAATCCTATATTCTATTATTCTGTTACTCACTCTGTTAAAATGGTCATTTTATGGAGAATACTGACCAAGCACATTAGGCCTCCCTGTTGTCATGTGTGAATTGAAAGGGGCATACCTGGCTCTGTATTTGCAGAATAATATAGGCAAATTGTCCACAAATATGTATCTTTTTGTTCTGAGCAGCACCTGTTAAAAACTTCTGAGTTTAACCTCACATGGCATGTGAGTTTATATTATGTATCCAAATGGTTATTGGAACCCTGTTGTTTGCTAATGTTTCAGCTATAAAACTGCGTGGTTGCATGTTAAAAGTTATCCTCTCCATAGCACACTATTTTTATGCAAGATATGGCTCTCTGCAACCAACAATGTATGTATACATGTGCACTTCAGATGCATTTGTTGCTGGAGGAGTAATTGTATACTGATGAAGTAAAAGAACAGTGACCTTCGTCAGGAAAGATGACTATTTTTCTGCCAGAGCACTAGCCTATGCTAATAAACCTATTGAATTGAGATAAGTAAGAGGTTAGATTAAACAAACTGAAGGAGACTCTAGACCCCCTGGCAAGTCAGGGGCTCTTGTTACTTTCATCAATAAATAGAAAGGGCTAGTTATTTCTAGTGGGCAGAGATTGCAGTTCTCAGACAAACAGAATAGCCTATATCCATAGGGTTCAGGTTCAAAGTTCAGTCTGGACCTGGAGCCCAAGGTCTCCTTGGAGGAGGAGCGGTGCCCTCTAGCAAATTTCCATTCTGCCAGTAACCCAAACATTCCTGCCCCAGGATTGGAGGTCATTACCCCAGCATCCTGTGCTACCACCCCATCTCCCCCAGAGGCGGAGGAGACAGTGAGCTAGGCAGGACCTTCAGGGCTGCCACCAAAATGCCCAGATAGCTACACTTGAGATTATTCAGGAGAATGGGAAATCGCATGAAAGGATCTGGCCAGATCTGTTGCTGCCTGGGAGCCAGGAAGGGGTGAAGCCTCCATTCCTTCTATAAACTCCCAGTCAGTGCTGCCTAGTGCTTGAAGCCACTGCTTCCCTACAGCCCCAAGCTCCAGTCTTCTAAGGAGATGTACAGTGACCTTAGATTATCAGTAACGAGCATCTGGATGAAACACTTTGAGATTCTTTGTTTGTGCAGGTTATTATCTCAGGATAATAACCCTGAAATAACAGCCTCTTGAATCTTTACTGCAAGCAAACAACTTAAACATCATTAACTCTTGTTTCAAATTTTGTTATTTTTTGGTATGTGTTTATTAGCTCCCTTCCAGCAACATCCCCACAGTTTCTAAATAATATGTCCTAATATTTGAGCTGGGGATGCATATGCTTGCTAAGTGCCTTTCCCCTTGTATATGTATGGCAGGCTCACTCTGCTTTGCTATGAATTATTTAGTATCCCGACACCTTCTCAGTTCTCTTTGTCTCAGACAGACAAATCACTGGTGAAATGCATGTGTATTTATGCAAAACTGAAAATGCAAGACAGTTTAACTCTGTGAGATAAATATTCTTTGGTGACAGCAGAATGTTTCTCCTCTATCCTACCATGCTTGTGAAGATAGTTCAATAAACTAGTTTACAGTGCTCCTGATCTGCCCGGCAAACAGAAAAGATGTGAAAAGAGGAGACACTTTCTTCTCTGTGATGTGATATACTGTGGCCATCATGCAGAGATGTTGCCAAATTGCATTTCATCTCTCTGAGAAATTTATTCTACCTTTAAAGAAAGTATAAGCTGTTTCAAATGGGTTAATCCAACGGCTTAGAATGATTTTTATTATTTGGGAGAAAAGCATAAAATACAACAAAACTACCAAATGCTAATCTGAAACTGCTTTGAGGTTTTTTGTTTGGTGGTGGTGGTGTTTTTCTTGCAAGCAAGTGGTATATAACTTTTATGAAATAAATAAATAATGCCTTCATAGGTAATATTCTAGTTATTCTTGTCATAACTTAATAACATTGACTCTTCTGAATCAGAGGAGCAGTCCTAAGATGCCAAAACCATGAGTTTGGACAAGGCTCTCTCCCTGACATATCTCAGGAATCAGCCACTCAGGAATCTCTATTGCAAAGACTTCCATGGATAAGGAGCCACTCACACCACTATTTTCAGTAGGATAAAAACTCCCATCGGTGGCAATTGGACCTTTGCTTTTCTTACAGCTATAGGTGCAGGAGGCCTCAGCTCCAATCAGGGCATTGGGAAGAGCAAAGAGTTAAAAGTTCACCTCTGCTAGTGCTACATACAGTCCTGATCCAGCCCAGCCAACTTCCATGCCATCCATTTATTAAACAAAAAATAGTCATGCAAAGCCAAGCCACATGACAGTCATATTTAACTTGGCCCTTAGTCCTACCTATCTCTCAAACTATGTGCTGTCCCAGGTCCTGATGCTGAATTAGCACTATGTGTCACCCACTGTTGCATGTTGGACTCCTGTTACAGTTTCTGCAATCCATCTCTAGCAGGGATTACAGTATTACAACCCACAAATGTTGGGACCCACTGCCAGGCAGTGAAATACCACAATGAAGCTCATTACAGAAAGATTCCTTCCTTATTAGTGACAACAAATTGAATGCTAGGAATTGCTTTCCTATTTCTCCACACCTGCCACCCTCTCTCAAGTTTAAAAGACATATCAAACTGGATATCATCATACACTGCAGATGCTAAAAGATGTAAGAGAGCCTGTTCACTATGAGAATAATCTCCTGACATCCTGACTTATCCAAGTATCAGTAGATGTCTTTCCTGAGTAAAGGCTTGGTAAATACTTGAGGAATTTCTCTTACGTTGTTCTCTTGGTAAAAGATACAGAGAGTTCCTGTATTGATTTCACTGGGAGCACAACCCCTGCTATATAGTGTGACTGGGGTGGATATTTCAGTTCTAAAGGACACACGTTTGGATTGAAAGCACAGCTCTATTGAAATTGCTGCACCTGTTTGTGGTATTCTGCTGTGTAAATGAAACATAAATTTCTGCTTTAGGAAACAGCAAGCGTTTAAGCAAACATCATTTCTGGTAAATAATCATTTTGACATGGGTCTTTAAATGGCCTCATTCACATTTTTTAAATTTTTATGTCAAAGCATTCCCACCCCACAAGTAGCATATTGTGTGATGGCCAGGGGTTGGTAATGCTTCACATTCAAATGGAAAACCTAATTTAATCAGTGTCTGAATTCTGAAAGCGCTTATTTGCCTTCAGTTTTTCACCTAGCTGACTCACATTTTTTCATAAGTGTATAAAAAGATAATTTAAATGCTTTTCTGTTCATATAAAATGTTTTAATGGAGTGCTAGGACAACAAACAAACAAAAACAAAACCCTATTTTATTGTCCCCACATATTCATGATATCCATCTAACAGGACAATCTCACACATGTCAATTCAGAAGTAAGTTACATTAAGCCCATTGTAACTTACTCCTAGTAAGTGGGATGGGCATACTTTACACTGGGTGGTATACTTTACACTGGGGAAAACAAGGTTTTAAAAAGTTTTTGACCTACCCTACCCTTTTTGCCAGTAAAACATCTGTGATTGAGGTAAATAGAGATTGGAATAGAGGTAAGTCTCAGCCTGCCCCGCTCTTCCTCCAGAAAACCCCTTTTTGGGACTTACCACAGCCTCAGAAGGCTTTGAGGAGGCTGGGAGAGCTTAAGACCTAGCTGAGCTGGGATAAGAGACTTCAGCCTAGGCTCAGCCAGAGATCCACCTATTCTAAACTCCTCTCATCTTGGTGGATATTGGGTTTGAATCACTCCCTAGGTTCCCTAACCATCTTACAGCAAACTCCTATGCATGTTGACTCATCCCCATTGCCAGGTAAGCAGGTAAAGGATGGTTGTTGCTGTTTATACATCTTTATTAATACAGGCAACCTCCCATTTACATGTTTTCAATATGTGCGTGGCCACACACATATGCATCACGCTGATCCCAGAAGCAACCCAAAAACACCGCAAAAGGGGGCAGAATGTAGTGGGGGCAGACTGGGGTGTTTGCAGGCTTTTACACTGGTCTTTCAAATATATGTGATTTCACTTATGTGTGCTGTGCCTCGGAACATAACCCCCATGTAAATGGGAATTGCCTGTATTACTCTGTCTACAAACATGTACATATAAAATGCAATGATCGAAGGGGGAAACAAAAGTCAGATTAAACTATTGTAACAGCAAATGTATCACCATTATTTACAGAAAGGTGAGATCTGTTTTTCAATCAATAATAAACATTTTCCAATTTCTGGGATTATTATTTTGTGATTTTTTTTTCTCCAACTCAAATACATTTCGTTAATTTAGCAAGAACTACATATATAACTGACTGGCTCATTTTTTTAAACTTAGTATATTGTATATCTTTCAATATTTTGCATAAAATACTCAGTGCTAAAATTGTTTCATGATGGATCTTTGGGGTGTTATTTGTAAAATTCTTGTTGGGTCCGAGTCTAAAAGAAAAAGTGTTATTCTACTCATTGATAACTGAATATCTGACCCAAATTCATTTGCTATGCCTATGTTCTGTAGTAGTAAAAGCAACTGCAGATGAATCACAGATGTTAAAAAGATTCAGACACTGGGCATACAGTATCACAGCTTAAACCACATTTTCAGACCATGCTTTAGAATAAAGTGCTGGTAACGTTTGTTGGAATGGGGGAAGCTACAGAAGCAGTTAGATTGAGCCCAATGTTACCTATCTAGTAACTTGCACAGAATTCTGCCTTCTTCAGCCTATATGAAGCTGGCTGGGTGGATACAATCTTATGGGCTGAATTTACCCTTTTGCAATAGACTCTGTCCACACATTATACTGCTGCACACTGAGGTAATAATATAAATTAACCCTAATGGAGCAGTCCAACCCAAGATCTGGAATCCAGTTGGGATCCTGTGGATCTCCAGCTCAGCTGCCTCCACCCTGGCTCATCTGGGGTTATACTGGTGTAAGTCTGCAACTGCAGCTTAGACTGAGAAAGACTGGAGTAAGTCCCTTTCTGAGGATGGTGTAAGCTGAGGACGGAGTAAATCCCCAAGGGGAGGGTGTTCCAGGGATGTGGCAGGGGCACATCTTTTCGGCTCAGGCATGTGAGTTGGAAGCCTGATGGAACTTACACTAGCAAAAAAGGTAGTGTAAGTCACCACCTATTTTACAGGCTTGTTTCTGCTCTGTTGAGTTTGAGCCAACTGAGCTGACTGTAGGCTAACTCCTGATGAGCTTGGCTCTGGTGTATTTTATGCAGGTGTAATTTGAACTGACATAAATTGCAGTGGGTAGCCCTAGTTAAGATTGCTCCCTAAGTCACTGCAGCCAAGCCTACACATCTGAGTTTATGTCAAAGGGCCTCCAGAGCATGGGTCTTTTAGGATGACTTCACACATAAGTGAAGAAAGGTGCAGATCAGTTTTGATAACATATGCTGCATTTTTTATTTGCCCACTTGCATCCAATTAAGTAATTTCTGAAGGCAAGCAACTTGTACCATCCCATGAGCTGGACGATAGGAGGTGTATTTACATGACGAATCCCTGTGTGGCTCTGTTGGAGACAAGACCTCTGTAAATTATTAATAAACTTTGGCAGAGATGCAGAGGTAAAAAATAACAGTTGTGCTATCGCATTTCAGCTGAGGAAGCATTCATTGAAATTCTATATGGGTATGAAGCATTGGGAAAGGCATCATTTAATAGTTAAATAGATTGGCTGATCCTACAGGAAGAAAATAATCTAGTCAAGGATTCCTCAGTATACTATTGACCCAAATTAAATGAAAGTCCAGATGTTTACAATCTGAAAGATGTGGGGGGAAAGAGGGAATGTTTGTCAAAATTTGATTAAAACAACTTATGTAGCAAAACTATTTTTGTTTTTATAGATGGAAGTGGTTTACCACAGAACCATAGAATTCACTGGATAAAAAATTATGCATTTATTGTTTTAACTTTTTGTGCATGGATACGTTATGACTCCACTGGCACACATGAAGAATCTTCTTTTACAACTCCTGCTCTTAAGTTAAAATTATAAATGCCTATTTCAGTAGGTTGGATTGAGTCTTAGTCATACATTGAGTAGACTGTATGAAATCAATGAGATTTGAGTTAGTCCTTCCCATTGCTAAACCATTGTCCTGTCCTGGCTCAATGAAATGGACAGCCAGCCGCAGCAAAATGCCAAACATAACTGAGTGTCTTTGTTATGAAAAAGTCAGATAAATTAGTACATAAAAATCATGCTCCACTTGTCTAAACTGGGTCTGTGATAGAATTCCTTACTAGTTCTCATCTGGCAGCACCTGCAGTCCACAACAACGTTTCATATCACACCCTGTGAAACAGAGCACATGTATGATGTGCATGCACCTCCTCAGTTTGGATATATAAGGAGAGGACTGGAACAAAATCTGCTCTCTGGTGTGCTCTCAGCATGTCCTGCACCCTTCCATCAAGTGCCTAGCTGATTGGGCAAGGGACCAGAGAACATGGAAGGCCATGCTGATGGCAGCAAACCCACTTAGTAGCTGCCTTTGGTTATGCTACTCCCCACCAAGTTCCCAGTCCTTTCCACCTGCTGCAGCGCCATGTATAAATGTGACAGCCGCTCAATGGCAGAAACGTTTGCTTCTCTAAGAATTTTATGTTGGAGTAACTGGACATGCAAATGGGTTAATTTCCTTCATGAGTGCAAATCACTCCATGGATGAGCTATTTCCAGGTGCAAGGTCATCCAAGCTGGTTGCTACAGCAACGACTCAGTGACCCGTCTATATCTGTGATTAATACATGTCAGTTCAGTGGTCTGTTAGTCTGGAGTTAGTCTGTGTATCTGTTAGTTGGTTAGCCAGTCAGTGTTATTTGTCCAGTGTTATGTCTTAAATTATATAACTTATTTAGAGCAACAGAAATACTTTGTACTTGTATGTATCTGTATATATCTGCAAAAGCCTACAAGCTGTATATATATATATATACTGTACCTACAAAACTGTTTTACTGAGCCTTATTTTCTGCAACAGCAACCTTTCTCTGCTTCTGTGTGGTGACTGGTATTGGAAGCATCTTCCACTTTATGGGCATCTCACTTGAGATTCCCTGCATTTTATCTCATATTGTGGGCACCCCCTAAAAATCTCTCTGCTCAAAACAGAACCTACCAATTCCCATATGCTTCCCACTCCCTTTCTTCATCTCTTAACTGTAAGGTTAGTGATTGAAGTGGGGGAAACATACTTTATTCATACTGGGCCACATGCAGTGCTAGTCATACTCAAAGTAAACCTATTGAAATTCATGAGGATGACTAATTTTAATTGGTTTACTTTGAGTAGAATGCAATTGGATATAACCCATTGTAAATATTTAGAAAACCAAAGTTGAAAAAATATTGTAGGTTAGACAGAGGTCGGCAACAAATGAAAAGGTTCTCACTGACCCTTTGAAAATATGGTGATGTTCAGGCAAGGTAAATAGAACCATATTTATGTCTCACCCTAACATTTTCTTAACTAACTTGAAAAGATACGGTCTTGATTCTGTTTTGTATGACTCATTTTAATTGAACTCATATAGAGGAAATTAACATCGCATAAATCCCCTACACAGTTAATTTCAAAATTAATAAAACTAAGTAAGATACTTACAACTACAGCATTTTTAATAATTAGTCATATATGAAAAAGAAATGGCTTGTAAAAAGAAAATAGCCATTTATGTAGACATTATAGCTTCAGAGAACTAGAGAAAGTTCATTTCTGGAGTCCCTTGATTTTCCTTGGACACATTAATTATCTTAATTTATTCATTATACTATGAGCAGAATATATGAAAGGTCTTAAGCAGGGGTGGGAGCCATAGGCTTGAGGACTGAAAGTGGCCATCTAGGCCTCTCTTTCTGGCTCTCAGACTGAATCCTACTTACCCATAGTATGAAGTGGTTCCATGGCTTCAGTCCAATGTATGCTAAGCCAGGAATATGCTCAGCTGAACTCTGTGGAACTGACTTCAGAGTAAACATGCTTAGAATTGTTTTCTGTATTAACTACACCACCACCACCACTGCAACAGTAATCCTGATTTAGATCTGGCAGTTGTAAGATTCCAAAGACATGTGAGAGGCATTGCTCTAGCAGTTCAGCTGGGAGACTTTGTGTCTCTTTGGCATGTGTACATTTCTTTCTTTCTTTCTTTCATGTGCTTTCTGGCTGACAGATAAAACCCACATACGGAAAGGGACTTATGCAGACATTGATTGAGCAGAATCTCACATGCTATTTCCCCTTAACATTTCTTGTTTTACCGTTAATTCATTATGCTACATAAATAAAGGGAGAAATTGGTGGTGATGGTTGGTATTCAGTTCTGCTACATTCCTGATTAGATTTCAGTGAACCTGGTTTCATTAAAATAGATTGGGGATGTTGTTTTGTTTTAGACAATAGTTCTGATTTCACTGTAGAATTCCAACGCAGTTCTCATGTCTTCAGTTTAGCAATCTCTTTCTTCTACTTCCAAGTTTTGATTTGCTTGAAGCATTTGGAATACATTGGTAAATGCTGGACATAATGGAAGCAAAAATGGGATTCTTAGGATGCTGCATAATGCCACAGAATAGCCTACATTTCTAGACATTCTTTTGAACACACAGTACTGGGGGTCAGAGCAAAATTATACAGAAATCACTGCACTGTGGGAGGGTTGTATTCTAATCCTGAAATCTCTGGGATTTCCTGTTTTTGTTATTTCAATTTATTACCTACCCTTTGGCATTATGGCCCCAGGGTGGGTTACAACAATTTAAAATTAAATATTAAAAACAGTTTAAATCAAATTACAGTCACAGGAATAGTGTGAGTCCTGAAAACATATACCTCAAGTGTCAAAGGCCAGGGTAGAGAGGTGAATCTTCAGCATATGATGGAAGCTACGTAATGAAGGTGCTCAACCCACCCTTGTAGGGAAGGAATTCCATAAACTAGGAGTTTCCGCAGAGAATTCCCTCTCCCAGGCTCTCTCTCTCTCTCTCTCTCTCTCTCTCTCTCACACACACACACACACATACTGCCCAACTTCTGAACTACCAAGCAGACTATATAACTCTCTATATAAACTGACCCAGATCCTGTAATCATCATCTGAGACCCTTCTTTATGTGCCTCCTCCATGAAAAGGTCCAGAGGGTGGCAACACAAGAACAGGCCTTTTTTGCGGTAGTTCGCCACTTGTGGAAGGCTCTCCCCAGGAAGGGTAGCCTAGCACATTAATTGCATATATTTAGGTTCCAGGCAAAAGCATGCCCTGTAATCCTTGGATAAAGGGCAGTATAGAAACCTTAATAATAATAATAATAATAATAATAATAATAATAATAATACTTTTAGGCAGTAGACAAAAACATTCCTCTTCTCCTGGACCTTTGACTAATTAAACAAACTATGGCCTTTTAAACTGTTTATGTGGTGTTATTGTTTTTGTTTGTTAGTATATGTATTTTTGTGTCTCCTCCATGAGGATGGTATAGGAATAATAATAATAATAATAATAATAATAATAATATAGTAACAACAATGGTCTGCTCTGCGGATCTTAATGTCTGAGTACATCTGTAAAGAAGAAGGGTATCTTCCAGATATTTGAGGCCTTAGATGTTTAGAGTCCTAAACACCAATGTGGGCACCTCGAATTGTGCCCAGAAATGAACTGGCAATGAATCTAGCTCTTTCAAAACATAGGTTATATTAGTTCTAAAGGGAACCCCAACCAGTAATCTGGCTGCTGCATTTTGGACCATTTAAAAGTTCTGAATTGTCTTTGAGTGCAGCACCATGCAGAGTGCATTGCAATAATCCAGTCTGGAAGTTACCAGAGCATGGAATACTTTAATCAAGTCATATCTGTCCAAAAGGGGCCACAGCTGCTGAACCAGCCAGAACTGGAACTAGGGCTTCTTAGCTACTTGAGGCCTCTTGAGCCTCAAGTGACAATGTTAGATCCAGGAATTTGCTCCTTCCAGTGAAGTACAGACCTATCCAGAACATGCCTTCTATCCACCTTCTGGACCTGAGAACTTGGAACACACAACACCTCTGATTTTTCAGGGTTCCATTTCAATTGGTTGGCCTACATCCAGCTCATCACTGCATCAAAGCACTAGTCTTGTACCCCAAGCACCTCTCCCAGTTCAGATGGAACAGAGAGATAGAGCTCTACTTCAAAACTCCTGATTGGAAATATACTGGAAAGTTCACCAAGTTAGAGACCACTGGTCCAAAGATGATATCTACTACCTGAGGAATGTGGCACATAATTGTTTGCAGTATTCCACACTACTTTCAGTCACAGAATCAAAGAGGGTTTGTGGAGCACCCAGCACTGTCACGTTTGAGTTATAATGTGACAGTACAGATACAGCAGTTCCTGTTCAATAGATAGATTCTGGGTGTTTTCTACGAATAAGAGCGAACTTGCAACAACTTGCTCTTATTACTTTGCATTGATGTCCAAACATTGCAGATGTTTTGTCCCTAATAATGAGGGTGTCACTGCAAAAATGTACAGAAGCAGAGACAAACAGGAAGTTCAAGTGTGAATTGTGTTTATAAGGGTAAAAAGAATAAGGTTTTGGACTCTTTAATAAAGCCTGAAAAGCAAGACAAAAAGTTAAACGTTAGTTATCTTCCAGCCATTATCATTAAAACAGCAGAAGAAACACACTGGAGAGCAAAGCCTTTTTACCCCATTAATTTTTCTCCTCAATGTACTAGAGGCATGATTATAATAACAAAACAATATATTGCCTCAGTAAAACTAGGAAATCTTTGGAGAATTGTCATGTATATATCAGGCTCAGTTTGGGAAAGTGAACATCATAGGAAAGCATTGTTCTTCTGATACTTTTGAGTGGGCAGTGGGCTTAAGAGAAGCCTGGAGCTGCTGTCTTCTGCACTGACTTTCTCTGCATACACTTGGCAAGCATCTTCAGTTACTGACAATCAATATGTGTAATAAAAAAAATATATAGACTCCTTTCATTATTTCCACAGCCATGTCACATGAATAAAGCTGCAGGCTGTGTTATCCTCCATGAGGTTTGGCATTAAATGCAAAATGAAATGCTAGCAACTGCAGATTACTAGAGGGAATGAGAGCTGAGGAAATGCTAAAAAGATCTCATGAAAAGCAAAGGATCACATGAGAGATGAACTTATTCAAAGAACACATTAGCTCTCTTGAAAAAGTAAACTGTGTTGCTGTTGTAAGGCTATGTTCCAGTTCTTCTGATAGACAGCACCTACAGCTACAATAGACAGTCGTTCTAAATCCCTTGAAAAATACTAAGCTCCCTGTTTTTTGGTAGCCTGCCATGAAATGCCATAAATGCTATTCTGATATGACCACAGGGCAAGAAAATAGTATTCCCACCTTCCTTTTTTACTCATTCTTTCTCGAAACAATACTAGCAAATGTTTATTTGAATTGTCCCTGTGAATTGGGTGAATGTTTTACTTATCTCTACATGGAACTGAGCAAGAGCTACTTTGTCAAGTCAGCTATAAAGCCAGGATTCCAAGATGGCAGCATACAAAAAACATGACTTGGGTAATAAATGTTCAGTAAACCTTTTGGTGCTTAGGCAAGAGCACTCTAGCAAATGCTACATAGCACAGTATTCTTAAGCAACTTTTCCTACTTGGCAGGGGGTTGGACTCGATGGCCCTTGTGGTCTCTTCCAACTCTATGATTCTATGATTCTGGTAATATTATATCCTTGCTGATTAAATGGAGGAAGTCCATGAAATATTTCCAGTTCCACTTCAGTTTCATGTCAGCATTGTCCTGGTCATATTTTCTCCAGAGGAACATGAAATTGCATTCTGTAGATGTAATCAACCAATCCATGACATTACTCAAGTTCCATTCATTTCAGTAGGAGTGTTGTGTCTTGCTTCAGGACAAGTCCCACTGAAGCTAGTGTAATACTAGTGCTCAGTAGGTTTCTTTCCCAGCTCTAATGCTTTTCCCTACTATGTTTGCATGATTCTAAAGTATGTCATTTGTGCAGGGCTGCAGTCATTTTTTATGATGTAGCTTTACTGTTGCTCCATATTAGGACAACTACTTAGGTTCTAAGCCTTTATAATAATATAATAATTTATTACTTATCTTTTTCCCATGCAGCAGCTTTTTATTTTGCTTACTCTGACCATTTGTGTTTTTCCTTTACTTGCATAAAAATAATTTATTTGACCATAGATCATTTGCCATGATTGTTGTACAACCGACGGTCTGTTTTCTTATTAAGAGTTCAGAAAGTTAGGCATATCCCTGTTCTTAAATCACAAATCATTGTTGACCAGAAGGCCTGAACACCACCAGCACGGCAAAGCAAGTCTGTTGGGCAGGCTCTCAAGTCTCCATGTAGTCAAGATGGTGCATGGAATCCAATTGATGCTCTTGTGCTGATGGAAGAGGTTTTGATCCAATACATGCCTCCACTGATGAAAAAAGAGAGGAATGGATTCTCCTCTACCCGCTTTGGCCTTCTACCAGCAGCCCACAATGTCACTCTGTTGTGGTGGGCCCTCCCACTTTCTATAACTGATTTTCAGTTGGGCACAGGGGATTGCAGAAGGAAGGAGAAAATGACCACTCTCTCTCACACACAAAAATCACCTCCTCTCTTCTTCCATTAGTAGACCCATCTGTTGGATCAAAGGCCCTGAACACAAGGATAACAGAATTGGATAACACTCTTGTTGGACTGGTTCCAGAGAAAGTCTGAGTGGAACATGAGTGCTGCCATTGAGATGTTGGATATATTATCTTGCCTGATTTTGTTGAATCAGTTACAGTTACTGAAGCCTGAGGATGTGGGCAAGCTGCTTGCTCACATCCAAGGTGTGCTGCACATTTGGCTGTGTGATGGGGTAGTTCCTGCTTCCTTGAAGGAGATGGTGATGCTGCCACTCCTGAAATAATTTGTCCTCACCTGTAACCAGAGGTTTACTACCGGGTCATTAGCACTCTCTTTGGGGGGTAAGGTGATCAAGAGGGATGGTGGCAGTGCAGCTTCAGGCCCAGTTTTGGTATTTAATCAACCATACTCACCTTGATGGCTTCCTTTTATAGGAGAGGGACATGGAAAGTATGACCCTTTTGCTTCTCCTGGAACTCCCAGCGACTTTTGATGCTATTGACCATGGTATCCTTCTGCCTTAGTGAGTTGGGGGTTGGGAACACCATTTGATGATGATCTAGTTCCCACTTGTGGGGTCAGCTTCAGAGAGTAGTACTGGGCCACTGTACCTCAGACACCTAGTAGTTGATCTGTGGACTCAATTTTGTCCCCAATGCTATTTAATATCAAAATGAAGCCCCTGGGGGTGGTCAGTAGGATAACTGAGGAAATATTTCACCAGTATTGACAAGGGCCAGGAGTCAGCTTCACCTGCTGAACAGCAGCCTGAAAGGGGAGAAAGGGGAATGACTCCACCTGCAGCTGATCAGCCTTCACAGAGGAAAAGGCACTGATGAGAACCAGCTGGCTCTGGCCTTCTTAAACAGAGCTCTCAGCAGCAGTCAGATGCTGGAAGCAATGCATGTAGTTCCTGGTCCTACCTTGCTGTTTCCTGCTGAGGTGTTGGACTTTGTATGTGGATTCAGCTCTCAGGTAAGAGTTCCTCAGAGACTTCCGGCCCCTGCTTACTTGGCAATGGAATTTGGACATGGCAACATCATACTGATAGTAACCAGCTCAATTTCTCTGTAACTTCTGAATCAGGAGAGGCTGTGCATGTTGTAAACTGATATCTGGGTACAGTAAGAGGCTGTAAACTACTAATGAACTCTGATGGGGACCCTATGGATGAGTGGTTTCCAGATCATACCAGCTCTGGATGGAGTTGCATTCCCATGAAGGAGCGGGTGCCTAGTACTCCTTTTTCACCATTGTCACGGGAGAGCCAGGTGACTTCAGTGACTTGGAGCACTTTATTTATGCATGCTAACTATGGCTGTTCTTGGCCTTGCTTTGTATGGTCTATACATTGGTAACCTTACTGTGTTATGCCTGATTTGGAAGCTGCAGCTAATGCAAATTGTAGCCGCTTAGGGTGCTTAGTGGGACACACAGCTTTACACATATTACTTTACACATATTCATCTGCACTGTCTCCATATTAGCTACAAAGAAAAGTTTAAGGTTTTGTTGCTGACATTGAAAGCCCTAAACAACTTGGTATCATGATACCTAGCAGACTTTTCTTGTCCCATAGTATAGACCAAGCTGTCCTCTAAGGATGTTGAGAGAGACTTCACTGGTCATTTCTTGCTCAGCAGTTTGTCACTTGGTCATAATATAGCCTTGTGATAGCACAGCCCCTCTGCCCCCCCCTTTATTCAGAAGATTGAGATGGTGGTAGTAATGATATTTAAACATTTCTTACAAACATATATTTACTCATGGTTTTCTGGGCTCTGACTCTCATACATATATATATATGTGAATGTTTTATCTTGCTTTTATCTTTTAAATTTAGCTTTCAGGACATTTTATTGCTATTATGTAAACTGCTTAGAATTTTTTATTATAAAATGGCATAATTTTTTGAGACATAAATAAGCACAACCTCACATTTGCAGTGGGGCTTTCTTGTACCTCCCTCTGCGTTCAACCCCCTGCACTCCCTGGGAAGCTATACTTGAGGGTCAAGGGACCCTCTTTAAAGCCCTAAACAGCCTCAGCCCTGTGTACCTGAAGGAGCGTCACCACCAATGTCCACCTCCAAGGGCCTTCTGGTGGTTCCCTCACTGTGAGAAGTGAAGTTAAAGGGAACCAGGCAGAGGGCCTTCTTGGTAGTGGCACCCACCCTGTAAAATGCCCCCCATCACATGTCAAGAGGATAAATAACTATACAACTTTCCAAACACATCTGAAGGCCTATATTGGGAAGGTTTTAATGATTGATGTTTTACTGTGTTTTTATTTTTTGCTGGAGTGGCTTGGGCAACCCAGTCAAATGGGCAGCCTATAAATATTATTCTTATAGTAAAAAAACACAAAAAAAACACATTATTTTATAGTGGGGCATGAAGGAGGCTGCAGCAGGAGAGAGGAATTGGTGGAGTGGAGGGGGCTGCTGTTTTAGATCCAGTTAGGTGTGTTCCAGGCAAAGAGGTGCTCCCATAAGATGTTTGGAAATATTTGGAGACAAAAGAAAGAACAAAGGACTTGAGCAAGTGAGCCAAGATAGATACTAAAGTGAATAAGGGATGAATTTACAAACGATTTATTCTTCAACAGTGGCTGCTGATGTGTAGATGAGCCACGTATAATTTTTTAACTTTTTTAGCTGACAAAATTCCAGAACATCTGTGTTTTCTTTGCAATATGTATAAGCTGAACAAGCAAAAGACATGTGTTCTGCATATGGTGTGAACTAGGCTGTATCTTGGATGCTATTCCTTCATGTAAAGAGGAAATTCTTCAGCTCTATATTATTCCTAGGGAATTTCTAATGGAACAATAGGTCAAACTGGGTGAAACATAGCAAGCATACGTCTCATTAAGCTCTACACAGTATTTACTAAAGGGATAACCCAAAAAACAGAAATAAGTATGCTTGTTTCTACACAATGCCAAAATGAGGGGGATAATCGGATTTCATTCATGTAAATAGCATTAGCACCAGCTGCATTATTCTTATTATCATGATGCTTTTTGACTCTGAGTTTTTTGGTAGATGCTAAATCTCTCTTCGTATTCTTCCCTATATATACTGCACTTTAAAAGTATTTGTGTGCTAAGTCTGTTAGCCAAGATTTAATCTACTTGCAGTGCTATCAAAACAATAGCAACATTTATTGATCTATTTAACTAGTGGATTTATATACTGATTAATCATCTAAAACTTATACATTGAACTTTAAATTTCTTCTCAAAGCGATTTTTATCCCAATTAAGAATTGGATATCTGATATCTGTCTAGAACATCTCGCTCCATGGAAAATCAATTTCTTACCCAACTCTGCTTCTGAACTTGAGAGACCTCCTCTAGAAACAAAAGGAGCCCATCTTCAGTAGATAAGCACATGAGATGCAATTTGGATAAAAATTCTTACTTTTTAAGATAGCAACTGGATGATTTTCTGTTGTATACCCCTTTTATCACAAATGCAATATTACTACTTTAAAGTAAGGAAGCAGACCTTGGAATTAAAAAAAAGTGAATTGTAGGATGCATTCTATATGTATGCAGTGCTAATCTTTTTTTGTTGTTTTGAAATTTGAAAAATTTCAGTTGATGAGCATGGAACTTGTTTTCCAGTTGCTAGATGACTTGCGAATGATGCCTATGCTCAGTGCTTCTAGAAAAAAGATGTAGGAATAGCAGGATTAGCAGTGACTTCATTTCCCCCCATTTTGCTCCCCTCCCACTGATACTGTAGTATGACTGGATGGTACACAGAATTGCTAAAACTTACAAACTATGATCTGGATTCAAGAGTGTTGTGTGTTGGAAGTTTTGGAATGTAACTCAGGTTGTATTGATGACTGAAGATTTGCATGGGAAGAAAGTAGGTAGAGGAACCTCTCTGTTGTCTTTCTGATATAACCTGTGCTGACCTTTCCTCAGATTCTAGACAGGGCTGGTGGCCTCACTTTCTACTTCTTTCTCTTCTTCATCTTTACATTAGGAGAAGAGACATTTTTGTATGTTTCTCCTGCTAAGAACAAAGCAAAAGCATGGCTCTTTGCATCTCCACCTTAGTTAAACAAAACTAGGAACTTTACTATCAAGCATGTATTTCCTTAGCTTTCTTATCTTCCTAAAGTCAGAGTCTCACTCTGATTGTATCCAAGGATAAGGCATGCTCCTCGAAGTAGGGTTTCATTGTTAGCTCCGCTGATGCAGAAGCAATGCATAGCAAATATCTGCTAAGTAATTATCTAGCCTGATTCCAGGTTTTGGGTAACACTGAGCAAGCTGCCCTCATTAGCCCCTAGTGATGTCCACCCCACAACCTCTGCCTGCCTACCTACCCATGGTGGTGATGCCAAGTGAAAGTGAGCAGGAACTGAGGGCCTCTTGGTTGTAGTACCGGCCAGACCTTCTCTCCAGTACTCACCAACACCATGACTGGAGTCCTTTAGCATGTGATGGAGGCTAGTTAAGGCATGCCCCACTGGCCTAGCCATCCCTCTCTGTTCCTGCCACCGCCCAGCAGATGGGACAGTAGTAGTCCAGTGGCAGAAATATTAATCCTAATTGGGATGCCACAATTGCCATATGTTGATGCTGGGCCTAGAGTCATCTCATATCTGAGGGAGAATGTTGCTAGAGAGCATTGCTAATCATCCCATTGTGCGGACCTGTGTGCTTTACGCAGTGAACATCTCGTTTTTGCAGGGTTTGTGTCAGTGGTTTTAAACCAATGTTTTGGAGAATCCCTTCATCAATTAAAATGTTTTTGAAGATGAATCTTGGCATATAGCAGTGATTAAAAGCATGAGTTATAATCTGCATAAGAACATTTTAACCTAAGAGCATGCTGAATCGGGCTAATGGCCCATCTAGTTCAGCGTCCTTTTCTCACAGTGGCTGACCAGAAGACTATGGGGAAACCCATAAACCCTGAGAACAATAGCACTCTCTCCTCCTGAGGTTTCCAGCCTGTGACCATGGAGGCAGAGCATAGCCATCATGGCTAGTAATCACTGACAGCATTACACTCCATGAATTTGTCCAATTCTTTCTAAAGTTGGTGGACATCACTGCCTTCTGTGGAAGATCTGTAGTTTAACTATTCACTGCATGAATCCCAGATCATACATGAACTCGCCGTAGGCAGGCCACTGTCACTGATCCTTAGCATTCTTTTTTTGATTATGTTCTTATGAAACCTGTGTGCATGTGTTACTTGAATCAGTAGTTAAGTAGCTGGAAAACAACAAGAATCAAATACAGGAGTCACTGATCATCTTGTTCTGCACTGGAGATTTTTAGCAGAGCCAGAAACGAATTGCTTCTGGATCTACTCCAAATGATGTTTCTGCTCCAATCGACACCTAGCTAGCCAGCTGACTCAGGTTCCAGTTGGGGCAGAAGTCTACTCTGTCCCTACCTATGAAACTGAACAAAACAAAATACTGATTGTTCAGTAGAAAGTATAGTATCTGTAAATGTGGGTTTAGAACAACCCACCACCCACCACCAGAATTTTAATAATATGGTCTCTTTTGTTGGGCCTATTTCTGCTTTACACTGTTGGTCTTATTGTTCATTCTGGCATACGGCCCTTTTCCAAAAGACTAGGAACTAAACATTTATCTATGTACATCAGAAAGTTACCAAAGGGAGAAATGAATGTGTTTGTTTGTGTGTTAGTGTTACTAGATGTTTTAACCTGAAGCAATCTGTTTAATTTAACAGACATCTTCCCCTAACCACACAATCAGATTCCATTTCCAAATTGTGCTATGGCTTAATCTCAAGCATCAGCCACTTGCTACAGACAACCAGGTTTTTTATTAGCTCTCCCTTGTATTTTATCTGTCTGTTGGACTGGCTGAGGGTACCTGCATTATTGTTTCCTTGCAGAACACAGAATACATTCCTAAACCAGGGGAATTATATTTGCTGCTGTTTGAACCACAGTGGTATGTTAAACATAAAGAAATGAATATTTTACCAATGCCTCACTGGCATTTCTGTCGTGCTCACTCTACCTCTGTCGAATATTCAACAAATTAATTAGATGGCAGGCCCGAAATACCTGTTTTTTTATTACATATTCAGTGACAGAATATCACATTTTTATTCTTTTGATGTAAATCAGAGTGCTGTACCTGTAACTCCTGTATTACTCACTCCTCTCTTCCCCAGCCCCCGCTTTGTTCATAACCTATTTCATCCTTTTTCTGATTTATGTCTCTTACGTGTGTGTGTGGTCATGAATTTTAAGTGTATTCCTATGAATAAAAATAGGTCAGTTGCTTGTACAGATTTAGAAGAAAAAAACTCACTGATGTCTTTTTAGACTCTCGTCTGGAGGGCTCAAGTTTAAAATACAGATCAGTCAAGGTCGACAATGCTGCTATCAGATAGAGCTCCTGAAATGGCTGTGCTGAGTTTTCTCCTCCTTTTCTTTTAATGCTTAGAGGTAAATCAATTTCTTTTGAGGATCATCTTTTCTTTTAAGAATCTCTGAGATAGAAGGGGGTGGTGCCTTGCTCTCTGAGTAGCTAAATATAGATATGACATGCTATAGATGGTCATTGTCACAAGCCTCTGTTCCTTCACTCGATGGGTTTTACTTTATTTTAACTGTTCATTTTGTTGCTGAAACCCAGTTTTTAGCAGCACAGCAGCTATTGCTTTACCTGCACAATTCTTAGAGGCAATAAATGGGGCTCCCTGCTGGTAGACAGCAATTAATCCTGAGCTTATTTGCAAAGCAATTTAGGTGCTTTAAATACTGGACAGTGCTGTCACATTTTCTCAGTTTGCTTCACATTTGAACCTATAAACTTTTTTTTAAAAAAATGGATCCTGAGAGGTCTCTTCCTGGGCAATAAAATAACTTGCTGGTTACACAGTTATGCTGTCCTGAACATGTATTACACAATCTTGAGAGCTAGTGACCCTCACACATCTTCTGTATTAGGGATTATTAGCAAATTTGGTTACCTAACAAGCAGTACACTTTTGATGTGCAACTATGTACAGTCTCAATTCTGAGAAAAAATATATGTCTAAAATTTGCTTTTGTGTTTGGAGTTGCAATGAACCACCCCCACTTGATGCAGCTGTAAAGCATGCACATGACTGGAAAACTCCACAGAGGGGATAAAATAGAACACTGTTTGAAGATTTGTAAAATGTATAAATTCCCACTGACTTTACATAGGATCCACAAAGGTTACCAAGTTCTCCATATCATAGTATAATATGCAGCTTCCTGTTATTGCTTCTTAAATTAACAGTTATAGCATTATTACACATGGTTTTATAGCACATGGATGAAATCAACACTTGTCTGAGTGGTCATATGGCTGCCTCAATTTTGGCATCAGTTCTGGTGGGCATGGGTAGTGGAAGGCATAGTTTGGGAGGAGAGTAAGATTACCACTTGGGGTGGAAGCCTAGGTACATAGTCTCCTTCCCTCTTTTTAGCCCCTTCATTCTCCAAGAAATAATTGGGTGCTTACCCACTGAGTCTTCTGGTTTGGCAGTGCCAGTACTTAATTGCAGGTTGGTCCAAAATAAGACTGTACTCATCCATGATTTGATTATGGATGAAGGGACTGACCTGGTATACATCACTGAGACCTGGGTGGACCTGACTTAACACAGCTGTGCCTGCCTGGGTACTCGGAGCAACACCAGACCAAACGGTCATGGAGGGGGTGTCACCATTGTCCATATGAGTTTCTGTTAGGAATACATTCTTCACGAAACAGATTAATAGTTCCTGGAAAAACGTTCCAGAAGTTTCTTCAAAGTGTGGGAGTGGCACTCCAGGCTTAGTTGGTGTCAGCTGGAGATACAATTAAAAGTAGGAAGTTGAGTTTGCAATGTGAGGCACGAGGAGAACACACATACACTGTTAGTATGCATGCTTACAACTAGTTTGGATATATGGTGAAGTGTGCTGCTGATGCTATGAGTTTGCGGTATCAGGACTGTTTATTACTAGAGTGAAAGTATACCGTGCCAAAGAGAGAAAGGACTGTAAATATTTTGTAGTAACTGAAAATGCTTGCATAATGTAATTCTTGATTGTGTGTTCGAATGTGACTACAGTTCTTGTCGTCTGCTGCAGGGAAACTCTGCTAGACACTTTGGGAAGCAGTTATGGTTGGGAGCCTCTAATAATTCCATCTCCTTCACTAGGAAGCCTCTTGATCTGGAGATGGGCATAAAGGGTCTGCATCTGATGTTTGGCCAGAGAGACAGATTGGGGGTACTGCTAGTGTATTGACCACCCGTAGGAATGTGGGTGGCATTGTGGTCTAAACCACTGAGCCTCTTGGGCTTGCTGATCAGAAGGCCAGCACTTCAAATCCCCGTGACAGAGTGAGCTCCTGTCTCTCTGTCCCAGCTCCTGCCAACCTAGCAGTTTGAAAGCATGCCAGTGCAAGTAGATAAATGGTGGGAAGGTAAACGGCATTCCGTGCACTCTGGTTTCCATCACATTGTTCCGTTGTGCCAGAAGCGGTTTAGTCAGTTTGGCCAAATGACCCAGAAAGCTGTCTGTGGACAAACGCCGGCTCCCTCAGCCTGAAAGCGAGATGAGCACCGCAACCCCATAATTGCCTTTGACTGGACTTAACCATCCAGGGGTCCTTTACCTTTACCTGGCCACCCAGTAGTGGCCTCCCCAACTAAGCTGGCCAGGGTGGTCTCTAATGTGGTGTTGAAAGAGCCTTTTTGCCTAGAGCCTAAAGGTGTATAATGAAGGCATCAGACAAACCTGCCTGGGAAGAGCATTCCACAGGGAGCCACTACAGAATAGGCCCATTCTCATATTCAAGACCTTATAACTGCTAACAGTAACTATGAAACATATCTACCATATTTTTTTCTCTATAAGATACACCAGACCATAAGACGCACCTAGTTTTTGGAGGAGGAAAACAAGGGGGGTGGGATTCTGAATCCCAGAAGCCAGAAGACGCACACACATTCCCCTTACTTTTTAGGAGGGGAAAAGTGAGTCTTATAGAGTAAAAAATACAGTAATTCAGTTCGCAGGTACAGCCATCTTTTCTCCATGCAATTCATCAGGAAGGCCTGCACGTTATGATGCACAATAGCTTCCTGGGAGCATTTAAAAAATAATAATTAAGCAGCTGTAATATGTTAAAGCAACTTAAAGGCAACCTTTGAATCAGTATTTAAGTACCTCAATGTTGAGGGAATTGTGCATGTTTAGCCTGAAGACTGAGATGTGATATTATAGTCATCTTCAAATATCTAAAAGGCTGTCACATGGAAGATGGAGCAAGCTTGTTTTCTCCTGCTCTGGAAGGAAGGACCCCAACCAATGCTTTCAAGTTACAAGAAAATAGTTTTCAACTAAGCATCACCTTCATTGTCAAAAGGCAATGGTAAAGAATCACCTCTCTGGAAGGCTGTCTGCACCAATCAGCTGATTGGCACTGGGAACACACGTCAAGGGGCTTGCTGTAGCTACCAAGCCACTGAATGGTGGTTACAGGGAGCCCATTTGAAGCCTAAAAACAGACTTCAGAGGGAAAAAGCTGTTTGCAGGAGGTAACTTGAACCCAACCACTTATTGCAAACGGAGCATTTTTCCTCTGCCGATGTCTGTGTCTGCAGAAGTCTGCTCAGAGTCCCTACCCCTGTTCTGTATGATTATCACAGTGTTACTGAATAGGTACAATAAAATGGTCCTCTGTATTAAGGATACATAATCCAAATGGTGAGTGTTTGATGTGCTCAAAACACAACAAAATTCTTTTTAAAACGCACAGCTTCTCTCCCCACATTGAATCATGAATATGCTCAAAAGTGGGTCTCGGAGCCTTGCTGAGAACCTTGTACTCTGAAATACCCCCCCCCCCCAATTCTGAAATAATGCCTCTGTTTTGAATTCTTGAAGAGTTATCATGAAAGCAGCTGGACTTTTTCCAAATGAGAATGAAAAAGTTAAGTGTTGAGAATTTTGCCTCATTGCATAAAGCCTACTTTACATTCAGATTGTTGAAGACGGAGCCCTCACTTGCCCATGATTAGACTCTTTATCAGTATGCTGTTCCGCTGGCAGTTGGCTGCTTTATTTTCTTGTAGAATCTGAGGCAAACTGCTTTGCATCCTAAAAAAAAGAAACAAAATGAAACACTATTACTTTTTCTGATATGACCTGTGCTATCGAAACTTAATTTCAGTGGATGAAAGCTGAGTGATGTATCACATGAAAGCAATACCCTCTTATATTTTTTTCCTTGAGGAAAATATTTCAAAGAATAATGTTGTCGAGTGGGGAACAGCACATAAAACAACTAAATTTGCCATGTTCCACAAAATAAATGTATGCTGATTATACAAAATTGCATGAATTGATTAGATACACATAAAAGTCACTATAGTAATATCTTTAAAAAGTTAATCTTATGTGTGCAGTTACATTATTTCACTGAGATGTTTGAAAATGAGTGTATGGCAGAAGGTCATAGAATTATCCTAGCCATTTTTTAGGCCAGCGCAAGATAATTGCCAGCTTTGCTTTATTTCAAATAGTTATAAAATGGGGATTAGCAATAGGTTGACAAGATACAGCACTCTCTCACCTTAATTGTATTTGAAGGGTCCATTTATATAGGATCTGACTCATTTTTCTGCAATCTCTTTATTTGTATTAAGAGAATAGAACAATACAGTCGGAGAATCCCACATTAATTGCCATTCTGATTTTCCCCACTGCCACCATTTTGTTTCGTGAAACAATGACCCTTTTGTGTGACTAACTTGCCCTTCAAATATTTATCACAAAAGCCTCATCTCTAAAATGACCTTTTTAGGTTACAGAGGCTATTAAAAATATGTATGACCTCTTAATATGCAAAAGAAGTTCATTTCATGTAAATAATTGGACTGAACTGTGTAGGGGCAGGGAAAACAAACATGTTCAAATACGATGGGAGATATTAAAAAGGAAAGGTAATAGGTTTAAGTAATAGCTTGGCTTGAAAACTGTGTGGGATTATTTCCTCCCCCCCCCCCCGAAAGTCAGTTTCCAGAGTGATTGCCTTGTGTTAAAAAGACACTTTCACAAAATCATTGTGCTTTAAAAATAAAGGGTTAGTTCAGACCAGAAAATTAGTTTTGAGGCAGTTGCAATTAGAGATGGATAAAATGGGACGTAGATAGTGGCAGCTGTGAAACACGATAGATGACTGATGGAACAAATCAATAAGGACAGGCAAGAAATCTTTCTAGGGCATCTGTATGCTTGGGTTGGGATAAAAAAAAAAAGTCACATGGAAAGAGCAGCATGTTGCATAAGCTTTTCCAAGGAATGGTAGTAAAGAGTGTTGAAGAACAGACTGCAAAGCACTCCTTGGGCACAGCACAGATGGCACAGCTAGCTGGGCACAGCTCTTGGAGGGGAAAAAAGGATACTTGCATAGATGAAGTGTTGACTGATGGCGATGGATGGTTCCCATCTGCTACACCTAAAGCAGGAAGATGTAGGTATCAAACAAATGGGTTGCTCTCTCTCCTCTCTTTTGCAGAAGTAAGGGGTGAGTCTAAATAGCAAATGAGTGCTTAAGGTCTATTCCTAGAAGAGTAGAGCTCAAAAGAACCTAGAGGGTATCGACACCAACTACCTGCCCTAAACTAGACAACTTACAGTAGGACACTACGATCAAACAATTGCTCCTGAAGAGGAAGCCCAGGGTCAGTGTTCAGGATGACAACCTACTTTTGCAGCCAGCTGTTCCAGTTCTATAGATCCCAGTTAATGGGAAAACAAATAAATCACTGGCAGTAAATGCAATTGCTGTAAGACTCCAGAGATGATGGCTTTAAATCAGAGATTTCATTACCAGGACCAATTCAAGGTGATGACATTAGTTTATAAAGTCATAAGTGTCTTAGGAGCCAAACACTAGAAGTGCCACCTCTTCACATATCTGTCTAATTGGGTCTTGCATTCTGCCAGAGACATGCTTTTCATTGTCCCATTCGCAGCCTTTTCCCATCTTGCAGTAAAATGGAAAAGGGCCTTCTTCATGATTTTACCCTAGTGGTGGAACTCCCTCTGCAGATAGCACACACATGATTTTTAGAATAACAACTGAAAATTCACCTCTTCACTTTGGCAATTTGGATTAGCACTGTGGGCTGGAGCATTTGTTTTGAACTTGTACTGAAGTGTTTTCAAAAGTGTTTTTTTTTTAAAAAAATGGGTGCATTTCACCTGGGTTTTGTGGTGTAACATCTGACCTGCTAGAGAGACCTGCCTTGATCTTCTTTCCTGATAATCTGACTCGGCCTGTTCCTTGTTTCCACATTCACTGTGAGCCACAACCCACAGTGGAACAAGACACTGTGCTCCTCACCTACTTTGGGGCCTAATGATGACTACTACTAGCAGGACAACAGTAGCCCGAGCTCTTCTGTGCTTTCTGTAGGCAGACCTTCTCACCAGAGGAGCCCAGTGGAGAAACATTACCCCAAATCCACACTAGCGGTGTAATTTTAGTTTCAGGGTTGCACACCCACCTACCCTTCCACAGTTCTGTTAAGGATACCCAGAGTAGAACATGGAATTGCAATAAAAATGTAAGTGTAACAATTTCTAAAAGCAGTTACAAAATGCAACTAAAACTCAAAATAAAGCAAAACACAAACAGTGGCAGCATGTGTAAAAATCTAAAACTTGAAAACTTTGTGTGTTTAAATTCCTCCAGGGAACTATAACACTCTTTGGAATTCTTAGTAACTCTTCAGCTTCAAGTGAGAATATCCTAACACTCCAAGGACATATTCCTGATGTTTACCAATACGACAAATATCTTAAAAGGACATGTTACCACACTCAAATATCAATAATTATTCTTCCAGTGACCCAAATGTGTGTATATATATTTGTATGTTTGTTTAATTTTAATTCTCATTCAGCTGTATTCCCTTTGTTCCTTAAATGTTATAGAAGTATATGTTTTTGATTAAATTAATAAAAAGAAATATTTTTTAAAATACATTTGCAACATTTGGTGTTACAAATTAAAGCTCATGGAAGTAAAAGTTTAGTTTCTCATGACAGGCACACAAAGAGACTGATGAATCAGAAACAGATTGTTCTGGGTTTCTCTGGGGGAGAACCTGGAGAATGAGTCTGTAGGTGTTTCCTGCTGTCCTACAAACCTTTTGAGCTTTTCAAAAACAATAAAGCATATAATTTAAGAAAAAAAGAATGGACTATGGATTCTTTTGACAGGGGATGTTCTGTGTTGGAGGAGGAGGTGTGGGTGTTATCATGACATCCTTGTCATTGACACACATTGATTCATGCCTCCCATACCTTGCTACCTTCAGAGATATTGGTGTGCAGTGTCAAGAATGCTGAACGTAGTGCGAGGCTCCTAGAGTAGCTGTCAGTGTTACTGCATTATGTCTTTTTACTGGTATAGGATAGACGAATTAGCCTGTTTTTGTTCCATGCCAGTTTCACATGCATTCAATCATAAGCCTACCCTGTATCATTGCCCACATTTTTTTAAAAAATTGCTTATAAATTGTATGCATTTTTTGCGCGTTGACAAAATACAAATTTCTCCCCCCCAAAACCACACATTTCTTAATGCTGTCCTATGCATTTCTCCCTAACATACGCATTTCCCCCCCACATATTTTGAACTAAAAACGGGGTAGCAGAATTTGGAGAAATGTGCAACTTGATTGTTGACTGCATTTCAATACACTTATTAGTCTGGGATCAACAGATGCGGTTTGTTTTCTATAAAATAGGAAGCAAACAAAATTGTCCTCCATCTCTACATTGCACTTTGCTGCTGGGAATGTCTAGGAGTGCTGCTGTGCTACTTTGACACAACACTGATGTAGCTGTGGGGTACTGGTGGCTGACATAGTTGGACCATATGACCACCTTTGCCTTCTGGAAAAATTTGTAACGTTCCAAGACTTGTTCAGCTTTTGGTGTGTACTTGTACATATGAGGCAAGCCTAAATAATTTGACAGGATTTTGCCATTGATTATATAGCTATATTCCACCCAGCCATGTGAATGATTCATTCCAGCAATTCCTGCTAGCATATTTGAAGTCATCTTGTGAACAGGTTTGGTTTCAGATTTCCCACATCATTATCCCTGTTATTTTATTATGCAGAATTGACTGTTGCTTTGGGATGCTGAAGCTGCAGCTTCCGCAAGGGTTTTGTTTTGTGGGTGGTGGTGGTGGTTGTTTAGGTAAAATAGTCACTTTCAGTTTGAAGATTAACATTACTAATGTCTTTGAATTTCCTGCAGATAATTTTCAGGGCTGTTGAGATGTTTCCTTTATTAAACATAGGGCCTAACTAAGCTAAAGTTAAATATTTCTAATCCCATTGTCCCAAATGCAAATCATTACTTTCCTATGTATTGGTGAATGGCTGCCATTTATTTGTTTAAGCAAATAGTAAAATGTTGCACTTGAGAATAGATGCTGCAGTGAGGGGGAAATTGGTTAGCCTGGCCCTCATTGGCAAAAATTTGCCTGCGATGTGTGCATATGCATGCACATGGACGTGCTCACACCACACAGTGTGTTCATGCACAGTGTGTTCCTATTTCAAATAGGAATTTGTTGTTGTTGTTGCAGCCTAATTGGATGGGACTGGTAGGAGCCTGATTTTAAAGTGTACTTATCTGGTAGTAAGGCCCAGCAAATTTGTCTGGAATTACTTTAGAAAAGGAGTATTTGGGGCTGCAAAAGACACTGAGTCTTTCTGCTTTGACCTAATGCTTTTATTAATTCCCATTGTAACTGAATTTAGAGAATGCAGAACCTTGAGGACAGTATTTCTGCCACCATCCATTTTTCTTGCAAAGTTGTTCTCCCTGCTTACCACCAATCCTGAGTCTTCATGAAACTGACCTTCGCTGTAACTTCTGTATATAACTCATAAAGTATATAGCTCTGGAATGCAATGATAATGATAGTTTTCTTGCTTATACTGCAGGGTCCTGTTTCATTACTTCTGCTTTCTGCTGTACATTAGAGATAACATTTGCTTTCCTCAAAGGAAACCAAAATGATATGAGCTTATGGTGGTGCTATTCAGCTGCACCTGTAGACTGGCAGCTGTTGAGGGTTATTGCAAGTTGTGTAGTCATGAAGGGGGGGCAACAATTACGAATTAGAATTAAAATGGCTACTAAAGAGGTTTGTGTAAGTACTTTTATAGTCAGAGATGTTGACGGTAAAGTGGAAACAGTATATCTATTTCCTGGAACTCATTTATCAGGGAAAATACAAGCAGTTATCATGCATTCATTAAAACATGTGAATTTCCTTGTAACAGTGAAAAATCAGGCCCTTCTGTCTCCTCATCTGAAACTCTTGGTCAAGCTTTGAGCATCATCTACCATTACTCCTGCATACTTTCTGTTGTAATACACACTCCTCTCACCTCTGTCAAGAACTCTGATGCCAGGCTTTTCCATCCTATGTGACGCGTTTTCTTAAACTGTCACTCTGGCTTCCAATCTATTATCTCTTATTATTTAGTTATTGGTTCAAATTGTATCCTGCCTTTCATCAGGGCAGGTTACAGTTAACAATAAATCAGTCATTAAGCCAATACAATCATAAAAAACAATTGGGGTATATATAAAAAACCAGTAACCATAGTTCAGTAGGGTAACACAGTTAAAGTGCAGATCAAACATTAAGTCCGTCCCCTACAAAAGCCTGAGTGAATAAGTACACAAATGCACACACACAATTATGTTCCTGGCACTTATCTCTGTTATCCAGTATCCCCCACCTGCCTTTCACACTACACCTTGTGCTGCAGCAGCAGGGA